>NC_141080.1:12009200-12609200 GCF_041138505.1 Cibotium barometz | reverse complement strand
ATTACAATTCTTCTTGATACAATAAAGGATCCGTCTTATGACAACTTTGTTACCATTCTTTCTAACAAGGACGGTCTTGATTTTGACCAAACTTGCATATCTTTGATTGAGTATTCTCAACGTCAACAACGACGTAGCGTTGGTCATGATGCAGTTATGTTTTCACAACAAGAGGAGCCTGAGTCACAACAATTGGAACGGGCCTTTAATGTGCGAAGGCGTTCTTTTCAACGAGGCAACCGTAGAGGTGGTCGTCGTGGTGGTAGTTTCTCTCGTCTCAAATTTCCTAACAAGCATTGTTCTTACTGCAATAGGAATGGTCATACTGAAGATGACTGTTGGGCACGTCAATATGATGAAGAACACAACATTACCACAAAACAACCACGTTTATCTAGAGATTCTTCTTCTTGTGATTATTGTGGAAAATCTGATCATCCCTCTTCCATGTGCTTTAAGCGTCGATCGAAATCGAGCATATGCAGCCGAGCATCATGATAATGTTATGCCTGAAACAAGTTGTGTTTTATGTTCAGTTTCCCCAGACAGAATACTTCATGTACGTGATGGTTCCCTTTTCATTATTGATTCTGGTGCTACAGGAAATATGACATATGAATCTAAGTGGCTACATAACTATCATTCTTTACTTGTTAAGCGTGTTGTTTATCTTGCTGATGATACAACTTGCCAAGTCAAGGGCATTGGAGATTTATATCTTGGCACCTTATCTTCTTCAACTCGAGTTTTACGAGGGGTTTTACATGTCCCAGAACTTCAACGTAATCTTCTTTCAGTTGCAAGACTTGTTGATCTTGGTTTGTTTGTTGGATTCGACCACCACACCAAATGCCGCATTGAGAAAGATGGACAGATTATTGCAACTGCTTCTCGTAATGGCAATTTGTTTGAGCTCTCTCTTAATGATGCTGTAGCAAATGTTGTCACTGCTCCAGGGGATCATGATTGCAAGATATGGCATCATCGCTTTGTTCATGCTGATTTCTCAAAGCTTCTTAATCTTCATCGTCAAGGTCTTGTACGCGGAATGGATCTTAAAGCTCATCCTCATATGGGAATCTGTGAGTTTTGTGCTCTTGGCAAACACAATCGTAAACCCTTTTCTCTCTCGAATTCAGTTCATTCTCATGATTTGTTGGATCTTGTTCATACCGACATTTGTGGACCTTTGCCTCCATCGAGAACACAACATCGTTATTTCATTACGTTTATTGATGATTACTCACGGTATACAGTTGTTTTCTTGCTTCAACAAAAATCTGAGGCGTTATCTGTTTTTAAGCAATTTCACAAGGCTGCCAAACTTCAAACTGGACGTCGCCTCAAGAAACTTCGCAGCGATAATGGTGGAGAATATGTGTCTCGTGAGTTTGAGAGTTATTATACGGACCATGGTATTCATCATGAACATACAATTCCATATTCACCTCAACAGAACGGTGTTGCTGAACGTAAGAATTGCACTATTATCAATGCTATACGATGTATGCTGATTCATTCTGGGTTATCTCGTGTCTTCTGGAGTGAAGCTCTCCTGACAGTAGTCTTTGTTCAGAATCATCTTCCGGGTGGTTGCAAGATCAGGGTGCCCAGTTTTGTCCACTCAGGCACCCTGTAAACAGTAAAAAAACAGACATTTGTTTACCTTTAGTGGCTAATCTCTCCTAGTGAATGAAGGAATTTCGTTTCAAGTTCTTTTGTTGGAACATCATATTCAAAGTTGGAAATATAGTTGCATAATTTGATTAAGCATTAGATAGTCAAAAGTCCTCATTTTCTTAGGTACAAAGTCAATGTATACACCCTGTCCCAAATTTGAACTGATTCCATAAAATGCTAATAGCTTTTATATATAAACTCATATGAGATTCCCACTTTGTACCTTAGATCTTCACATAATATGGAGCTTAACTTGATTTTTTGAGAAAATTTTAAGATATTTGTCTATTTTCTTTAAATATTTCAATGTCTTTAAAGTGTTATAATATACGCCACTTTTTGTACCCACAATAGCTACCACTTAAAATCCTCAATCTTGTAGATCAAAAGAGTGGGTAGATACTAAGACATTAGTAGAATGTGGTGGTTAGTAGAAATTGCAAATCCAATGGTTGGATTTTTAATGATCCCTTTTTCAAAATTCTTCCAGACTATCAGAAGGCTTGCAAATATTAATAATCTAATTAGTAAAATTACATTTTTGATGTGAATCATATAAAACCTATAGGGACTAGTGTGCTTGTAATGGTGCATCTATGGAAAAATAAATTGGATCACTCTAAGTATGGAAAGATCAATTTTTTATCATTTCGTCATATTTTTAATTAATTTTAATTAATTAGACTAATTTATATTAATTTAAGTTATATTGGGTTAATTTAAGGATAAGCATATTTTCTATTATTTGCTTGATCTCATTTTAAGTACCTTGCCCCCCAAAACTTGCTCTCCAAGCATTGTCCTAGTCCAGCATAAACTGGATAAAACTGGACACCCTGATCTTGCAACAACCCTTCCTACTACTGCTCCTTCTGGTAAGATACCCATCACAGCATGGACAGGTGAAATTCCTTATGTATCTCATTTTCGAGCCTTTGGATGTATTGCTTACATTCATGTTCGTAAAGAAACACGAGCAAAGCTTGATGCTCCTGGCCTTAAAGTTATTTTTATTGGGTATTCTGACACTTCCAAAGGCTACAAATTCTATGACCCATCCTCCAAGAAAGTGCTTGTGAATCGTGATGCTATTTTCAATGAACAGCTTATGGGCGGTACATGGTCCATGGATGATTCTGATGATACTAAATCTTTGCTTCAAGCTTTTCCATTCTTGTGTGATGATGAATCTTCTTCTATAGAGCAAATTTCCTCTTCACAACCATCTAAAGAGCAACTTTCCTCTTCACAACCATTGATTCCGAATGCTGTCATTGATGATGTTCACATTTTTATTGATCTGCCTATTGATTTTGAGCATGGTTCTTGTCATGTTTATGATGAAGATTTTGAGGCTAATGTTTTCTCTACTTCTGAAGATCGAGCCACGTACAGTGATGCTATATGCAAGAGGCTATGGAAGCAGAGTATGATTCTCTTATCTCTAAAGGTACATGGATACTCACTGAGCTACCTCCTGGCCGTACTGCCATTAAGTGTAAGTGGGTATATAAGACAAAATTTAAAGCAGATGGATCCTTTGACAAATTCAAGGCACGTTTAGTTGCCAAAGGTTATTCTCAAGTTGCTGGCATTGATTATCACGAAACCTTTTCACCAGTTGTTCGCATTACTAGTATTCGGGTTTTATTGGCATTTGCTGTTCAATTTGACTTAGAAATTCATCAGATGGACGTGCGCACAGCTTTCTTGAATGGAGATTTGAATGAAGAAATTTACATGGAGCAGCCAGAAGGATTTGTTATTGCACGGAAGGAAGATCTTGTTGCTCGTCTTCATAGGGCTTTATATGGTCTTAAACAAGCTTCACGGGCCTGGTACATCAAGTTTGATCTTTTTCTTACCTCCCATGGTTTTCTCTCTTGCTCTTCTGATCCCAACTTATTTACCAAACACCAAAATGGTAGTTTTGTAATCCTTGCCCTTTATGTGGATGATACAATCCTTGTTTCCAATGATTTGGGATTTCTACACCAAAGTAAGCAGTTGTTATCTTCGGCATTTGATATGGTGGATCTTGGAGAGCTCCACTCGTGTCTTGGCATTCAGATTCAAAGGGATCGCAGTAAAGGTATTTTATTACTTCGACAGTCAAAGTTTATTGAAGATACTATTAAGAAGTTTGGTTTGGAATCTGCACATTCAGCAACTACTCCTTGTCTTGCGAGTTCCATGAAAAACACTTCTGATGGTGGTGGCCAGCTTGTTACAAATCAACCATATGCTAATTTGGTTGGATGTCTTCAAGTTGTTGGTTTGAACACTCGTCCTGACATTTTGTTTATTGCTAACTATCTCGGGCAACACCTTGCATGTCCTTCTCTTAAGCATTGGTCTTCAGCAAAGCGCGTGTTGAAATACTTGAAAGGCACTATAGATTATGGTTTGGTTTATCAACGACAATTCACATCCGACTCCATTCCATCTCTTTCTCTTTTGGGTTACACAGATGCAGATTGGGCCAGCTCACATTTATCTATGCGATCTACTAGTGGCAATTGTTTCTTCATTAATGGTTGTCTTATTTCTTGGACCAGCAAGAAACAACGTTGTGTTGCAGTTTCTACAACCGAATCTGAATATGTTGCGGCATCACTTGCAGCTCGTGAACTCATTTGGCTTCGACAAGTGTTGACAGATATCGGCCATTCTCCTCTTTCTAGTACACCCTTGCGGTGTGATAATCAGAGTGCTATTAGTCTTGCAAAAGACTATGTCCAACATAACAAGTCAAAACATATTGCTGTGCATTACCATTATGTTCGATACGAAGTACGCAAAGGCACTATCATGATTGAACATTGTCCAAGTGACCAGATGATTGCAGATATTCTTACCAAAGGTCTCAATGAGTCACGCTTCATTCTCTTGCGCTCAGAGCTTGGAGTTGCCTCGGGCTCACTCTTTCTAGATTAGGCTCTTTACTCTTATGGTAGCTTTGTACATATATCGTTGTAATCTTCTAAACACCATGCACTTTGCACATTCCACAATTGCTCACTATGACCTCTTGGTCCTTTTGTATATTTGTACATAGATGCACAATGCACTTTCACATCATTACTTCTGGTTCATATTTTCACATTTGTATAGGGGCTTGGGTTTTTCCCTTGTACTCCCCAAGGGTTTTTTCATCCATAGCTAGAGACCCTTGTTTGAGTGGGGGTGTTGGAGCTCTATATATGGCTCACTCTACCTAACTTGGTCTCACCTATATATATGTATCTTGTCCTCAATATGAATCAGTCTTTGGGAGCGTACATGATGTGTCTCTTGTCTCGTCTCTTTCTCTCTACATTTCAACAATAGTGATGGGATCCAATTAAGAATTTGGTTAGGTTTTGTCTCGGGTACCAGGGAAAAGAGTTCCCAGGCCCCCTAGCTGGATATTTATGCAAACTTAAAACTAGTCACACCACTTACACACCCAATATGAAATTGCCTTTTTCACAGAATCAACTATCTTTAAGAATAATCATTTAATGAAACCATTGTGTCACTGATCATATTCCTCAAAATCTCTAGTTGAATCCTAATTTCCAATCATTCCTTCATCGGTGTACCTATGGCATCATTGGCAACCAGAATGCTCACCACCTGTCCCTTAGGGACCTTTTTGATAGTTCCTAGCTCATAGTACCCGACAATATATTTACTTATAAAAATCAAGATGGAATCTCCGTTGAAGATCAGCAAGATCAACCAACAGATCCATATAAAAGAGCCATGCACTCATCTGTTGGGTGAGGACCAGCAAGGTAAATCAACTAGATCCATGTCTGGTTTCAGAAAACAACTCTTACTCCTTGTTCCAATATCTTCCCCGACGCACGTGTGGGTATCTTCGGTGACCTAGAGCCCACCCTCTAGGATCCTTTCTCATAGGTCACCTAGCGCTTCACTCATAGGCCGCTTCCTTGGTCCCTCATCCACCGTACCGGAAGCTCACCATGTAAATCGAGGCTGGTCAAGACCTCGATCAACCTTGCTATGTGAGACGTCCTCCGTTGACTCTCCGTCAGCTATTGCAACTTTATGAGTTAGGTCTCCACGATCTCATTCTCAAGACGGTCAAAATGCTTCCCCAGCATTATTGACATAAAATAGTCATTTAAAAATAGGTCATAAATACAGTTTCTATAATGAGCTCTCGTCTTTGACATTGTTCCACATCTGTCTAGATTACTTAATCCATATCCAGTTCATATGTATTCCTATTCTCATCCAATCCCATCATTTTTCATCTATCACATCTTTCCTCATTTATCCTCGTCACATCTTATCCACTCAGACCACATCACATTCATTTCACATCTCATCTCATTCATTCTTATCCCGATTCACATCACATCACATCACATCTCATCCATTCACATCCCATATCATTCATTTACATCCGCGATTCACACATGACATCACATCTCATTCATTCACATCCTGATTCACATCTCATCCATTCACTCACATCGACATCACATACTTTCACATACACATCCACTTCCATTCTTCCACATACACATACACATCCATTCTTTCACATACACATCCACATCCATTCTTTCACATACACATCCACATCCATTATTTCACATATACATCCACATCCATTCCTTCACATAGGAGTAAGGTCATCCCTAGGATGAGGATAAGGCCCTTTCTCAAAGCCAAGCTAATTTTCAAGTTTGATGGAATGGGAGATCCATACAGCCATCTTGCTATTTTTTATAAGCAATTTTATACAACCAAAAGGGTGGCCAATCCTCAAACAAAGATATACGGTTTTGGCCTAACCCTAGAAAGCAATGATTTTCTATGGCTCTAAATATATATTTTTCTAAGGGAAGCTCAATTGCAATAGGTGGCTGGGAGTGTTCAAAGAACACCTCACGCCGTAAAGCCTACCCAGGTCTTGACAAGCCTTGGTACGGTTAAAATGGTGCGCTTCCAATACGATGGATGAGGGCCGACGAAGCGGACCCTGACTGAAGTGCCACGACACCTAAGGAGGATCCTAGAGGGTTTTGACCAGGCAATGCATGGGCTCGCAGTGCTTAGTACACCCATGCATATGTCATGGAAGATATGTATGATAGACGAATGATTATTGTAATCTGTTACTACTGGATCTCGTTGTGCTGACCAGCTGGTACGGAGAGTCCAAAGTGATACTTTATTTTTTGAGAAACAAGGGATTCGATGGAAATTTAGAGTTATGACATCTGTAACCAATATCTGTTGTCAATGGATTATTTTATAAGTTAGAGTTTTAAAGAGGAGTGTGTGCGTATCTGTATTCGAAAGCAAAAGTTAAGAAAGGCATTCAATTATGGGTGGGTGAGTAATTGTGTGGTTCTACCGATTCCAGTGGGCCGCCGGATGGGCTAGAATCAATGGAGTTTTAATAATTAGATTGAAATAATAGGAATACGCTTAGAATTCGAGTAGCTAAATAAAAACCTAAAGAATTTCTCATTTGATTAAATCAATGGTTGTGCGCCTGATTTTGGTTAGGAAAAAAGCGTTGATTTCTTCAAATTAAGTCAGTGATAGTTTTCCTTCTATCTGGCTTAATCAGGTGAAGGATAGTTTAGTCTCTTGACCCTGTTAGAAAATTCGTTAAGAAAATCAAAAAGGTGGAATCGTCCCCGTTTTTCGGGCAAGGAAAATTTTCTCGATTTCTATTTTGGAATGACTACCAGATTAGTCTCATGTCCGGATATTCAAGGCGAGACCTCGAGTGGGAAACCCTGCCCCGCGCAAGAGGAAGCTACTTCTGCTGATTGAGCAACTGAGAATCCGCCGGTGCGCAGAGGGGGCAGAAAGGTCTCATAGCTGCTATGAGAGCGCTGTTGTGAACTTATGAAACAGTAGCAGTAATTGCCTAAAATTTTCAAGGAAATCTGGGAAATAATGTTTTCACTTGTTAAGATTATGTTTGAAATGAACTTCATAAATTGAAAGCTCATAAATTGAACTCGATTTTTAGATGGATACCCCAAATCTATCTAGCATTCTTGGACTCTCCCCCAGAGTCAGGATATGATCACCTTTGCCTTCAAAAATCTCATCAACCTGCTACAACCCGAGAAAGCAAAGTGAGACTCGCTCGTCACTTTGAGTGTAAGATTCCTCCCCCAACCCCTTTTTGATGTCTAGTATCTTCCCTTGTAATCAATCCCTCTTCAGAAATATAAAGACCTTGTTTCTAACTGTTTTAACCTAGAGAGAGAAAATATTTTAGAGAGAGAATATTCAGATTTTGAATATTTTTAGATAGAAAAATATCTCATATAATTAAGATGAATTCCTCTGAAACAGAAATTCAAAAAGAATATTCCAATGTGCAATTGGAATTAATTGGAAATAGGTATAAAGAACCTTAGTCTAAGGGTATAGATTTTCAGAAATCTTTAGACTATGGTCCAATTAAAGTTCCTATGGGCCAATAGCATCAATACATGTGTAGGGAGGAGATAAATCCTATTTGTAAAAAGAAGATACCCAAAAATGAGTAAATGCTCACATAAGGTGAAGAGTTGAAAATGTACAAGGTTTATTAGTAAAAAACTATGAGCAATATTAAAAATATGAGATATTTTGGGTATCCAAAAATGAGTAAATGCTCACATAAGGTGAAGAGTTGAAAATGTACAAGGTTTATTAGTTTAAAAAAAAACTATGACACATATGTAAGGAAGAGGAGTTCTTTAAAGGAGGTGCATATTTCACATAAGATGAAGAGTTGAAAATGTACAAGGTTTATTAGTAAAAAAACTATGAGCAATATTAAAAATATGAGATATTTTGGGTATCCAAAAAGGAGTAAATGCTCACAAGATGAAGAGTTTAAAATGTACAAGGTTTATTAGTAAAAAAACACATATGTAAGGAAGGGGAGTTCTTTAAAGGAGGTGCATATTTCACATAAGATGAAGAGTTGAAAATGTACAAGGTTTATTAATAAAAAAACTATGACACATATGTAAGGAAGGAGAGTTATTTAAGGGAGGTGCATATTTCACATGCTTGAATGAGTTTTAAACTCATAAAAATTGAGATATTTCATCTCTCCTCTCTCCTCATTCAAGTCTAGTTCCAAAAAATTAGCTTAATTGACCTAAAAATGGTCAAAAAGTGACCAAACTGACTTGGAAAATTCTAGAATCAGTTTGTTTGGTTAGGAGCTCAAATTTTCCTATAAATAGAAGCCTCCCCTTGTTGAAAAAAATATAGTGTCTTATGCTTTGTTACTCTACTCCACCTAAGCCAAAATATATAGTGTCTTATGCTTTGTTACTCTACTCCACCTAAGCCAAAATATATAGTGTCTTATGCTTTGTTACTCTACTCCACCTAAGCCAAAATATATAGTGTCTTATGCTTTGTTACTCTACTCCACCTAAGCCAAGATATATAGTGTCTTATGCTTTGTTATTCTACTCCACCTAAGCCAAGATATATAGTGTCTTATGCTTTGTTACTCTACTCCACCTAAGCCAAAATATATAGTGTCTTATGCTTTGTTACTCTACTCTACCTAAGCCAAGAACTGTGAATTCTTTAATAATTCACTAGTTTTGATACTTCTCTCTTTCTTCAATCCCCATTGGTGGCTCCATCAACATACTAAACCAATTGATTGGTTGGGGGCCTCTACCGTGAATAAAGAATCAAGCAAATTATAAGGTAAGTATATTGAATTTTGATCTTTTCTATAATTTCTCAATGATTCTCTCTTCTCAACCCCTCTCAAGCTTGAGAAACTTAATTGGTATGGTTTTTTTTAAATGCTATTGAAGTTAATTGGTGAATAGTAGTGAAGAGTTACATAATTTAATAAATGCTATTGAAGTTAATTTCCATTTATGTTTAAATTCTAATGGTTTTTATGTAATTTCTCTCTCTCACTCAAGAAATGGTCATACTCATGACCCATTCTCAATCCAAATGAAGCTTTTCATAAAGCTTTTCCTTAATCCAAGATTAAGCTATGCTTGAGGCCAAATTAATGGCTTTTTTCTATACTTTTAGTTTATGCACATTGATGATTCAATCCCTTATGGATTGATGACCCAATTAGAGACCATTCTAATTATATCCTTAATGATAAGCTTTATCCCTTAGAAAAAAAATTGAGACTTATCAGTCATAGTAGCGGAGCTATGGCAAAATTTTTATAGAAATTACGCATAAAATAAATTCATTCAAAGCATAAAAAGAGGACTTCCTACCATATTCTAAGAACTATCATCCTAGATTAATTAAAAGAATTTTATTATGCATGGAGATGTGGATGTTGCATGTAGATGTAGATGTATGGATGTGAGTGTGAATGTGGAGGTGGATGTATGCAATGGAGATGTGGATGTATGCATGTAGAAGTAGATGTATAGATGAGGATGTAAATAGAGATGTGGATGGATGCATGTAGATGTAGATGTATAGATGTGGATGTGAATGGAGATGTAGATGTATGCATGTAGATGTAGATGTATAGATGTGGATGTGAATGTATGCATGTAGATGTAGATGTATAGATGTGGATGTGGATGTGGAGGTGGATGTATGCATGTAGATGTAGATGTGGATGTGGATGTGGAGGTGGATGTATGCATGTAGATGTAGATGTATAGATGTGGATGTGAATGTGGAGGTGGATGTATGCATGTAGATGTAGATGTATGAGGAGAATGTGAATGTGGATGTGGATGTGGATGTATGCATAGAGATGTGGATGTATGCATGTAGATGAGAATGTACGCATATAGATGTGGATGTATGGATGTGAATGTGCATGTAGATGTGGATGCATGAATGTGCATGTAGATGTGGATGTGAAATTAGATGTATGGATGTAGATGTGGATGTGTGGATGTGAATGTGGATGTGGATGTGGATGTGGATATATGTATGGATGTGAATATACGATATGTGATGTGAAGGAATATGAAGTGTTGAGATGGAAAATGATGTGATGGGATGAGTATACATATAAATGGAATAGGGAATAAGTAATGTGGATTGATGAGGGATAATGTGGAAAAATGAAAGTAAAAATAAAAACTGTATTGTAAACTGTTTGTAAATGCTGTTTGTAAATGACTGTTTTATGTCAAGATTGCTGGGGGAGCATTGTGACTATCTTGTGATTAAGGTCGTGAGACCTAACTGATAATGTTGCAACTGCTGACGGAGAGTCAATGAAGGACGTCTCGCGTAGCAAGGTCGGCCGAGGTCTTGACCAGCCTCGGTGCGATTAAAATGGTGAGCTTCCGGTACGGTGGATGAGGGGCCAAGGAAGCGGCCTATGAGTGAAGCGCTAGGTCACCTGCGAAGGATCCTAGAGGGTGCTGACCATACGGTGCTCGGGCTCTGGGTCGCCTAGGATACCCACGCGTGCGTCGAGGAAGATATTGGAACAGAGTTGGAGTTGTTTTCTGAAATCGGGCATGGATCTGGTTGATTGACCTTGCTGGTCTTCAATGGATGAGTCCATGGCCCTTTATATGGATCTGTTGGTTGATCTTGCTGATCTTCAACGAGAGTCCATCTTGATAAGTGATTATATTGTCGAGTATTATGGGCTAGGGATTAGGAAACGGCCCCTGAGTGGACAGGTGGTGAGCGTCCTAGTTACCAATGATGCCATAGATACTCTGATGAAGGAATGATGGGAAAATTGAGAATCAACTAGATAAATTGGAAGATGGTGATCAGTGATACCATGGTTTTATTAAAGGATTGTTTTTAAACTGGTTGAATCTGTGAAAATGCAATTTCATATTGGGTGTGTGAGTGGTGTGACTAGTTTTGTTTTGCATGAACATCCGGCTAGGGGGCCTTGGAACTCTTTTCTTTGGTACCCGGGACAAAACCTAACCAAATTCTTAATTGGATCCCATCACTACAGTGGTTGGGCGGTTGGCTAACCCATGGGATCGGATGGGGTTAGGCTGGACTGATGGATCCGTAAATCGAGACTCAAACTTTTGCTTTTACGATATATAAAATAAATCCCGGACAGTAACTGTTCTATGGATAGGAATCAACGGCTGTGCCTCTTGAATGGGGAAAAAAGCGTTGATCCCAATGATCCAAGTGCAAGTTTCTTCCTTGATCTGACCAAGTATCTTTTAGATGTAATTGGATCAGCTCGATCAGAAATGATCTTGACTACGTTAGAGTAAAAAGTTATCCTGGTGGAATCGCCCGTGTTTTTCGGTAAAGGAAGTTTTTCCAGGTTCGGTTTTGGAACAACCGACAGATTAGTCTCTTATCCGAATATCCGTGGGTGAGGCCCCGAATGTGGGACCCCTATCCTGCGCGAGAAGTGCTACTTCTGCTGTTAGTATCCCGAATCTGTTACTCGGTGGGAACAGGGATCTTACAGTTGGTATCAGAGCATTTGGTTAATAAACATCAACTGAGAAGACAAATATGTCAAAAATTTATCAAGAAACACAAAAAGGTTATAATTGTGTGATATAATTCATACAATTTGATATTCAAACTGAAAGTCGTAATTTGGTAATTGGGTCTTCAAATGGAAGTTTTGCAATTATATAGAACCCTGACTTGCTTGAGGCCTAGACATGATGGTATTTACCTTATAATTCCAAGGGCCGTGACTACCCGTATATACCGAGAGTATACTGCAGCTCTTTACTGACAGTATATACGAGTAAATCTAAGACTTGAAATTTTAAGCGTTAATGCTATCTAGATGATGATTTTGAATGTGATTGATATGATTTTAATTTTGTTTGAGAATTGATGAATTGATTTGGATTCTGATTGAAAATGCTGATTGGAAAATGTTGATTTCTAAAAATTAGTTGAAATATAATGAAACCTCAATGAGAGGGAATGGGATGAGTCCCTGTGATGATATTCATAACTAGAATGATGATAATGAATTCAGCAAATCACTATGAGGTTAGTGGGTTGTGCTGTTAGATTGCTACTGTTAATACTTGACCGGTAGATCAAGTTAAGGGATGTCAAATTGAGAACTTGCTTGACTGAAATTTTCGTGGAGGAATGTTCCGAAGGAAACTTTTCGGTCTAATGGACCATTATCATGTTAAAGATATGAATGACATGATCTGAATGAATTGTTATTTAATGATAAGTTGTATATAAGGGATATTTATCCCAGTGTTCTGTTGGGTTGACCAGAATATAAGGAACCCCAGAATAAAATTAGATCTTAAGAAAAAGAGCTGTCCTCTACCTTGCGAGATGAGGACATCTCGCACTTTTTAAGTGGGGTAGAATGTAAGATTTCTCCCCAGCCTTCGAGGTATACAGTAGTAAGAATCTCCCTTTCTGATCTTATAATTATTCCCTCTCTAAAATAAAAGAAAGTTTCTGTTTAAAAAAAAAAAGAAGAACCTTTCCCTAGAATACTCTCAGGAGTCCCACCTGTTTTAAGGATTTAGAACAATGAGTTTAGAAGTGAGAATCGGTGTTTTGGATACCAAGGTTTTGGTTTTCATTCGAGTACGGCCCAAAAGAAGTTCTTTATCTCTTGGGAAGTATAAGAAGTTATCCCCCAGATATTGTGAGCCTTATATCTGAATTCAATGAAAGTAGGTGACTTAGCCTACAAGCTTCTTTTATCTCCTCATCTTAAAACTCTTAATGCCTTCTATAGAAAAATGTGTCAAACTCAAATCATGGAAAGACGGAAAAACTTCAGTGGCAAGTTACCGATGGCTTCTAGGTTACGCTAGCTCCTTCCTCTATATAAGTCGTAACTTTTACTTGTCGCTCACAGTAATCTTACTCCCATCAATCTCCTTTCTTTCTTAATCTCCTTCATGGCTTGGCAACAAGAACTAGTTTTATCCATGATGATTTCTCACCTTCAAGACGCAAGAGAGTCTGTGAAGAAAGACTTTATAGAACAGTATGAGCGCTCACTTTTTCCTCACCTAGGAACTTTTGTAGCGCAGACCAAATGGCGGACCTATCAAAACATAACTAGGGTAACACCCTGGGGTCAGCAGCACTTTCGTAACAATGTCTGCTTGGCCATGGTTATCGAAGCCTTGGGTTTGGGTCCCCGATACTACTGCGTCATGAGATCAAGGCATCTTGGGTTCTCTGAGCGGGTCTTCTTACTGGCGTGTTTTCTTCCTCATGAGAAGATATGCCTTTACCCCGTTTTTGGCTTGCCTCTCAGAGGTCCTTTTGTTGGATCACCTCATACCACTGAGATAGGTGCGGCAATAACCAGCAGAATCATTCCCATAGATGAGTTACCCTATACTTGTGCAGCTTGTGAGGACTGCTTTTGTGACCATATGATGGACGGGCTTATGGAAGTGTAAAGAGTTCTTCTATCTTTACTGTATAAGTTCCGAGAATGAATAAAGTTTAAATCTTGTTCTTATCTTGCCCTCTTTAAGACTTTTCTTGGTGGTTAATCTTGATTAAAATTTTTCTCTAAGTCTCATATTCGTGCATCTTGCGAAATTATCCCAAGTTGCGAGATGAGGACATCTCGCGTTTTTTAAGTGGGGTAGAATGTAAGATTCCTCCCCCAACCCCTTTTTGATGTCTAGTATCTTCCCCTGTAATCAATCCCTCTTCAGAAATATAAAGACCTTGTTTCTAACTGTTTTAACCTAGAGAGAGAAAATATTTTAGAGAGAGAATATTCAAATTTTGAATATTTTTAGATAGAAAAATATCTCATATAATTAAGATGAATTCCCCTGAAACAAAAATTCAAAAAGAATATTCCAATGTGCAATTGGAATTAATTGGAAATAGGTATAAAGAACCTTAGTCTAAGGGTATATATTTTCAGAAATCTTTAGACTATGGTCCAATTAAAGTTCCTATGGGCCAATAGCATCAATACATGTGTAGGGAGGAGATAAATCCTATTTGTAAAAAGAAGATACCCAAAAATGAGTAAATGCTCACATAAGGTGAAGAGTTGAAAATGTACAAGGTTTATTAATAAAAAACTATGAGCAATATTAAAAATATGAGATATTTTGGGTATCCAAAAATGAGTAAATGCTCACATAAGGTGAAGAGTTGCAAATGTACAAGGTTTATTAGTTTAAAAAAAAACTATGACACATATGTAAGGAAGAGGAGTTCTTTAAAGGAGGTGCATATTTCACATAAGATGAAGAGTTGAAAATGTACAAGGTTTATTAGTAAAAAACTATGAGCAATATTAAAAATATGAGATATTTTGGGTATCCAAAAAGGAGTAAATGCTCACATAAGATGAAGAGTTGAAAATGTACAAGGTTTATTAGTAAAAAAACACATATGTAAGGAAGGGGAGTTCTTTAAAGGAGGTGCATATTTCACATAAGATAAAGAGTTGAAAATGTACAAGGTTTATTAATAAAAAAACTATGACACATATGTAAGGAAGGAGAGTTATTTAAAGGAGGTGCATATTTCACATGCTTGAATGAGTTTTAAACTCATAAAAATTGAGATATTTTATCTCTCCTCTCTCCTCATTCAAGTCTAGTTCCAAAAAGTTAGCTTAATTGACCTAAAAATGGTCAAAAAGTGACCAAACTGACTTGGAAAATTCTAGAATCAGTGTGTTTGGTTAGGAGCTCAAATTTTCCTATAAATAGAAGCCTCCCCTTGTTGAAAAAAATATAGTGTCTTATGCTTTGTTACTCTACCTATAGTGTCTTATGCTTTGTTACTCTACTCCACCTAAGCCAAAATATATAGTGTCTTATGCTTTGTTACTCTACTCCACCTAAGCCAAAATATATAGTGTCTTATGCTTTGTTACTCTACTCCACCTAAGCCAAAATATATAGTGTCTTATGCTTTGTTACTCTACTCTACCTAAGCCAAGAACTGTGAATTCTTTAATAATTCACTAGTTTTGATACTTCTCTCTTTCTTCAATCCCCATTGGTGGCTCCATCAACATACTAAACCAATTGATTGGTTGGGGGCCTCTACCGTGAATAAAGAATCAAGCAAATTATAAGGTAAGTATATTGAATTTTGATCTTTTCTATAATTTCTCAATGATTCTCTCTTCTCAACCCCTCTCAAGCTTGAGAAGCTTAATTGGTATGGTTTTTTTTAAATGCTATTGAAGTTAATTGGTGAATAGTAGTGAAGAGTTACATAATTTAATAAATGCTATTGAAGTTAATTTCCATTTATGTTTAAATTCTAATGGTTTTTATGTAATTTCTCTCTCTCACTCAAGAAATGGTCATACTCATGACCCATTCTCAATCCAAATGAAGCTTTTCATAAAGCTTTTCCTTAATCCAAGATTAAGCTATGCTTGAGGCCAAATTAATGGCTTTTTTCTATACTTTTAGTTTATGCACATTGATGATTCAATCCCTTATGGATTGATGACCCAATTAGAGACCATTCTAATTATATCCTTAATGATAAGCTTTATCCCTTAGAAAAAAAATTGAGACTTATCAGTCATAGTAGCGGAGCTATGGCAAAATTTTTATAGAAATTACGCATAAAATAAATTCATTCAAAGCATAAAAAGAGGACTTCCTACCATATTCTAAGAACTATCATCCTAGATTAATTAAAAGAATTTTATTATGCATGGAGATGTGGATGTTGCATGTAGATGTAGATGTATGGATGTGAGTGTGAATGTGGAGGTGGATGTATGCAATGGAGATGTGGATGTATGCATGTAGAAGTAGATGTATAGATGAGGATGTAAATAGAGATGTGGATGGATGCATGTAGATGTAGATGTATAGATGTGGATGTGAATGGAGATGTAGATGTATGCATGTAGATGTAGATGTATAGATGTGGATGTGAATGTATGCATGTAGATGTAGATGTATAGATGTGGATGTGGATGTGGAGGTGGATGTATGCATGTAGATGTAGATGTGGATGTGGATGTGGAGGTGGATGTATGCATGTAGATGTAGATGTATAGATGTGGATGTGAATGTGGAGGTGGATGTATGCATGTAGATGTAGATGTATGAGGAGAATGTGAATGTGGATGTGGATGTGGATGTATGCATAGAGATGTGGATGTATGCATGTAGATGAGAATGTACGCATATAGATGTGGATGTATGGATGTGAATGTGCATGTAGATGTGGATGCATGAATGTGCATGTAGATGTGGATGTGAAATTAGATGTATGGATGTAGATGTGGATGTGTGGATGTGAATGTGGATGTGGATGTGGATGTGGATATATGTATGGATGTGAATATACGATATGTGATGTGAAGGAATATGAAGTGTTGAGATGGAAAATGATGTGATGGGATGAGTATACATATAAATGGAATAGGGAATAAGTAATGTGGATTGATGAGGGATAATGTGGAAAAATGAAAGTAAAAATAAAAACTGTATTGTAAAATGTTTGTAAATGCTGTTTGTAAATGACTGTTTTATGTCAAGATTGCTGGGGGAGCATTGTGACTATCTTGTGATTAAGGTCGTGAGACCTAACTGATAATGTTGCAACTGCTGACGGAGAGTCAATGAAGGACGTCTCGCGTAGCAAGGTCAGCCGAGGTCTTGACCAGCCTCGGTGCGATTAAAATGGTGAGCTTCCGGTACGGTGGATGAGGGGCCAAGGAAGCGGCCTATGAGTGAAGCGCTAGGTCACCTGCGAAGGATCCTAGAGGGTGCTGACCATACGGTGCTCGGGCTCTGGGTCGCCTAGGATACCCACGCGTGCGTCGAGGAAGATATTGGAACAGAGTTGGAGTTGTTTTCTGAAATCGAGCATGGATCTGGTTGATTGACCTTGCTGGTCTTCAATGGATGAGTCCATGGCCCTTTATATGGATCTGTTGGTTGATCTTGCTGATCTTCAACGAGAGTCCATCTTGATAAGTGATTATATTGTCGAGTATTATGGGCTAGGGATTAGGAAACGGCCCCTGAGTGGACAGGTGGTGAGCGTCCTAGTTACCAATGATGCCATAGATACTCTGATGAAGGAATGATGGGAAAATTGAGAATCAACTGGATAAATTGAAAGATGGTGATCAGTGATACCATGGTTTTATTAAAGGATTGTTTTTAAACTGGTTGAATCTGTGAAAATGCAATTTCATATTGGGTGTGTGAGTGGTGTGACTAGTTTTGTTTTGCATGAACATCCGGCTAGGGGGCCTTGGAACTCTTTTCTTTGGTACCCGGGACAAAACCTAACCAAATTCTTAATTGGATCCCATCACTACAGTGGTTGGGCGGTTGGCTAACCCATGGGATCGGATGGGGTTAGGCTGGACTGATGGATCCGTAAATCGAGACTCAAACTTTTGCTTTTACGATATATAAAATAAATCCCGGACAGTAACTGTTCTATGGATAGGAATCAACGGCTGTGCCTCTTGAATGGGGAAAAAAGCGTTGATCCCAATGATCCAAGTGCAAGTTTCTTCCTTGATCTGACCAAGTATCTTTTAGATGTAATTGGATCAGCTCGATCAGAAATGATCTTGACTACGTTAGAGTAAAAAGTTATCCTGGTGGAATCGCCCGTGTTTTCCGGTAAAGGAAGTTTTTCTGGGTTCGGTTTTGGAACAACCGACGGATTAGTCTCTTATCCGGATATCCGTGGGTGAGGCCCCGAATGTGGGACCCCTATCCCGCGCGAGAAGTGCTACTTCCGCTGTTAGTATCCCGAATCTGTTGCTCGGTGGGAACAGGGATCTTACAGTGAGGATCTATACTTTCCTGATCCAGTAGAGCGATGTCAGCATATGTGGTTCTCTGGAGGGCAAAGTATTAACGTCAATACCAATCAACGTCAGAGACTCAGACAGAATATCTCGCTAGCCATGATCTTGATAAGGCTAGGAGTTATTCATTATGTCCAACTCTATAATCATTCACCTCAGAATTTTAGAATTTCTAGTCATATTTTTAGACTTCTTAGCCGCTTTATTCCTACGAGAAGAATTACAGCACCATTATCAGTGATGAATCATGTATATCATAGCATGTCTCCATCGGAGTATTGCCTATTTATGCATACATGATTGAGGCAGTGACTTTTGGAGACGAGACACTCTATGTATATATCAAAAACTTTTGATAATAAATGATGTTTTGCAAAAGATTCCAAATTATTTTCGTGGTTGTGAATATTGGTTAATAAAATTATTAGAGTGAATCTTGTTTTCAAGAATTATGATGGGATAATTATTTGTTTAAGAAATAAATCTCAAAAATTAAATAGTCATAAATCTGATGACAAAGTTAAGTTAACAAAAATATCCCAAAAAGCGAGGACGATTCCACCTTTTTTATTTTTCTTAACGATTTTTTCGAACGAGATCACTGATATAATTTGATCATCTGAGTGATTTCAACGTTTTTTTCCCAATCAAGATCAGGCACAGCCGTTGATCCACTCAATTGAAAAATTTATCAGGGAATTAACTAACTACTTGAATCCTAGCAAAATCCTAAGAATTTTTTTTAAATTATTTAAAACTCCACTGATTCCAGCCTATCCGGCCCATGGGTTAGCCACCACCCTGCCACCACTGTAATCGGTAGAACCAAACAAGTACTCACCCACCCATAATTGAAATGCCCTTCTTAACTTTAGCTTTAGAAAATAGATACACACACACTCCTCTTTCAAACTTTAATATAAAAATAATCCATTGACAAAACAGATATGATCACAGATTTCCTAATTCAAAATTTCCATTCAATCCCTTGTTTCACAAAAACAGTACCACTCTCGACTCTCCGTTGGGACCAGCTGGTCACAGCAATGAGATCTAGTAACAGATTACAATAATCACTTCGTCAACATACATATATATATCTTCCTCAACATACCTATGGGTGTCCTACGCACCGCGAGCCCATGCATCTCCTGGTCATAACCCTCCAGGATCCTCCTTAGGTGTCCTGGTACTTCACTCAGGGGGAGGACCGCTTCGTCGGCCCTCGCCCATCGTACCAAAAGCACACCATTTTTCACCATACCCAGGCAGGTCAAGACCTGGGCAAGTTTTTACCGTGTGAGCTGTCCCTCGAACACTCCCCGCCAGCTGTTGTAAACGGAACTTCCCTTAGATAAACACATATGCCAAATGCTCCCTCCCCAGCATTCTGGTGTAAGATAGTCCTTTAAGAAAACAGGGTTTCTATGTAAGTTTTCAGTTTTGATTTTGTAACACCATATTGGGGAATATGGGAATTTCCCACAAGTTTGGGACACGTGGTCAAAAGTTTGGATTAACCATAACTTGAACACCACTAATCCAAAATGAGCGCTTTATAGCTCTTTAGATTCCATTTTTCAAGCACTTTCCAACGATAGGTCATATGATAGGGTTTTGAGAAACTTACAAACATGTTATCCATGTCTCCTTTTTAAGTATTCAAAAATGGGAATTGGAAAATTCCCAAATTCACTAATATGGTGTTTTGTTTGAATACCATAAATAAATCTTAAATCCGTATCCCAATACTTCTAGATCCAGGTCTGAATTCCAAACACAATTCCTAGAATCCTGTTAACTTGATCCTCAGGTCAAAATCAAAGTCTTAACTTAGTTTCAGATTCGGTGGGTGTTTTGAGTGCATTTTTCCTGAACTGGACACATCGTCATTGATTGAAATTGACATATTGAGAGCTTTCCTTTGGCTTGATGGTTTGAGGGTTCTACTCTTGTTTGGAAACAAGAGTGGCCACCAATCTTTAGAAGAGGGAAGGTAAAAAAAACTAATGAATTATGAGTAAATTCACAGTTTTCTGGCTCTTGGGAGAAGTAGGGTAACAGTGCAAAAACACTATTCAGCTTCAACAAAGGGGAAGGCTTCTATTTATAGGAAAAAGTGAGCTTCTAACCAACCCAACTGATTCTAGAATTTTCTAGATCAGTTTGGTCAATTTTTGACCATTTTTGGGTCAGTTTAGTCCACTTTTTGAAACAGGAGAGAGGAGAGATAAAAATATCTTATTATTTGGGAGTTTAAAACTCTCCCACACATGTGAAATAGGCGCCTCCTTCATGAGGGGAATTCCCCCATACTCAGGTGTCAAAAATGCATCATTTCATCTAAATATCTCTCTTTTTTAACTATTAACCTTGTCCTTAGTCAACTCTTCATCTTATGTGAGTATTTACTCATTTTTGGGGGATTTTCCTTTTATTCTTCAATTTATCTCCTCCCTACATTTGGATGAATCTTATTGGTCCATAGGAACCTTAATTTAAAATTTCAAAAAAATCTTGACCCCCAGATAATGCCTCTTGAACAGATTATACTTAATTTCTAATGCACCTTCTGAAAATCCTTTTGAACTTCTATTTTAGGGGAACTTATTTTAATAAGATGAGGTATTTTTCTATCCAAAAATATTTAAAAATTGAATTACCACTCTCTAGAAGATTTTCTCTCTCTAGGCCAAAACTCTAGTAATAACAAGAACTTTAATATTTTTGAAGAGGGATTTGATTACAAGGGAAGATGCTAGACATCTTGAGAGGCTGGGGAGGAATCTCACAAGGCAGTACTCATTCATTTATTTCCCGAGGATGCTTGCATAAGCTAGTCTTAGAACAGAAATCAGGGAAACCTATGCAAGTAGAATTGGCCAGTGAGAACATTCTTTTCACTCACCATGAGAGACAGATCATATTTAGTTTGATCTAGATGGGAATGTAACTGACTGTCAGTTCAGAGTCTTACCTTTGGGAGTTTTCGATAGAATCCTTGGAATGGATTGGCTCCACAAAAATCAAGCTGACATTCACTGTCATAATGGAACCATTTTCTTCCGTGATCTTCACGGGAACAAAGTTCAAGGAACTGGAATTTTTGGATCCCCAAATCTGAAATTAGTAAAAGCTTCTAGGTTACTGAAAGGACTTAGAAAGAAGTAGCTCATTTATGTTGTCAAAATGAATCCGGTAGACACAAAGTTAAAGGATAAAGAACCAGAATGGTTAAGTGAGTATGATGATTTATTCCCAACATAGCTAACTGAGATGCCTCCGATTCGGGAAGTAGATCATGAGATAGAATTGACCCCTGGCAGTAGCCCAGCACACGTACAAAATGCCAGTCCTTGAAGCCATTGAACTCAAGGAACAGCTTAGGCAGCTGTTAGAACAAGGGTTTGTAAGACCGAGTGTTTCACCTTGGGGAGCGCGAGTTCTCTTTCTTAAAAAAAGAAGGATGGAACGTTAAGACTCTGTGTGGATTACAGAGGTCTCAATCAGTTGACAGTTAAAAATAAGTATCCTATCCCCAGAATTGATGAGCTTTTGGACAGGCTAAATGGAGCCCAGATCTTCACAAAGATAGATCTCAAATCAGGGTATTACCCGATGAGGATTAATGATCAAGATATCCCGAAGACAGCCATCAATACTCCCTATGGTGGGCATTATGAATTTACTATCATGCTGTTTGGATTGACAAATGCCCTAGCTACATTCAATCGCCTAATGCACGACATTCTCAGAGAATACTTGGATGATTTTGTTCTTGTTTTCTTTGATGATATTCTGATTTACTCAAAGAATGCACAGGTGACCATGAAGCTCACATCCGTAAAGTTCTTGAGATTCTAAGGAAGCACCAACTTTTTACAAAAAAGAGCAAATGCACTTTCTCTGTCGACCATGTTGAATACTTGGGCTTTCTGGTATCCAAAGACGGAATTTCTCTAGATTCCGCAAAAGTCCAAGTAGTCATAGATTAGCCTGAACCAAAGACAGTGAAAGAAGTCAAGGGATTCTTGGGATTAACTGGTTGGTATAGAATTTTTATACCTAAGTATGCTCTCATAGCTTCCCCCTTGACTAATCTTCTCAAGAAGAATATCCCATTTCAATGGTCTGCCAGGTGTCAGAGTGCTTTTGATAAGCTGAACACCGCCTTGCTAACCAATCCCATTCTGAAGTTGCCAAATTTCTATCTACCCTTTGAGGTAGTAACTGATGCTAGTGGTTTTGCCCTGGGAGGTGCGCTCATGCAAGAAGGTCATGCAGTGGCCTATGAATCGCAAAAACTCAGAACGCATGAGAGAAATTATGCTGTCCATGGCCTAGAGCTACTTTCAATAGTCTATGCCCTGAAGTTGTGGAGACATTACCTACTGGATCAAAGATTCTCTTTGATGAGACATATCATCAAAGCTTAAAGTGGATCTTCACTCATAAGGATCTCAACATGCGCCAAAGAAGGTGGATGCAGACCCTCCAGGAATTTGATTTTGAAATCAAGTACCGCTCAAGCAAAGAAAATGTGGTAGCAGATGCCCTCCGCAGAAAAGCCTCGTTGCTTGCAATCACAGTGGTGTCAAATCCATTGATTAATGAAGCAAGAGAGAAGATCATGCAGGATATATTCTTTGGCCCTATTGCTACCCTACTTATGCAGGAAAGCAAAACTCCTCAGGAGTTGAACCGAGCTCAAGGTACAGCCCTAAGGAAGGAATTATGTATTATAATAACAGGCTATGCATTCCCAATGATGAGGGAAATAAGGGTCAAATTTTGAATGAAGCCCATGATAGCCTTATTAGCAGGACATCCAGGTTTCATCAAGACCTACATGTCTATTAAGAAAAGCTTCTTTTGGCCTGGACTAAAAAAGGATGTACTTAATCATGTATGTCAATGCCTAATATGTCAGAAAGTTAAAGCAGAGAGTAAAAATACCTGGGAAGCTATATCCATTAGACATCCCCCAGATAAAGTGGAAATGTATCAGTATGGATTTTATTACTGGACTACCTTTAGTGCAATCAGGCTCCATCTTCGTGGTAGTGACTAACCAAAGTTGCCCATCTGATTCGAGTAAAAGAAACCTACACTACTGCAGTGGATGTGGCCAGAGTGTTCCTCAAGGAAATCTTCAGATTGCATGGCCTACCCAGGAGAATAGTAAGTGATCGAGATCCCAAATTCACGTCAAGATTTTGGAGTGCATTCTTCGAAGCAGTAGGAACTTTCTTGGATCTCAGCACAGCTTACCACCCCGAGACCCCAATGGTTAAATAGAAAAGGTGAACTAGGTAATCGAAGATATACTTCGGTCATGCTGTGGCACGGAACCCAAGAAGTGGCTGAGCTATCTGCACCTGGTCGAATTCTCCTGCAATGCCTCTTATCATCGAAGTATCGAGATGAGCCCTTTCAGAGCTCTGTATGGACAAGACTGCCTAACACCATTAACTTGGTCCGACCCATTGATTAGGGTCGAGATTTTCAGACAGATGCTTGACGACATGGAGCAGCGAATGCAGTCAATCTACATGGATATAAAAGCTACCCAAGATAGAGAGAAGCAGTATGCAAATAAGAAGAGGTCAGACAAAAAATTCGAAGAAGCAGATATGGTCTTCATTTGAGTATGCTCCAAAAGAAGTTCTCTATCTCTTGGGAAGTACAAGAAGTTATCCCCCAGATACTATGGGCCATATTTTATTACAAAGAAAGTAGGTGACTTAGCCTATGAACTTCTTCTGCCTCCTCATCTCAAAGTACATAATGTATTTCATGTTAGCCTACTTAAGAAGTATGTACTGAGCCCGAATCATGTGCTTAATGATGAACTCTTAACTTCTTCAACCCAAGGGCAGATGGAACTCCAACGTGAAGAAATCCTTGATGTTCGAGAGAAGGTTCTCAGGAACGGAATTCTGAGAGAATTATTAGTTAAATGGAAGTTCTATCCTTTTGAAGACGCCACCTGAGAGAAAGAAGCCAAACTGATGCGGGATTACCCCCAATTTGCGAGATGAGGACATCTCGCGTTTTTCAAGTGGGAGAGGATGTAAGATTCCTCCCCAGCAGCCCCTCACGATGTCTAGTTTCTTCCCTTGTAATTAATCCCCTTTTCAAAATAATAAAAGATCTTGTTTCTACCTATTTTGGCCTAGAGAGAGAAAATGTTCTAGAGAGGTAATTAAGTTTTTAGATATCTTCGGATGGAAAAATATCCCTTCTTATTAAAATAAATTTTCCCGAAACAGAAGTTTAAAAAGAAATTCCTAAGGTGCATTAGAAATAAATTATAATATGCACAAAAGACCTTAGCCTAAGGGTCCAGATTTTCTAAAAATTTTGGATTAAGGTTCTTATGGACCAATAAGATTAATCCAAATGTAGGGAGAATATAAATTGAAGAATAAAAGAAAAACCCCCCAAAAATGAGTAAATGCTCACATAAGATGAAGAGTGGGGACTAAGGACCAAAGAAAACAATTAAAAAACTAAATTTTGACACCTCAAGTATTTTGTTTTATAAAAGTGATACTTTCACCGAAATTGATTATTATGCAAAAATAGATGCATAGAACATTTTTTTAAATAAAAGAGTTACTCTCACCAAAAATTAAATTTTATGCATAAAAGATTTTTTTTATTATAAAAGTGTTACTTTCATCAATATTGATTTTTATGCATAAATAGATGCATAAAAGAATTTTTTATTATAAAAGTGTTACTTTCATCAAAATTAATTCTTATGCATAAAAGGATTTTATTTTATATAAAAGTGTTATTTCCATAGAAGTTGGATTTTATGCATAAATAGATGCATACAGAATTTTTATATCAAAATAAGAGTTCTCTTTAATCCTTTGTTTAAATCCCATGAATATTGGTAAATGAATGAGTAAATACTCTATGAGAGAAAATTCTACGGTTTCATATTCTCTAGGATGGTAATGAGAAAACTCAAAAAAAATATCGAAGTCGGAATCTTAGATAAATGATTAATTTATTCCTCATAGGAATTCCTGATTAGTTTTGAATTCAGTTAAACAAATACTCAATGATTAATTTATTCCTCATAGGAATTCCTGATTAGTTTTGAATTCAGTTAAACAAATACTCAATGATGAATGAAATTCAGTAAAGTAGTAATTGAAATATTACCCTTCCAGAAAGATAGTTCAGGAGAACCTTTCCAGACTCAAACCTTGAAAGCGATCACAAAGTCTTGGGATATGGATTTAAGATATACTCATTGTATTCAAAAGAAACTCAAAACTGAAAACTTGCATAGAAACCCTGTTTTCTTAAAGGACTATCTTACGCCAGAATGCTGGCTAGAATGCTGGAGGGAGCATTTGGCATATGTGTTTTTCTAAGGGAAGTTCGGTTGTTGCAACAGCTGGCGGGGAGTGTTCAAAGGACGGCTCACGCGGCAAAAACCTGCCTGGGTCTTGACCAGCCTGGGTATGGTGAAAAATGGTGTGCTTCCGGTACGATGGGCGAGGGCCGATGAAGCGGTCCCTGAGTGAAGTGCCAGGACAGCTAAGGAGGATCTTGGAGGGTTCTGACCAGGCGATGCACGGGCTCGCGGTGTTTAGGACACCCATGCGTATGTCATGGAAGATATATATATATGGTGTGATCTGTGGTCTCACTATTGGTGTAGGATAATATCTTGGTGCTAGAGTTGGGCTAGTTGTAGTGGTCCACTCTGATGTTGAGGGTCCCTCTCAAGTGAACTCTCATAGGGGAGGAGCAACCGTTTCTCCAAGAAAGGATGTCTCACTTCCATGAATAATGGTTGTCCTCTCCACATGAGCTCACGAATCTCCTTCCAATCTAAGGTTTGGTATTCATTGGCCCATTTATCCAACGATTCGGTTCTTGTATCCTCCTGCAAGCTTCTCAACAACCACCACAAGTGCTAGAGGAAGATCTAGCTCTAGCAATCTAGTTGTGGCATAATATCCTTCTAAAGAGTCCTTATAGACCTCTTGAAGTGGGTCATTCCTGAAAGACCTTTGTCACTGAAATTTGTCGTACAAACTCCCATTGGTTCTCAGCCCCCTTATCCATTTTGCTTTTGCCTTTCCTGTCCCTTTCCAATTTTAGATCTACAAAAAGTAAATCATCTATGGTTGGCTTTGAGGACTGGGCATTGGATGGTCGAGGCATGTCCGGTTCAATGAGCCAATCATCTCTAGACTCCCTTGCTCTGGAAGGCTTTGATAAGTCTAGGAACTCACTCTTAGAGAGCCCTCCTAACTTGTCTACATTCTCTGGATGATAGGTGACTTCGTAGCAAACACCATCTCCACCCATGTACATGTTACCCTAGTCTCATTGACTAGAGGTGCTCTATCAAGCTTTGAGAAAAAGTCTGCAATCTTAACGAGATACCGTTGTTGTGTGGATCCCTAAAGATCTCAGCTTCTTGAGCATTCGTGCAGACATATTGAAGTCTCACATTGAGTGGTAACCCCATGATGTCGGCTTCAAATGGATTAAAAGATCTTGTGGGTATCCTATTTGGGGCTAAGGGATGACTATTTGATGGCCCTAGATTGTCCATAGACAATGAGCTAGTTGTCCTGGAAAGGGTATCACATTGGGATTCGGAAAAGGTTTCAGCAAAATATCTGCCAAATTTCCTACTGATTGGGTTCCACTTTCCTGCATAGGTACTCTAGAAGGTGCCCTAGACCCTATGGCAGTGTCTATATGACGTCCCGACCACAAGTGCATAAGGTCAAATTTTAAGGTTGGTTTTTTTCTTTTTTTTTCCAAAAAAATCTAAAAATTTTCAAGTTGGCTCAAACTTTGCCAAAACCCATTTTGAACCCCCTCGAACACATTGGGCCAAAAAAATAGCGTATTTTTCAGGGTCAAAAATCACCTAAAATTTACGAGTTCCCATACTGAACTCACTATGGGAAAATGGATTCGGAACCAAAATTTCGACGATGGGTGTTTTCTAACTCCTCTCGGAAAGTTAGAAAACCTCCCAATTTTTTGCACCAGAAAATGAAAAATTTTCCACTCTTTTTTTTTATTAACACCCCTTTCTTCATGGGTGTGTTATATATGCGGACTACGGCTGCTGGCCTGTGCGATGTGCGGGTTTATCTGGTGCGGTGTGCGGTTCTGCGGTGGCTACCCTTTGTGCGACCCTTTGTGCGGTGTCTGGATGTGCGGTCTTTATGGTGCAGTGTGTGGGTCTCTTCGCGTGGTGTGTTGTTCACACATGGCCGCCTTCTTTGTCGCAAATCTAGCTGCTCGGCATCTGCGTAGCTGGGTCCGATAGGTTTTACTTTTTGTTTGAGGTTTTTATTTTATTTTTTTTATTATTTTTTCCTTTTTTGAAGTGTGTGCTCGGTGGTGCGCTCTCTGACTGTGTGCGTCTGTGCGTGTGCAACTGTGAGATTTGCAAGGAATTTAAAATGTACCTTTTATGTGTGCAATCTTCATGTGTGTGTGTGTGTGCACGTTTATGTGTGTCTACAGATTTCAGTTTCTCTACAGGTGCAGGTTTAACAGAGAACTAAAAATGCACAAAATTAAAGATGCAGAAAACTAAGCTAAAAACAGAAAATAAAACGAACATGCACAAAATTGAAACTGCAAAAGTTAACCTCAGACAGCAAAAATTAAACTCAAACAGAATGACAGAAATGTAAATCAGCCCTCTCTCTTTCGCACACAAATTGAAATTGGGCAGGTTTAGCGCCTACCTCTAATCCTTCTCGTGTGTTGAATCCTTGTCCCGACCTCAAGTCAGAGGTCCTTTGCACGTAGCTAGCCAATCGCACTCAAATTGCAAGACATTAAAGAGAATTTAACAAAAGATTAGTCACAAACTAGTACCAACATTAGTACAAATTTAACAAAAATTAACATAACATAAAGCTTGCTTGCAGGAATAACTCAATCGCTTAATGGGGGGTTCTTCTAATCTATTCTTAATACCTTTTCCTAATTCTAATCTACCCGTAGTGCTCTTGGGATCCCACACCCAAAGCCTACTCTCCTATCCAACGGTTTTGCAACCGATTGGAGCTTAACAAGGATAGTGGTAGTGTGTGTATGGTGCTCAACTAATGTAGGCACTCGCTCCCCGGGCAGCGGCGCCATTGAAGAGCGGTTCACTCTACCGTGCTCATACAGTTCTACCGATCAACAAATGTGTTGAGAAACACAATGTCAATCCGAGGACTCGACCCGATTAGTGCATGAAGGCTTATCCCTTGCGGGAGAGCTCACATACACGAACCACCACTTGACAACTCAACCATTCAAACATCTCAATCAATCTCTCAATCCCTTGAACTCACTACACTAAATCAAGAGAACAAGCAATGCATGGCAATCTCTTAATCCCATTCAAACATTGATTAAATCTTAGCTTTCCCTAATGCAAGCAAACCTATAAGCGTGCATCTACTAACCCACAAGCTTAAGCAAACCTATAAGCATGCATCTACTAACCCACAAGCTTAAGCAAGCATAGAATGTAACATTCACAAACCCACAAACTCATAGAGAGAGTCTATCCATGAATAGATCATTGCCAATGAAGTGGGCAAGAGTTTACATCAATGGAGACTACACACACACACTACAAGCATGCATACACAAGAGAAAGAAAGAAGCATTCAACTAATCATAGATTAATCTACTTCAATGATGCTAAAAGAGATTAATCATAGATTAATCTACTTCAATGATGCTAAAAGAGATTAAGAGAAAGAAGTGGAGCTTTACTCATTGATTAATGGAGCTTGATGCTCATTAGAGTACAATAGAGAGAGTAAGAGAGTTGCCATAGCTTGAGAGCTCAAGAGCTTCACTCAATAGCTTATGAGAATGGCAAAAAAGTCCTCTTTCTTTAGCTAACATCTCTTTTATAGAGATGTCACTAACCCTAGGCCTCTTTCACACAACATGGGCGGACAACCCAATAAGTGAGCCTTGCTTAATACACTTAGAACTCTCATTTAGAACCCACATTGGCCTAAAACGATTTACATTGCACTTCGGCACAAAAATATGGAAAAATTATGTGCGTCTTTATGTTCCCATGGCTACAATCCCGCTCTCTCGCATTAATTGCTTCTGGCCTCCTTCCATAATCCGTGTTCCCGTGGAATAGACACTCTTTATTATTGTAATTCTCCTCCAATGCTAAGTCATGAGTGTCATCTTCTTAGACAAAACCAGTGCTCTCTTTCATGAAATTTGGTAATAGCACATAGAGCAAAATCTTCCCTAAGACTGAAAATATTCTTAATGTCAGATAAGAGTACATAACGTTTGTTATCCACAATGAATTCTGGCAGTACTGGCATTATTAGACCACATTGGTTCACTTTATAGAGATCTACATTCAGAGGTCTCTGTATGATGCACGTCTTAAGAGCAACAATATTCATAGACTTGGCCTCCTCTTTCTCCTGTACTGTACTACTAAAACTGTATCTCTCCTCAACTTTTGCCTCTTGTGAAAAGGTAACTCATCTTCTTGGGGAATCTCATCTCAATAGTACCTTCATAGAGTAGATCTTCACCCCTTTCAGGAAGCTCTTTTTAGAGGAAGTACAAGTAGCATATGAATCCCAATGGCTCATATAATAGCAGCCTGCAGAGCAACTCATGTGTGCGTGGTACACTAAGTGGGCTTGTAGGAAGAGGGGAGTTGCTGGTACTTCTTGTATAAAAAATTGTTTGCCTTCTTGCTTGGTGCACAATCTAGCAAGTGCACATAAGCCTGATCCCTTATAGCAGCAGCCTTCCTTTGGATACTACTTTTTCAAAATCGTCCCTCTGTTTTGAAAGGTACTTTGCATGCTGGTCCAAAATTGACTCTACTGCAAAGGCTTGTTAAACATCTCAGCAATTATGTGAAAGTCATCAGCAGCTCCAGCGTTACAAACAAAATCAAAAAGTCTCTCATCAATTAAGGAAAGATCATTGCTCTTAACAATTTTCTCCTTCATGTCCTTCATGTCTGTGCTAAGAACTTGCTACTGCTGCTTCTTCTTCTTCTTCTTCTTCTGCATCTCTGTGTCACCACCAGTTGGCCCTTTCTCCTCCTTAGCCTCCGTTGAGAAATCAAAATCCCTCTTAATAGAGGACCTCTAGCAAGCGGGTCGTTTGGAAAGAGACACCAAGCTGAGAACACCGACTTTCTCTTATTTATCTTCATCTGCCCCCATATCCTAGTCTTCTGAATAGGGTTCCTCATCATTATGCTACTTAACAAAGTAAAGGGGGAAACTGGATTCTCTCGGCTCCATAGTTGGAAATCCTTGCTCCTCTATCTGTCCTCTCACAAGCTGTGGCTGCTCTATCCGTGCCATAACCTCCTAAGGGTCATTAGTAGTGAAATCAATGGACATTTTCTTTGTGGTCCTCAACAGCTTTAGATCCTTCATCCGCACGTCGCTCCTCCCCACAGCACTAAATTCTGCATCCAGTGCCATGGCTCCTCGCTTAAGCCTTCTTTGTTCTAATCAGTAAAACACTGGGAGGAATTAGAATCCCAGCGACCCCTCTATCTATATTTGTAAGATTTGGCACAATAGCGCACTTCCATTCCTCTTGCAAACGCCATATCGAGCCAAACTACACAAACCACTCTCTTTGTGCGTGTACTGTATGTGTGTGTCTATGTTGTATATGTTTCTTTGTGTCTGTGTGTGTGAAAGATTGTGTATGTCTGTCTGTGCATGCATGTATGTGTCTATGTGTCTGAGTGTGTGTTTGTGTGCGTGTGTGTGCGTGTGTGTGTGTGTGTGTGCGTGTGTGTGTGTGTGAGAGAGAGAATCCACTCCCATGCAAGCAGGCACAAGCAGGCAATAATGGCAGCAAGCAAACTTACTTGTTCCCATTGCTCCCTGCTTACGTGGGAGTGGATTCTCTCTCTCTCTCTCTCTCTCTCTCTCTCTGTCTCTCTCTCTTGTTGAAAATACAAGTGAATAGGGTGTGTGCGGGAAAAAGCCCTTGGTTAGAGGCTGTAAAAAAGGATGTGTAAATGTGAAAGAACATGTGAAAAGGTGAGAAGAATCTACTGGGAGAGAATAAAGGGTAGCATGAGAAGATTTAGAAAGTGTGGAGATATTCTGGGAAGTGTGGAGATATTCTGGGAGATATTCTGGGAAAAGTGAAGAGGTGGAGAGAATCATGGAAAAGAGGTGGAGTGAATCATGGAGAAATCAGTGGGACTTGATGCTTGATGTAAACTCTATAAATTGAGGCATTGTCCTAATGAGAATTTGCTGGTTTTTGAGTATCCATGCCTACATTAATCTATTTGTTAATGACCCACTAATTACGTCTTTTGCTAATCACTTTGTTAATGATGTTGATTCTAGTGTTTGATCCACCATAGCTCATCACAATGCTCAAATTGCAACATGGTATCAGAGCCATGCCTAGAATCCATCATTTTGTGAGCCCATTATCTTGCTAGATATTTTGCTAGTTAGGATTAGTAAAAAAATTATAATTTTCCCTCTTTTTTCAACTCACCTCTGTACCCCCAGCTTGTGGAGGAGCTCCCCGGGGGATTCAGAAGGGGAACCTTACGATATCACGTGAGTGTACACTAGGGGGGTTTTTTGCAGATGATGCATAAGCTTATACATTAGGGGTGGGGGCCCTTTTATGTTTTGGCTAATCTTAAATTTAAGTTAAGGGGGGGGGGGGGAGAGGGGGGGTACTAATCTTTACCCTAGATGTAGATGTAGAAATGACACACAAATACTCATTTGATAAGTCAGTCTCACTGGGTGTTCATGAACTAAGCCCAAAACTAACACTAGGTCTCCTTCATTGATGGTGATTCTTATTGTTAATTATGGTAATCAAAGAACTAATCGTGGCTAATTAAAGGGGCTAATGTTTAGAGAAAATAAGAGAAAAGGCTATGGAAAAAGGTGTAAGAAATGTTCCATAGTAATGCATTCCTACAAGCAAATTAAGCATAACATGGCCACATGAACACCACCACACCCACACCTATACCCTCTCACTCTTTCACTCTTTGATTTTGACCACAAGCTGGTTCTCCTAAGTTGTCCTTATTCTCTTTTGGCATTTGTAAATATTTACTCTATCTTTCTAGTACACTTTGCTTTGCACACTTTGCAAAATTGCCCAATCACCCAAAGACAAAGAGACTATCTATCAGAGGATTAAATAAAAAATGGAGTAATGGAAGGCTACATGGAGTCCCAATGTTGTAGATCCAAGAATATGGGTTTTAAGGGTGGTTCAAATCAAGGAACTTGAGATCCAACCTTGTAAGTCATGATATAAATAGTCTTTCATAATATAAAACAAATATATCATTAAATCATTCTCTCTTTAATATAGGTTTACTATTTTATTCTAGTGTCTATAGTAGTGTAATATACATGTGTCTTTTCAATATTGCGACTGTGTGACCGCTATTTGAATAATGAATTTCTTAATAGAACCCTTCATTCAGAATTTGTGATAGGAAGGAAGTCATGTGACCGCTATGTGTAAGTCTTGGGACAATCTATGAGAGACGATGACCCTAGAACTATCAAAGCAAAGATGTGCATTGAAGGACACCATTACAAATGCCTTAATACACTATGGATCAGCGGTGGTGAACCTAATAACTAAGGAAACCATGATAGATTTGGGCTTGGAAAAGATGTTATAAAGTAATTAGGTTAGTTGGCTTGCCAACAAAAGTAGAAATTACTTGCCCTCCCAAGTATGTGTACACATGTGGCCTATCCCATGAGTGAGGGCTTTTCACACGGTTGACCATACTCACCCACGAATGTAACTTTAACCATATGTTTTCTTAACCATGGTGAAATGGAGCCAATTTTATCCCCAAAAATGGAGGGGGGAAATGGGGAAGAGCGGGAAAATGGGTTTCCTATCCTGCACGTGACTTTTGCCCTATCTTATGCCCTGTACTTTTGCCTCTTCAACCTCCATTGCCCTGGCAGGTAGTACATCGTACCTTCCAGTTTGACTATCTCCCACCTCCCGTTACCTCGAATATCCCTACTGGTATTTCAGCGTTGGAGTTTGCAGATTACTCTACTATTTGGGCCTGGAAGTTAATGATGATTTTGCTGTAATTTGTTCCTCATTTCCTTTACTTTACAACAGGTTTTGCTGCTACTGCAAATAATGCATTGAGAAGGCCTATGTTTCTACTTCAACTCACATGTTTTTGGTTGGAATTTGTTTACAGGTGCTGTAATTTGTTACTAGTTGCTAGAGTAGCTGTAAGCTTCGAAAGGAGATTGTTGGCTTGAAGCAGCTCTAATTCTTCCATACTTTGCTCCAGGTTTTATGTCCATTTCATCCTTCATTTTAAACATGTTAATGATGGTTTTGCTGTAATTTTTTCCTCATTTTCTTTACTTTACAACAGGTTTTGCTGTCCATTTGAGATTATCTTGTTGGGCACCTTTTTGTTATCTAGCCCTTTTATAGGAGTATGGAGAGGCATGATATTGTGATTGTGTTAGATGAGGGTATGGCTGAAAATCATGTGTTGGGATATGTTCATCTTAAAACCGGTGGTACCTACAAGGACTTGAGAGAAGAGATCATCCTTGATAATCTCATCATAGATGAGTTTATATTTTTGGGAGGATCTAGGAAAATTCCAATAGGGGCCAAGCAAGAGGAGAGATGGATAGTTGATGCTGCAGAAGTAACCATCCAATTGAAAATGGAATATGATACACAAGGCAAACGCCAAAAAGTGGACTCAGTTGGAGATAGCAATAAAATGCAGCCAAAGTGTACAGTGTCTCCAGATTTATGTATGCATGATCTTGCTCAAGGGTGTGAAAGCTACAATATGGTGGATGATTCGACTACGTGTGGTAGTGTTTCTAAGAATCGATTGAAGAGTCACCTTGAAACACCATCTGAGGTCAAAAAATGGCAGAGGGAGATTAAGATAGCCAAAGAAAAGTTAAGAGCAAAAGGCCGACATGATAGATTTGAGCTCATGTCAAAGGACAAGGATGGTAAAGCATTGTTTCAAATTTGGTGTGAGGAGTGTGATTGCTCTTATGGTCAAGGGGGTCCTGACACTTTGTATAATTACACACACTCACACATCAACTCAGCATCCCATATGAGGATTATTGGGTTATGTGAGCAAGAGAGCCATAGAAAAGACAGCCTTGGTTCATTGGATGACATTATGGAATTAGGAAAAGAAAAAGTAAATGAAGCAATGTTGGAGGTTTCAACCTTTGCAAGTGAGAGTAATGTGGTGTTTCAACTAGTAACAGAGACTATTGGAGATTATAGCACTCTATCAAAAGTCTATATAAGCTGCATGCTAGATAACAAGTGGATACCACTATTTCCAAAGACAGGATCTCTACGACAATGCATGATTGAGCATATGAAATCCAAGCTACATATCACAAAGGCTAGTGGCATTGATTCTAGTAATCAAGTGAAGAGGGCTGGTGGTCGCCCATCCAAGGTGACAATTATAGATAAGAAGCAAAGAGATCTAAGTGGTTTTTTCAAGAAATGTTCCGCTAAAGGTAAAACTTTCATGTTCTAGCTGTGTTTTCCATCAGTTTTGTATTTTCCAAGTGAACATTTTTTCTTATGCTCTATTGTAATGTTTTCTTATAGACAATGACACCTTGCAAACTGCCAATGCATCACGAAAGCCATCAGGTATTTCTCATATGCTTCTATTTTCAATCATTATTTTTGATTTTTTATAGAGATGTTAGGTGTAGCTAGTCATATGGCTTTTGGCTCTCTCTCCATTAGGCAAATTTTCAAGCTTCTATTTTCAATCACTATTTCTGTTTTTTTATAGAGATGTTAGGTGTAGCTAGTCATATGGCTTTTGGCTCTCTCTCCATCAAGTCTATTGGGAACTTAACAGATTCCTCCTTTGCTCATAGGGAGTAGCTTGCTTGCAACCTTGTGTTGGGGTTTTTGGCAAGGGTCATATAACTATGATGGGAATGTGGTTGACTTGAAGCCCTTTTTGGATGATAGTAAGGGAGGTGGCAAATGGCACAATGAGCCAGCAAGTAAGGCAACAATTATGATGGGGACAACAGAGTTCATTGAAATTAATGGCACTTTCCGTCATAAGGATTGCAAGCGGATATGTTTGGAGGGAACATACTTTGATAATTTGCAATGTGGTGCATGTGCTACTATTCCTAAAGAACGAGACTTTCGCATGCGAGTGTATCGACAAATTCGATCTTCAGACACTCGTGGATCAAGAGACACAGGAGGTGGTAGACGGTTAGATTATTTGACTCATTTAGAGTTATTGAGAGTAGCAAAAACAAAGTCCACAATGGTTCGGGTATTGAAGAAGGAGATAGCATTCACAAGAACTGAAGTTGTTGCATTGAGCGTGAAGGTTAGAAGTCTTCGGGAGAGCACTATGGAAGCCATGGTGAGGAAAGATGTTAGAAAATTTTGTCAAGATATAATCAATGCTCATGAGCTAGGTCTATTTGAGGGAAAGAAGGCATTGTGGAACTTCTTTGTTGACATTTCACAAAACATTTCAAGAGTAGGTCAAGGGAAGAGATATTCCAATACAACAAAGGAATTATTTGAGACTGTCAAGATATGGGGAGGGACAAGGTTGCATAATTTCTTATCACTTAACCTTGGAGGTCCACACATGTCCACCACAATGAGGTCCACAAGAAAAGCACTTTTCTTTCGAACTGGTTTACAAGAGGATATATTTCAACATGCAAGAGAAGTTTACACTTGTCACATGATGAAGAAAGGTATACCCTTGGGTAGTGTGCCAGTTCTTCTAGCTGAGGATGAAACAGTTGTGAAAAGAATGGTGAGATGGGTGGCACGTGATGATAATTTGGTTGGCTTTTGTGGTAAAAAGCTAGAACACACTTGCATTCCAGACTTTGTCGTGCAAGTTGGTGATGGTCAAGATGGATATCTTAGAGTTGTGGACGCTTTTCAACATAATGTGATTGCTCATTATGCAAGGGTATTGATAGTGAATCCTCTTCTTGAATTCTTGCCAAAGCTAGTTATATTGGTGCAATTGACATGTAATAGGTTTGATTCCATGTTTGTCAGAGAACAGTGGGAGAGCATTCAGCTTTCTTGGAACATTTTTCTAAGGGATGTGGTAGGTCCATTGATAGGACATGCTTCAGATGGGGATAGTAGGCGCAGAAAGTTAATGTTGCAAGATTACTCTTCTTGTCAAGGTCCCAGGTTGTGCATTCCTTGGAAGGGTTGGCCCTTTACAGCACACATCACATTTGATGGGAGTATCAGTGGTTTGCATGATCAAGACTATATCCATAATGGAAAGAAACTTATCAATCCTTTGGATAGTGCATCTAGAAGGTTGGTACTTGGTAGAGAGCTTGTGACTTTGAATCATGTAGCAATTGTATATCAATTATTCAAGGTTGATGAACATGGCTTGCAAGAAGGGGATATTGAGAGGAAGGATAGACAAAATTGGAGAGCTGCACAAAGGATTGCTGCAAAGAAAGTACAAAAGTGTTTGAAGTTATTACAAGAAGGCTATGGTGCTCACAAAGAGCGGACATTGGGCACACGTATGTACTTATCAATAGTAGCATCTTACATTGATATTTTCTTATCACCTACCTTAGACTTGTATGGTCGTGTGAAAGCTGCAGGAAAGGTGTCTTTCTTTTTCAGGTATGCAGAAGTTGCTACCATTGCTATTAGTGATATATGAATAAAGGATTTTGAACGTATTTCCAAGGTTGATGTGGCTAATACTCATGGTTCTTTCTATATGTAGGATTTGGCGCATGTGGATCACTAAGCATGATGCATACTCCCTAAAGCAAAACTTTATCAGTAGAGAAACATTCATTGACATTCAATTGTCATGTCACTTTGTGGTTCTCTTGATAAAGACCTTTAGGGAAAAGCATCCTCACTTGCACGTACCCCTTTCTTGCACGGGATCGGATGCATGTGAGAATTTTTGCAGCAAGGTGGGTGGAATGGTTCGGAATGAAAGATGCTATGATGGCTTTGATTTGCTGAGTAGTACCGGAGCACTTAATAGAATAGCAGAGTTTCAAGCAGGTTCAATTCTTAAATTTCCAGCAGCTCATTCTAAACAAGAAAATATATGGGCTACTTTGGAAAAGGAGAATGGCACTCCTTTGGCCAACCTGGGAGACTATGCTTGTGTGAGTAGTGACAACCATATGGTATCTGCATTGAAAGAGGGATTATTAGAAGCAAAGGCCATAAGTGAGACACTTGGTATGCACGATGAAACTTCTTGGAATGACTCATGGGAGGAGGGAGATCTCTTAGAACTCTTCAACCCTAATCTTGAATATGTGGATGAAGATGAATCATTGGATGATGTTCTACTTTTAGATGAAGATAATCACTTTGATAGTGGTGTTCGAGGTGATCTGGTGGATGAGGAAATTACTAGTGAAAGTGAGCTTCGTCATGTGATTGATTGTCTAATTGATGAGGAGGAGAAGGTGGTTGGTGAAATATCGCCATTTGTTGAAGTGGATGGGAAAGCCATTTCTAAAAGCACACTTGTCAGCCAATTGAATGGAAATCCCACACTATCTAAAGATAGATTAACAAGGGTGAAAAGTGGAGTGTATTTTTCTTTGGAGAAGAAGGCAATGATTCATACAGGAACATGTCTTGGTATAGGATCTGATTGTGCAGTATTGTTTGAAAGCACATCAATAAATGCAAACAAAAAGACAAGAGGAAAAGGAAAAGCTGGGAATACTAGTAAGGGTGCTGTAAACGGCATGTGGTACCTTGGAAGGGTGGCAAGCATGAGGAGAAAGGTTGGAAATTGTCTAAAAGAGACAAGAGGCCCCTTTGATCTATTGGATAGGCCTTTGAATGTTCAAATTCATTTGTCATGGTATCAACAAGCAAAGGGAACTAGGACCTACACATATGACCTTGTTGACAACCAATGTGTGGATTTGGAATCTATAATAGCCTTGGCCAATCTCAACTATGATCGACAAACAAAGAAATACCATCTTGATGAGAATGACTACAAACTTTTCAATGAATATGTGCAGGGCAGAAAAGGTACATTTTCTATTTTTTAAATTTTTGTAAAGTTTATCCATTTTGAAGTTGTCCCTTCCCTTCCCTTCCCTCCTTCCTAGTCCATTTGCAGCCCTACTGCTCCAATCTCTGATGTAGATGAAGGGAACATATGTTTTTGTTAATGTGCTTTCAATCCTTCTTATCACATAGGGATCCTAGGTTTGCAGCATGTAACTTGACAGGGAGCTTATGTTTGTTTTGTAGGATAAATTTGTTGGCAAGCTATGTGGCATGATGCAGCATTTATGAGAAGATGCCCATAGATGTGTCAATGCTAAACTTATGGATTATAGACATGGATTGTTCGGGTGTTACTCTTGTTTAATTTTTAGTTTTTCTAGTAAACATTCAAGATGCATTTTATGTTTTCTACTCTATCAAATTTTGGTTTAGATTCATGGATTGTTCAGGTGTTACTCTTGTGTAACTTCATATTTGCTGCTATTAAACATCCAAGATGCTTTTCAGCTTTTTCATTCTAGTGTTTGTTTTTTAAGGGAGAAGACACTTGTTTATGTTAGTGTGTAATCATTCTTATACTACAGCTTTCTAGCTTGTCCGCCCCAATAACAGTGAATGTAGTTGCTATCTACACTATTCTGAGCAGGTTTAGAGACTGTTGCCAATTATGGGAAAGGATTTGGAGCTGTTTACCTCTGTATTTGGCAATACAACATTCAAATTAGTTCATGTTTTGCAAGTACAGGTCTGCATTGGAAGTTCAGTGAGGTTTGTGCATTGTTTAACCAAGCATTGGCTAGTGGGTTAATGTGATTTTGTTGGTGCAATACCATTCACAGCATGTGAATCAGTGGAGTTTATGCATACATCTAAGATGGTTCAGAATCAAAATCCGAATCTAAATTCGGGAGACGTGTTTGAAGTTTTGGCCTGGGAGGATAAATTGAATGGAACCAAGTATTCCATGTGGAGTTTTATGGTGAATAATGCGTTAGTTGGTAAGAGTATATGGGGCTATGTTAGAGGTGATGAGGCTTGTCTTGTAGATCTAGTTATTGCTTCTGCTACACCTTTGTAAGGAGGTAATGCATATGATATGTAGCTAGCTTCGATAAGGCCAGCTACACCTATTGCTCCCATTGAGGATTAGAGGAGATGGGATTAAGGGATGCCCAAGCTATGCCACTTATAGCCTTGTCCATTAAAAGGATCATCATACCTCGTATCTGTTCCTCCAACATACTTGGAGAATATGTATTGGGCAAGGAAGGAGGCTAGGCTTACTTGAAAAGACATCTTGATAGTATTTCAAGAGCTTTACGTATGGAAATACATTGGTGGATATGTATACTCTTTGTAGATGTACAGCCAATACGTATGCAAAATGGTATAATGTTGCCTTGGTTAGCATGTCGATGTAGGTGATTAGCATGTAATGGATGTAGTGCCAACAAATGAGTGCTCTTATCATCACTATTAGGCATGAATCAAGAACATCTATTTTGATAGATGTAACTTTAACAAATGATGTTATCATCATTATTAGGCTTGAATCAAGAACCACCATGCTAACCATGTATGGTAACAAGTGTGCGGAGGGTGTGCGGAGGGTGTGCGGATGACAGATGGATGTTTGACAAAATACGATAGCCGTCTTATAGTCTTGTTGTTTGACAAAATAGGATAGCCATCTTGACGTAGGTTTAAGGAAAGGGGGGGGACACTAGACTTTTTCTTGTACCTTATAAGCTTAAATAGGGGTGTTTTATAATCCTACATGGATCTTAAATAGGGGGTTTTCTTGAAGTTCATGCACGCAGGTGACGTCCCCCTTTAATGAAGAGTGAATCCCCCGGGAGGAGCTCTAGCTCCTTGCATACTCAATAATTGGCTAGCCCAAGGTAGCTAACCCAAAGGAGCTTCAGCCAGTTGAATCCATGCAGCAAACCGCCGGCGCATGAGGGAGAATTTATGAATTTGGCCAGCGCAGACTTTTCTGATGAAATTGCAGATCTTGTGCTCATCAAATCAAATTGCTTCAATTCCTCTTAGCCCAAGGTGTTTTCAAGCATGATCTACAAGCTAGTGAAGACAGAATTCAATTTCATCAAGTCTATAGTCAGATCCAAGCTCTTCATCAAATCTGCAGGTGACTTTGGTAAAACAGACATTAAGCTTTCAATATTTGGTCAAATCTTGTGTTTATTGGCTTAATCCTCTACTAGACTCATTGCTATTGATGGATTTGAAAGAATTTGAGCTCATTTGAAGTCTAAGGCACCAGATCTAGACTCCCCGCATACTCTATTTTCTACACATAAGACAACGGATTAATTGATTAATCAATGCTAATCACTGAATTTTGGTGCAATTGAGGGTTCCAATTAACCATTAGGTATCTGATACAGATCCCTATAACTTCATATTACAAATCGAAGTTGTTTTGATACTCCAACCATCCCGTACAAATTGGTTACCCTAATTGGTTACCCTTGATTTAATGTAATTTTTGAAAAAATTATGTTGATAATTTTGTGATAATCATCATTTTACATTTAACCCTTGGTTAATTCCTATAAATCTCACTCAAATTCAAGATTATTCGCAGCCAGAGTTGCATTTGGAATGTGCATAAGAATGAATGCTATATATGTATTGGGCACATTACATTAGTGTAAATATGGGATCAGACACTGCCCTTGTCGTCCAGAATAAGGCAAGAGGTAAGACCTCCCACATAAATTTGGGTTTGCATTGCATAATGACACAAGATAAACATAAAAAGCCCAAAGGAACTGTCAACAAAACATTTAAACATGTTGCTCACATGGAGCAAGAAAACCTGACGGACAAGCTCATGGCCCCAGCCATGAAAGAAGAAGAATATCTCTTTCCAAGAAGAAGATCCACACCAAGAAAATCTAAAGGAAGCATTGAAGGAAGACATGGACACGAGAAGAGAAGCTGCCACAAGAAGACTGAAAGAAGAGACGGACACGTGGAGAGAAGCTGCCACGACAAGAAAATTGAAGACAAGAGAAGATGTGAGGCTCCAAAGAGTAAGGAGCCATGTGAAAATCTCAGAGAGAGAGAGAGAGAGAGAGAGAGAGACCCCATAACCCAATGTAACCTGCCCCAACAAAGTAAAACCACCTCTGAGCCACCGATGATGTAGGCCACGTGGTAGATGTATGTGTGAGCACTTTAGTCAAGGTCGCAGGCAACTATAGTAAGCCTTGGACACATAGAGAGAGAGAGTGTCAAGGACTATGAATTTAGGGACTCGAGGCATTGGTCTCGCAGGCTATCAAGTAAGAGAGAAACTTGATATAGGGTCCAGGTGTGCTAAGATAACTTGAGGGGAGGTGTAGACACTAGTCGTCCTCGCAGACTATCAAGTAAGGGGAGGCAAACTTGGTATAGGCTCTAGGTGTGCAGGATTATTCACTTAAGGGGAGGTGTTGAAAATACAAGTGAATAGGGTGTGTGCGGGAACAAGCCCTTGGTTAGAGACTGTAAAAGAGGATGTGTAAATGTGAAAGAACATGTGAAAAGGTGAGAAGAATCTACTGGGAGAGAATAAAGGGTAGCATGAGAAGATTTAGGAAGTGTGGAGATATTCTGGGAAGTGTGGAGATATTCTGGGAGATATTCTAGGAAAAGTGAAGAGGTGGAGAGAATCATGGAAAAGAGGTGGAGTGAATCATGGAGAAATTAGTGGGACTTGATGCTTGATGTAAACTCTATAAATTGAGGCATTTTCCTAATGAAAATTTGTTGGTTTTTGAGTATCCATACCTACATTAATCTATTTGTTAATTACCCACCACTAATTACATCTTTGGCTAATCACTTTGTTAATGATGTTGATTCTAGTGTTTGATCCACCATAGCTCATCACAATGCTCAAATTTCAACATCTCTCTCTCTCAAAAATGAGAACCGTTAAGTAGTGTGAGGTTTAAATAACTCACATGTGTGAGTCCATGTGATGTTGACCATTCACACGTGTGAGTTATCAAAATTAAAAACAACACATTTTTTAATCTATTTGTAAGGGTTCGCCTGAGAGAGAGAGAGAGAGAGAGAGAGAGAGAGAGAGAGAGAGAGAGAGAGACACTAACATTTGTCCACATGTGATAGTAATAACTGACACGTGTGATGTTGACCATTCACACGTGAGTTATGAATGTTAAATACGATAATTTTTAGTTGATTTTAGCTCTCTTTTTTAGAGTTAAACATTATTATCAGCTCACGTCTTGAGCGTCTCATGTCTTAAGGGAAAGATTAGTGGGAGGATTGATCTTTGATTAATTTTTAAATTCTTTTTTTATATAACTCATTAAGGCTAATGAGCATTAAATAAGGAGATACCAATGAGTTGTCAAATTGTCCATTTTGGGGGTCATTTATAAAGGGTGTAACGGTGTGTCATAAAAGGGTTGACTTTTTTATTTCCACTTCCCTTTTTGGAAAAATGCAATATCTCCCTAATTTATAATTCAACCCCCCTTCCCAAAACAAGGAAATTCAAATTTTTCTCTAGGAATTTTTTTTTGACTCACGCGTTAAGTGTTTCATGTCCCAAGGGTCTCATGCCTTAAGGTCTCACGTGCAAAAAAAGGCCTCACACCTTAAGTGTCTCACATCTTAATGGTGTGACGCCGTAAGCATCTCACGTCGTCTTATGCTCTCAAGAAAAAAAAAATGGTGTTTCACGTCTTAGACGTCCGACACCTTAAGCCGTTCATGCCTCAAGGGCTCACGTGGCAAAAAAAAAATCAAAATCTTTTCGTGAAGTCAATTTCAAATCGTGAACTGCACTCTAGTGTTTGACGACGTCAAAGGGGGTCCTTCATCTCGTTAAAAAAGAAAAACGGCTCACGCGCCTAAAGCATCTCATGCCTGAAGTGTCTCATGCCTAAGACCTCACATGCAAAAAAAATAAAAAAAATCAATTTTAATAACTTCTGTGAAGTCCCGTCTTAGGCCTTATGGGTTTACGTCATTAAACCCTTAAGCATCTCTCACGGCGTGAAATAGTCCCCCGCACAAAAAAAATAATAATCAAATTTGATAAAATCTGTGAAGTCCATTTCACGTTGTGTTGCACCTTGCTAGTTCAAGTCGTGAAGGGGGTGTGTCTGCAAAAAAAAAGATTTTGAAAAACAACCTTGTTTGGAGGCCTCTACCTCCTACACCGTCAATCCAATAAAGGTGCTCTTGTGCTCATCAAAAAGCCAAAATAGAGCTCTTCGAAATTGGTTTGGCCATTCGAGATAAAAATCGATTGTTTTGCTCTGCAGACCAATAGCCTCAAAATTTGACTTGAAAATCGAGGTAAAAAACAGTCCTTAAGGCACTAAAAATCACCCAAAATAGCGTGAAAACGATTGTTGACCATATTCGGGCTACTTTTTCCATTATCCTAGATCAAGAAGTCAAGGTAGATACACCAAAAGGTCATACATTCAAGATATGAAGCAGTGGTGTCCAAATCTACAACTTGGACACGGGAGCTGTAATGGTTTTAGTTATGGTGGCGATTCTCGATTCTAGAGCATGTGGTAGTAAGTTAGGATGAAGTCCTAAGTGATGTACTTCATGGATATATTATGAGAGTAGCCATTGTAATAGCATTAGGCTTCTTACAAGCCTAAAGTGCTTCGCTGGCCATAGTTTAAGTGAGTGAACACTTATGGCCATGTATATAAGTGAATTTCTCTCATAATACAATATACTCTTCCATTGTGCATTAGAGTCTTACTCTTGCTAATCCTCTTGTTAATCTTTATTTCTAATGCATGCTAGTGAGTGTGTGTGAGTGATGTGAGGTGAGAGGAGGGAAGAGTACACGCAGTGCAATGCAACAGTGTGATAACACCGTGGGAGACGCGGTGGATAATAAAATATACTCTCCCATTGTGCATTATTAGAGTCTTACTCTTGATAATCCTCTTGCTAATCTCTCTTTCTAATATATGATAGTGAGTGTGTGTGAGTGATGTGAGAGGAGAGGAGGAAAAAGTACATGTAGTGCAACGCGGCAGTGTGACAACGCTCACGGGAGACATGGTGGAATTGCTTCTCAAAGAGTTGTAGAGCTTAGAGACGTGGTGGAATTGCTTCTCAAAGAGTTGTAGAGCTTGGAGACCTGGAGGGTTACGAGCTTGGCCATTGGAAATCTCCCCATTGCATCAAATAATGCAATAGTATGTAATTTTTAGTGGATTTTAGCTCTCTTTAGGGTTAAACATTATTATCGGCTCACGCCTTAAGCGTCTCATGCCTTAAGGGAAAGATTAGTGGGAGGATTAATCTTTGTATAACTCGTAAATACTTTTTTATGTAATTTATTAAGACTAATAAGCATTGAATGAGAAGATGCCAATGAGTTGTCAAATTGTCCATTTTGGGGGTCATTTATGAAGGGTGTAAGGGTGTGTCATAAAAGGGTTGATTGTTTTGATTCGCACTTGCCTTTTTGAGAAAATGTCAATATATCCCTAATTTATAATTCAAACCCTCCCCCCCACCCAAAACAAGGAAATTTAAATTTCCCACTAGACAAAAGAAAAATAAAAAAAATCGCCCAAACAATGCAAAAATGACTGTGGACCACATTTGGGCTGCTTTTTTCGTTATCTTACATCAAGGAGGCAAGGTAGATACACCAAAAGGTCATACATTCAAGATATGAAGAAATGGTTTCCACGTCAAATGCATCTCCAATGTTGCAGTTCAATCAAAGGCAGAATATAGTGGACTAGACTATTTGCTCACAGCATTACTTCATCTTGAGGCAGCAATGCACATAGGAGGTGTCGTAGAGGGCTCCCCAATTTGCAAAGGAGCATTCGCTTACTAAGCTAACACATTCTCTTGCTGAACTGATGCATTCTCTCTGATGCTACTGAGGCATTCGCTTGTGGACATACCGCATCCTCATCTTGACTAATGCATCCTTGAGAGCATGATTCTTGTAATATTATGTGGTGATATTTGTTACCTTTGGTTGCCATGGATACTGCCTTGGTTTTTAGTTTTGCAACATACTTATATAACTTAGTGCTAACATTAGGTGGTGGATTAGAACAAGCTATAACATTAACACCGACTCTGAATAGATGCTCCTTAACCCTTGTTGAAATATACAAGTGAATAGGGTGTGTGCGGGAACAAGCCCTTGGTTCGAGGCTGTAAAAGAGAATGTGTAAATGTGAGAGAACCTCTGAAAAGGTGAGAAGAATCTACTGGGAGAGAATAAAGGGTAGCATGAGAAGATTTAGGAGGTGTGGAGATATTCTGGGAGGGAGAGGTGGAGAGAATCAAGCAAAAGAGGCGGAGTGAATCAAGGAGAAATCAGTGGGATTAGATGCTTAGATATAAACTCTATAAATTGAGGCATTGGCCTAATGAGAACTTGTTGGTTTTTGATTATCCATGCCTACGTTAAGTTACTAGTTAATTACTCACTAATCACTAGTCTTAATTACTAGTTAATTAAGCAAAAGAGATGGAGTGAATCAAGGAGAAATCAGTGGGATTAGATGCTTGGATGTAAACTCTATAAATTGAGGCATTGGCCTAATGAGAACTTGTTGGTTTTTGATTATCCATGCCTACGTTAAGTTACTAGTTAATTACTCACTAATCACTAATCACGTCTTAATTACCATCTAATCACTTCGTTAATGGTGTTGATTCTAGCATTTGATCTACCATAGCTCTTCACATTGCTGTAATTTGCCTAGAATCCATCAAGTTTATGAGCCCATTATCTAGTTAATTAGGATTAGTAGATAATTAGGAAATAATCAATTTTTTAGTTATTTTCAAGAAGCCTTCTGTACCCCCAATTAGTGGAGAAGGTCCCTCTCCTTGTAGGCTCAACATTAGCCCAAACCCTTCTAGCCCAACATAGCCAACTCATAGGTGCTCGAGCCAGTCGAATAAACGCAGCAAACCGCCCATGCAAGCGCCCGATTTTTGCTGATTTAAGAGGCACCATTTTTCTGCAGAGAAAATCAAAGATTTCTACTCAATCCAATGTAGTGGGTCTAATTCCTCTTAGCCTTGGGGGTTTTCAAGCATGCTCTACAAGCTGGTGAAGTCAGAATTTGATTTGATCAAGTCTACATTGAGATTCAAGCTCTTCATCAAATCTGCACAAGTGACTTTGGTAAAACAGAGATTAAGCATTCAATGTTTGGTCAAATCTTGTGTTTCTTGGCTTAATCCTCTACTAGACTAATTGCTATTGATGTCCTTGAAAGGATTTGAGCTCATTTGAACTCTAAGGCCTCAGATTTAGGCTCCCCGCATACTCTATTTTGTGCATACAAAATAGAGGATTAATTTGCTAATCAATGTTAATCACTATATTTTGGTGCAATTGAGGGTTCAAATTAACCGTTAGGTATCTAATACAGATCCATATTACTTCAAATTGCAATTGAGGTTCAAATTAACCGTTAGGTATCTAATACAGATCCATATTACTTCAAATTGCAGTTCGGAGTTGGTTTGATACTCCAACCATTCTGTACAAATTGGTTACCCTTGATTTAATGTAATTTCTGGTGATTTTATGCTGATAAATCTATTGTAATTATTTCTTAAACACCAGATTGAGTTGTAAAAGGGTAGACACTGCCCTTGAATCTTGAAATTGGATCAAGAGGTAAGACCCCCTTCACATCATCATAAGTACAACACAAGAGAAGGCCAAATTTAATGGGGAGCAGTTTTACACATGGTAGACAAAAACCATGTATCTGCTCTCATGAGGAAAAATATGTGGGGGCTAGTTGAGGGAAGAGATGAATGCCCAGAGGGGAGAGGGAAAAATGAGTGGAAGAGCTGGAATGAAAAAGCATTGGGACTTATTGCACTCAGTTTAAATGATGAAATCATTCATCACATCACAGGGATACAATGGGCAAAGGATGCATGGGATGAACTCAATAAATTATTTCGCACACAAGCTAAAAATTCAAAGATAAATCTGTTAATGCAATTCTACAAATTGTATATGAAGAAAAGTGAACCTTTAATCACACACTTGAACAGATATAAAAGCATTAAGCAACAATTGGCAGCTATTGGCAAAAAGGTAGAAGATGATGAGGCACTAGCAGTGCTTCTGAAGAGTGTGGACAAAGGTGAATATGAAAATATTATAGTAACTCTAAACTTAATGTACCTCAATTGAAGCTACACGAGATAGAAGGAGCTCTACCAGAGTAAGAGAGCAGAGGCAAAGAGAAGAAATGGCTCAACTCAACAGCAGGAGAAGAAAAAGCATTCTTCACCCGAGGAGGATTCTCTCGAGGACGAGGATGAGGAAGAGTAGGAGGAAGAGGAAGAGGCAGAGTAGGAGGAAGGACCTTCACTTGCCACAACTGTGGAAATCGAGGACACATGGCAAGAGACTGCTATAGCAAACACGTGGCTCGACTCAACAGCAGGAGAAGAAAAAGCATTCTTCACCCGAGGAGGATTCTCTCGAGGACGAGGAAGAGGCAGAGTAGGAGGAAGGACCTTCACTTGTTGCCACAACTGTGGAAAGCGAGGACACATGGCAAGAGACTGCTACTACAGCAAACCCAGTGGAGAAGGAACGACATCGACAAACTTCATGGAGGCTCCTAAGGAAGAGAAGTCGGATCATCTTTTCTAAGAGAGAGAGAGAAACCCCACAATCCAATGTAACTTGCCCCAGCAAAGTAAAACCACCTCTGAGCCACTGATGATGCAGGCCATGTGGTAGATGTATGTGTGAGCACTTTAGTCAAGGTCGCGGGAACTTGTAGTAGCCTTGGACACATAGAGAGAGAGTGTGTCAAGGACTATGAGATTAGGGACTTGAGGCACTGGTCGCGGACTATCAAGTAAGAGAGAAACTTGATATAGCGTCCAGCAGGTGTGCTAAGATTGTACACTTGAGGGGGAGGTGTGCTAGGCACTGGTTTTTGCAGACTATCAAGTAAGAGGGAAACTTGGTATAGGGTCCAGGTGTGCTAGGAGTGTTCACTTGAGGGGAGGTGTTGAAATATACAAGTGAATAGGGTGTGTGCGAGAACAAGCCCTTGGTTAGAGGCTGTAAAAGAGAATGTGTAAATGTGAGAGAACTTTTGAAAAGGTGAGAAGAATCTACTGGGACAGAATAAAGGGTAGCATGAGAAGATTTAGGAGGTGTGGAGATATTCTGGGAGAGGTGGAGAGAATCAAGCAAAAGAGGTGGAGTGAATCAAGGAGAAATCAGTGGGATTAGATGCTTGGATTTAAACTCTATAAATTGAGGCATTGGCCTAATGAGAACTTGCTGGTTTTTGATTATCCATGCCTACATTAAGCTATTAGTTAATCAAGTCTTAATTACCATCTAATCATTTGATCCACCATAGCTCATCACTTTGCTGTAATTTTAACTACCCTTGTTGCATTGCCATGAAATTCATGGCACAAGACTTACCCTTAACATGAGATGTGTATCTACCACACTTCAACTCTTCTACATAGTCCCACTCAGGCCCTCAAGATCCACCCATCATAATCTTAAGCTGTTTAAAGCACAAAAATGACTCATGAGCAACTTTACATCAATAAATGATCATTGATGCCATAAATAACCTACACATCTCCATTATGCATTCTACACTTTAAAATTTCTATTTCTAATTCTGAATTTATATTGAAAAATAATTGTATACACAAACAAAGAAGCAAATACAAATAACAACAAATATCCATGCTTATTGAATCCTACTACCCCAATGCCATTTATGAAGCTAGCTTCTAACACGGTCTATAACCAATGTCCCATTCCTTAGATATGAGTGTGAACTATGCTCAAACACAAGGGATTCTAGCTTTTTCAATAATAACCTATACCCCAATGTGAACTATGTTCCAACATAAAAGATTCTAGCTCCTTTAAGTAACATAAAATGTAGTGTGAACGATGTTCCAACACAAGGGATTCTAGCTCCTTTAAGTAACATGAAACCTAGTGTGAACGATGTTCCAACACAAGGGATTCTAGCTTCTTTAATTAACCTAAACCCTAGTGTGAACCATGCTCCAACACAAGGGATTCTAGCTACTTTAATTGACCTAAGCCCTAGTGTGAACAATGTTCCAACACAAGGGAACCCTAGTGTGAACCATGTTCCAACACAAGGGATTCTAGCTACTTTAATTGACCTAAGCCCTAGTGTGAACAATGTTCCAACACAAGGGATTCTAACTACTTTAATTGACCTAAGCCCAAGTGTGAACAATGTTCCAACACAAGGGATTCTAGATACTTTAATTGATCTAAACCCTAGTGTGAACAATGTTCAAACACAAGGAATTCTAAGTATTTAGACTCAATAACCCTAGTAAGAACTATGTTGAAACAAAAGGGTCTCAACTTACCTAAATTGCCTAATTTAATATTCTAACTAAAGTAGATTTTTTTTCTTACCAACCACAAGTGGCAACAAGAGGCAGATTCCTTTTGCAGGAACTCAGGGAATTATACAATGACAATGTGGCCCATAAGCAAGCTTATATAGCTAATAGTCAGTGTTTTGATAGAATTGAATTCAAATGAAAGACATACAATAGAATACCTTTTGATCGTATCATATTCGATCATATGACATTCGATCGAATACCATACGATCGCTTTGTTGGGACTAAAATGTTAAGTCGACTAATGTCCGATGTGGCATGGAATAAAATGACCGTATTTTAAGTGTATTTGATTAAATACCTGTGCCTGTGTACATATGGAATGCGTGGCGTGTGGAGAGTTTTGCTCGGGGATGCCTTGGCAGATGTACAGGGTGGACGGTTTTGCTGTGAGCATGTACATGCTTGTTTGGAATGTGGGTTACTGAGGTGGTATCAGCTGTTTGGCAGCTCTGAATGTGTGCGCGTCCCAAGAAATGAGTGGGATTTTGCAGGTTGTATTTGAAGGTGTGGAAGCATGGAGGGCAATTGGTTATTGATGTGGCTAAGGTTGCCTTTAAATTGGTGTGAAAAGGAAGGAATAAGGGTGGCCATCTCTTAGGCTTTTTTAAATAAAAAAATAATGATTAATGTGCCAATAAAACAATAGCCACATGGCTACTTGTTTGGATGCCAGCGCTGCTTCGCCAGCACATGAAGAGAAGGTTGGCGAAGAAGTCCAGTCAGCGGGCTGGGTGAAAAGGGGTTCGCGGTGTGAAGTTGGGGGCCGGGGGCCTGGTCATTATGAGGGAGCCACCTAGCAGACGGAGCTCTAGGCGTGTGCAGACGCAAGCAGGCAAGAGGAGCATTGGTGGTGTGTGGCTAGGCGTAGCAGGAAGGCCTCTCTGGTGGAGCGGACATAGCAAGTAGAGGGAAGGTGGCCGTTTTTTCTTGGTATTGAGCTGGCGAAGGTGTGCAGAGGAGCCGCCTTGGGGTGCCGTCTAAGAGAGGGAGAGTTGGGTCTCTGTTTTAGTGGAAGGCGGAGGCTGGTGGCAACTAGGAGGAGAACCGGCAGAGTAGGTTGGTGAGCACGCTGTTTGCTGCAGAGGATTTCGCTTTGTGTTTTGTTGAGGTTGGCAGCAGGTGGGTGACGATAGCTGGGGAACGTCAACTGTAGGCCGAGAATACAAGGGAAGCAAGGTGCCAGGAGGTTTAGCGCTGATGACGGAAGTTGGAGCACGTTATGTATGATGACGAGAAAATTATTGTAATCTGTTACTGGATCTCGTTGCTGACCTGCTGGTCTCAATGGAGAGTCCGGAGTGATAGTGTTTTGTGAGAAACAAGGATTGAACGCAAATTTTGAGTTATGACACCTGTAACCAATAATTGTTTGTTAATGGATTGTTTTATAAATTAAAGTTTTAAAGAGGAGTGTGTGCGTATCTGTATTTTAAAGCAAAAATTAAGAAAGGCATTCAATTATGGGTGGGTGAGTACTTATCTGGTTCTACCAATTCCAGTGGTTGGGCGGCGGTGGCTAACCCATGGGCCGCGGATGGGGTAGAGTTTTAATAATAAAATTGATTAATAGGAATACGCTTAGAACTCGAATAGTTAAATAGTAACCTGAAGACTTCTCAAATGAATAGATCAATGGATGTGCCTGATTCAATTAGGAAAAAAGCGTTGATTCCTTCAAGATAAGTGTGTAATAGTTTTCCTTCTATCTGGTTTAATCAGATGAAGGTTAGTTCAGTATCTTGACCTCGTTAGAGAAAATCAAAATGGTGGAATCGTCCCCATTTTTCGAGCATGGAAAATTTTCCTGATTTCGGTTTTCAGAATGACCACCAGGTTAGTCTCGTGCCGCCCGGACATTTGAGAGCGAGGCCCTGAGTGGGTAACCCTGCCCCGCGCAAGAGGAAGCTACTTCCGGTGCCATCCGAGAATTCGGTGCACAGAGGGGGTAGTGGGATCTCACAGTGGTGGCTAACCGGATGGGGTTAGAGACTGGAATCAATGGAGTTTTAATAAATTAAATTGAATTAAATTGAAATAATAGGAATACACTTAGAATTCGAGTAGTTAAATAAAAACGTGAAGAATTTCTCATTTGATTAGATCAACGGCTATGCCTGATTTCGATTATTAGGAAAAAAGTGTTGATTTCTTCAAATTCAGTCAGTGATAGTTTTCCTTCTATCTGGCTTAATCAGATGAAGGATAGTTTAGTCTCTTGACCCCGTTAAGAAAATTCGTTAAGAAAATAAAAAAGGTGGAATCATCCCCGTTTTTCGGGCAAGGGAAATTTTCTCGGTTTCGGTTTTGGAATGACCACCAGATTAGTCTTGTTTCCGAACATTCGAGACGAGACCCCGTGTGGGAAACCCTGCCCTGCACAAGAGGAAGCTACTTCCACTACTAGCAACCGGGAATCCGCCGGTGCGCGGAGGGGGCAGAGGGGTCTCACAGCGAACTAGGGAAAGTTGAATTGTAACTTTGTGTTCTTTTGTTGTCCATCGTGGAATGTCTTCCAAGCCCACCATCTGCAAATGGGCAGGTAATCTAGGGTAATCCTCAGTGTGCGGGGCGCATTGCAATGGGGCGCACTGCAATGACCAGTTGCTCGTCCGTGAGATCGAAGGTGATGGGACGAGCACGGCGAGTGGCCGGTGGTAGCCATCCACGGTTCAGGGTGGGTGATCACACTGCAGGTGATGTGCTTGGCATCGAGGGGCATGGGCAAAGGATATTAAATTCGAGGAAGTCAGTGATGGGGTGATTTTGGAGCTCTTGACCGAGCTGGATGGCGATGGTCTGCTCAACCTCCGTGCGGTCGAGGAGGGGATGGCACCAATTTAAAGGGTTTGGTGGAGGGTCGACTTCCTTGCGCTCAGATGATGGTGACTTCAGATGATGGTGACGGCGGGATCTCCCGTTCTTTGATTTTGGTGGGTGGCGGAGCTGGCTCGACGAGGGTGGAGGGGGTGTCAATGATGAAGGTCGGGTGGTTGGGCTTGGGTTGAGAAAATGTTTGGGTGTGGCGGCGGAGGTGGAGGGGATATCCCTGAATGCTATGTGCATTCCTAAATTTAGGGATAGTGAAGGTGGCGAGGGGGGTGTGGGTGATGGGGGTGGAGTGGGAAAGTGAAGGGGGGGGAGAAGAAGTTGGGGCACCAAAAAGTGGAAGAGTGGAGGTGCTTGAGGGAGGTGGTGGGGATGGGGGTTGTGTGTGAGGAGATGCAGACGAGGGGCCTGATGGTGGAGGAGGGGGTGGTGGTGAAAAAGCTTGTGGGTTTGGAGGTGGCAAGCTGCCCCTACCGATCTATGCCATCATCATTGTCATTTGGGGAAGGGCCATCTACAATGGTAGCCTAAGGACCATGGGCATAGAATAAATTGACTACAGTGGCAGCCTCGGCTTCACTAAACTCCCATGGAAAGGCGATGTGGGTGTCATCAAACTGGCATATGCGAGTGGCCTGCATGAACTTGATCTGGGTGAAGCAATGGTGGTGGTAGAGAATGAGGAGGCCGGGTGCTGAGTACGGTGGTAGAGGATCATTGAGGAGAGAGAGGTAGGAGTCATGATGGACGACATGCCAGCTAGTGGTGTGGAGGAATTGCAGCGCGTGGCTCAAGAGGAGGAGGAGATAGGGGTAGGGGCAAACACCATCTGGTAAGGATAAATCAATGAGATCGGATGGGGTTGTGGCTAGGGAAACCATAACGAAGCAGTAGGCTCCAAGCTGTTAGGGTAGCCTGAAGGCGCTAGAAGGGGAGTTCAAAGAAGTCGTGAGGGTGTTGGAAGGTGATCAGCCCGTGGAAGAAAAAATGGGGGATGAGGCTTAGGATATTGATGGGAATCTTGGATAGAGCATAAGTATAATGTTGGTGGGAGAGAGACTGCTCTATATAAATATCATGTTGGTGAAGGCCGAGGCGGATGTCTTGGAATTGTAGGTCAAGAAGCTGAAAAGGGGTTTGAGGGGGGAATGCCAAAATGGGGAGCTTTGTTGCAGTATCCATGAGAGCATTCACCTTGTGATCAATTGAGCCAGAAGAAGGAGCCGATGGAGTGGTTAGCCCAGGCTGCCTTAGCCTCTCTGAGCTGCTCATGTAAGCGATAGATGGTGGACTCTATTAAGTTGTGATGCCTTGCAAAATCTGTGGTGGTGCAGTGGGCTACAGCTTCCTCTGGTGTTTGGGCCTAGCTCTTGCCCTTCTGATGCAGCATCTATGACAATGAGCTCTTTGTGGGGCTGTCGCGGCCACTGCATGGGCTTGGTTGACCTGTTTGCTAGAGCTCAACAATTCTCATGCCCGACTAGTCTGTTTATTGATCAAATGTTTTCTACAGCTCCATGAACTAGACATTTGCCTGGTATAACTCCTCTGACACTACTCTCTCTTGGGCTTTTGCTAATAACATTTCCCTTTGTGAAAGTTGTGCCACTTCTTACTGTCGGGAGATGTAGTCTATCATCTATTGGATGAGCTCCCATGCCATATTAGCAAAGTTGTGGGCAAAGCTAGGCACATCTCCATGGGCCGCATGGATACTCGTTGCATAATTTTGGCTGGAGCTTAAACTACCAGCACGAGCCCAACGGAGAGTGTTGACTGTATTTTGGGTGTCACGAGGAGGGGATGAAGGTCCACCCTAATCATGAGGAGGCATTTTTGTGAACCAGTCAGGGGGTGGGGTCTCATATAAACTTCTATTAAGGAAATCTTGCCTTTGGTGATCCTCTTCCTCTTTTGTGGCCTTCTTGATGGCTTCTGCACTACAGAGTGACAGCAGCGAGCTTTTCCCACGTGGGCCTCGAGCTTGGGGGTGATTGAGGCTATTTTGTAGGGGAGGGTTCATGGTGGGGCCTCTTGGCTAGTGGGAAAATAGGAGTGATAGATGGTTACAAAGAAGAAACAACAGCATCTAGTCCTGTGAGATCCCTATCCCCACCATGCGACGGATTCGGGGTACCAGCAGCAGAAGTAGCACTTCATGCGCGAGGCAAGGTCCCACACTCGGGGCCTCGTCTCCACGGATATCCAAGCAAAAGACTAATTCGTCGATTTTTCCAAACCGAACCCGGAAAAACTTTCCTTATCCGGAAAGCACGGGCGATTCCTCCAGGATAACTTTTTACTCTAACGTAGTCAAGACCATTAGTGATTAAACTGATCCGACTGCACCTATAAAGATACTCGATCAGATCAAGGAAGAGACTTGCACTTGGATCATTGGGATCAACGCTTTTTTCCCCATCAAGAGGGCACAGCCATTGATTCCTATCCATAGAACAATTACTATCTGGGATTTACTTTATCTATCGTAGTAACAGAAATTGAGTCTCGATTTACGGATCCATCAGTCCAGCCTAACCCCATCCAATCCCATGGGTTAGCCAACCACCCAACCACTGTAGTGATGGGATCCAATTTGGAATTTTGTTAGGTTTTGTCTCGGGTACCAAGGAAAAGAGTTCCAAGGCCCCCTAGCCGGAAGTTCATGCAAACATAAAACTAGTCACACCACTTACACACCCAATATGAAATTGCCTTTTTCTTAGCATCAGCTAACTTTAAAACAATCCTTTACTGAAACCATTATGTCACTGATGACATACTAAGTGGCCGTTGGTAGGCCTCTTCATCCTCTGGGAAGTATGGTAGAGCATCTCCAGGGAGGAGTCAAAAGCTTCTAACATCGTGAATGCTAGCTATGAGGGTAAGGTTTTGTGGAAAACATTTGCAAGGGTTTGGCTAGGCTGAGAGTGAAAAGTGAGGATATGGAAGGAGGGGGGCCATATTTATAGCTCTGTGAAGAAGACACGGGTGTGGCAAGTTCAGAGAACGCGCCTGGGACTATAAGCATACGAGCATGGCAACTAAGACTGCACGCAAGCAAACGGATCAGTGGTGGCAAGATGATTGTAAAGTTGTTGCAGGATGATCGAATGGCCACAGGCTCATGGGAGTGGTTGAAACGACCAGGGGCTTGAGACTAGAGAGTCAGCACGGCCATTGGCAGTGTGTGTGGGAGAGGGAATGGCCATTTCCAAATTGGGAACGTCCGTGTTGGCAAGTCAAACTTTGAGAAAGGAACGGCCGTGAGAGACTTGGAACGACTGCGGGGTTTTGTGGTTGAGGAAGGAACAGCTATGGCACTTAGAATTCTCACAAAGGAACAGCCATGGCACTTTTTCTTTTTGTGTGTGTGCACACAAAAAGAACGGCTATGGCACTTAGAATTCTCAGAAAGGAATGGCCATGGCACTTTTTCTTTTTGTGTGTGTGCACACCTTGTAATAGGTTTTGTACACAAAGGCTATGCTGCTAGCACCCTATTGCAGGTTTTGTATTGAGAGGAGTTTATGCCAATTAGGTAATGGCAAAGTAGGGGGTGGCACTTCGTGAAGAGATTCCGATGTAGGTGGCTGGGGGCCTGAGGGAGTTGAAGGGAGTTTTGCAGTCCTGTCAAGTCGATGAATTATAGGAGGAGAAATTGCTGATGTTGAAGGTATATCTCTAAAGAAGTTTGTCAGCGGTAGCTTGGGGGTGACTGTGTCACATAAGACTTTCTGCTTCCCTCTGTCTTGAGTAATCTTGATTGCAAATGTTTCCTTGGAGGGTAGGGGACTGTGGTGTGACACGAGGTAGGAGCTTAGGTTGGAGAGGTTTGGGGATCCATATGGTATGATTCTTTTCATGGTAATGTCAGGCGCGAAGGAGAGATTTTGGGATCCACCTAAGGGTTGAGTGCATGGGTTTAGGGTTCGAGGTTCAGAACACCTAGGAGAGCATGTAGGTTTGCGTCAATCATGTACTCTGTAGGCTTGAGGTTGGCAAATGGGGGGACTACATTGGGGACGAGACACTCTGGCCTATTGGTGAGGGGGATGGTGGTGCCTTTTGGGGATCCACAATGGAGATGCTCCCTCATAGTAGCCTTGTCCAGCAAGAAGTTTCTTGGGCACCCAATGGTGAGATATCAAACCCACTAAAGATTTGTTAGTATGGTTAGTAGTGTTAGCTTGGTTAGTGTGATTCGATAGGGAAGTTGTTTGTGATTTCAAAATGTGATAGCACGGTGCCAGTGTGCATGGTGGTGACCTATGGGTGCAAGAGGTGTTGGTGTACATGGCATGTTGAGTGGACCCTTTTTTGGGGGAAGGAAGTGATAAGTAAGGGTGAGGTGTTGGGGTACTTGTGGGTGGTGGAAGTGGGGGTTCTTCGCATGGGGGAGTGACGCGAATTGGCTCTTCATCTATCATTAGAATGGTAACATGGCCAGAAGCCAATTGTAGGGTGACCGTCCGTGCATCTCAATCGATGTTGCATCTGTTATAGCCCATCCATCCCCTGCTAAGGAGGATCTCTTCATGCATAGTTCCTGTAGGCATCACATAAAACTTCCCTTCCAAGGGATTATTTTCAATGTGGAACAAACGTTTAACTATGCCAATGCAATGAGTATGCTATGAGGCAACCATGGTGACAACCGTAGGTGTTTCTTTCAATTTGGGTTCCCCAAGGGAACACTATGTTTTATAAGACAATAAATTGTAACTAGCCCCTGTATCAACGGTAGGCGTTTCTTTCAATGTGGGTTCCCCAAGGGAACACTATGTTTCATAAGGCTATTCTGTAGGGGAGGGTTCATGGTGGGGCCTCTTGGCTAGTGGGAAAATAGGAGTGATAGATGGTGGGTACAAAGAAGAAACAATGGCATCTAGTCCGCTCCATTAGGACCTCAATGGAAGGCTTCTTGGGCCCTTTTATTTGGCAGTTTAAGGAGTCAAACCTTTTCTCTTAAGAAGAAACGTTTTCTAATTAGAAGCTTCAAAACGGCTACTTTATTCGAATTTGAATTTTGGGGGAAAAATGGAATTTAATTTATCTAGCGGACAAAACCATATCATGTAACATATCTATGGAAAGCTCTTGATGCGTAGATCACGGATCTATAATCTCCGCTCAAATCGGAGCTTGTATGTAGAAGTTATGGAGGTCCGAAAATTGTAAAATTGCCTCCCCCCCTTTTTGGGGAAAAAAGTGCACCCTTTGACCACTCTTACACCTCTCTTACAAACCCAACATTTCAGTCCACATGGCAACCCCCCATTTGGCTATTCCTTAATAACCTTGATTAGGCTTGGGCAAATTAAAGGGCCCAAGAAGACCCCATTCACTTCCTAATGAGTTGGATTGCACGTGGTAGCTCATCCCATCCGGCCGCGTAGTAGAGTACTTTGGTAAGTAATGTTGCTACCGCCAACTTGCCTTGGGGGCTGGAGCAACCTGCATGGAGCTCCCGGAAGAGGTAGTTGGCCCAATTAACCTGTTGCCCTTGGTGCACACGAGCTAAGATTGTCAAACTACACCTGTTGAACCTGTCAATCCATCTTGTGGTGGTGAGGAGATACTCCAGAGCGCAGGCTGGCATCACAAGGTCATCTTGGGCAATGTTGCCACACTCAATGCCATCCTTGTTAGCATTCCCTTTGTACAAGCCCGGGTGATCTTAAGGGCATTGACTAGGCATACATATGCCTGGTCCATATGTGGGAGTTGTTTAGATTCAAGCTCGATGTCAGTGTGAGCCAGCTATGCTATGTGCTGGCAGATTAGGTAGAAACATGTGTGAGACATAAATGACCGCGTGTCCAGCTGGTCATAGTGTGTGGACATTAGCTAGGGTAAGTAGAGTGTGGACACAACTCATAGTGTGTTGTGTGGATTATGGATTATGGCATTATGCTTTGTGTGAGAGTGGACATGGCTTCCCTCTATGGTTAGGGTTTGCAATATACATTAGGGTTTTCTCCTGTGTGTGTGTCTCCTCCCCCTCTACCGTTCTTTCAACATGGTATGAGAGCCTTGTGCTGTTTATTAGGGTTTATGAGTGAGTGAGTGAAGAGGGAGAAAAAGCTGTGAAGAGAAGCTGTGAAGCTTGCCATTGGAGCTGTGAAGCTTGGAGCACACCAAATACTATCAGATCTGAAAGCTTGGCCTACCGGGTAAGGTCTTCTAAACATCCTTGAGCGGATTGCAGGTGATACAGGCAAAAACAAAGCAAAGCAAAATTCTGGTTTTTGGAAGCTTTCCATTAAAGCTTGAAAGCATTGATGTATGGTGGAAATACATGTAAATCTGGCAAAGCAAACATGTATCTGACAATGAGGGATGTAATGGCAACTCCTATGCAAGCCCTATTGTGATTTTGGAACATTTTGGAAGCCTTTGGATATATGAAAATCTCTGGTTTTTGAGCTCTCACAAAACAGAGAAAAGGAAGCCAAAAATTGATGAAATTGGAGCATGTATTTGGTAAAAATCAAAGCATTGATGGGTCACACACTTGCCTAGGAGTGTTAGGGACTTGATTACATCATCAAATAGCATTACAACTCTTCCCAAAGCTCTCTACAGCAGGCGGCGCTGAATTTACAGAGAAACAGAGCAGATTTTGTTCATTTTGGCTACGAGGAGATCCATTACTCATTGGTTTCTTGGTTCCTTTCACAATTTCTTTAGCAATTGGATGCTATACACATTGGAGAAGAGGGCTATGTGATTGGTTTGGTCAATTATGCCTAATTGAGCTGGGAATGAGCTGATTAAAACAGGCTATCCACTGGTTGCAGAGAAACAGAGCATTTTTAATTGAGCAATTAATCTTTGGTCTTATACAATTGGACAAATTCCTCTTATATGGAGTTTATGGACACTATTGCTAAGCTAATGAATGCCTGGTTGCTCAATTTGGTCAAATATTGAAGAAATTAGAGCCATTTTCCTACTGGTTTTTCTAGTTTTTCTGGTTTTTCCCAAAAGAGAGAAAGGGGTTTTTCAAAAATTGATATGTACACATGTCAGATGGTGTTGATACTCTACATTGAGGTTGTTTAGGTGTCAATGCAAGTTGCCCATACTTGATTGCAACACTACATTGTGATTTGGAGCCGTGGAAGCGCATCAAATTAGGCTATCTCGGACTGCGTGAGACAGTTCATCTTGGATGCATACAGGTTGATTTTCTACACCAAATTTGGAGTTTGTTGGCTACCTTGGAGTATCTGGAACATTCATTGGAGTGTGGTTGAGCTGAGGAAGGCTCATTTACAGATTTGAAGTGTGCGGAAGGTGTATGCATTGAGCAAACATGTCGGATAATCGAGTTCAGATTATTGGTGAAAAGTTGGATAGGAAGAACTTCCAGGCATGGAAGTACAGGATAAAGAGTTTCTTGAAAGGAAATGGATTTTGGAATCTCATTATAGGTGCAACACCATATTAGAGAATTTGGGAATCTCCCAATTCCCATTTTTGAATACTAAAAAAGGGGGACATGGATAACATGTTTGTAAGTTTCTCAAAGCTCTATCATGTGACCTATCATTGGAAAGCGCTTGAAAAATGGGATCTAAAGAGCCATAAACCACTCATTTTGGATTAATGGTGTTCAAGTTATGGAAAATCCAAAGTTTTGACCACATGTCCCAAACTTGTGGGAAATTCCCATATTCCCCAATATGGTGTTGTGCTGGGCCGCCAGAGCCTGAGCTACCTCGACAACCTACACAGCAGCAGCTTATTGCTCATAAGCAATGGTCAGAGAGAGCATTCAAAGTGCTGCATTATCTGTCTATATGTATTTCTGATGCTATGCTCATACACATACAGGATGCTGAGAATCCCAAAGATGCATGGGATACTTTGGTCAAGATGTTTGATACAGATATGAGTGCTCGCAAGTCTCAGTTGCGACAGCAGATACACAATGTGAAAAGGAATAAAAGGAGCATACATGATTATGTGCAAGAAATCAAGAAGTTTGCAGATGCATTGGCCACAATAAATGCCCCCATGCCTGATGATGATTTGGTGGATATTACCTTGCGTGGTCTTGGCAAGGAATACAAATCATTTGATACATCTATCTCAGTGAGGAGTACAGGTTTACCAGACTTCGATGAGTTGGTTTCACTCTTGCTAGTTGAGGAAATCAAACTCAGTGATTCATTTCTGGATGCATCTACTAGCCATGATGATGGCAGAAATCAGGCTTTCTACTCGCAGAGAGGCTTTAGAGGCAGGGGGAGATTCGCATCATGTGGATGTGGTGGTAATGGTTGTGGATGGCAGGACAGGCCTCCACAACAAAATTTTCAGCCTTCATATGGTGCTCGAGGTGGTCGTGGATATACCCCTCAAAGAGGCAGAGGTAACCCCCGTGGTGGTCGAGGACGTTGGCAAGGCCAACAAAATTCTATGCAAGATGTGGAATGCCATTATTGTGGTAAATATGGTCATATGGCGAGAGATTGTTTCCGCAAATAGAATGATTTGAGAGGGGGAAGAGCACAACGTGGTGGTCATTATAGTGGAAACTATGCACAACATGGTGGTGGAAATTATGCATCAAGCAGCAATGATGGCACAACAAATCATTTGTTCGCCATGAAACATGTTGTTGGATCAATGATGACAAATGCTGAGAATGATGATACTTGGTATATGGATTCTGGAGCATCAAACCATATGACGTGTCATGGTGAATGGTTTGAGCATATGAAGCCTATGGATGTAAAAGGCTATGTGGAAACAGGAGATGATACTCAGCATGCCATTACACATGTTGGTAGTGTACCATTGGTCATGCACAGTGGTCAAACAAAGTCTATGTCTGATGTGTTGTACGTGCCTTCTATCACAAAGAGCTTGTTGGTCAAATGGTGGAACAGGGATTACAGGTTCGTTTCAACGAGCATGGATGCTTCGTTGAAGATTTTAAACATGGATGTAGAGTCATTGCTAAAGGAAAGAAAGAAGGCAGACTGTTTAAGCTGGATGCTGGAATTCCTGAGCTAAAATCAGCCATGTTCTCAAAGAGCAGGAATGTGGTACACGACATTGATATGTGGCATAAGAGGATTGGACATGTCAATATACAGAGATTAAAGAACATGCAAACAAGAGGCATTGTCAGTGGATTGCCTAGATTCAAATATGATGGACATATGCATGTTTGTGAAACCTGTCAGTTTGGAAAGCAGGCAAGGTTGAGGTTTCCTAGAGAAGGAAATATGAGTAACAGGCCACTTGAGATAGTACACAGTGATGTATGGGGTCCTGCACAAAACCCATCTATCAAAGGCAGTTTATACTATGTTACATTCATAGTTAGATGATTTCAGCAGGATGACATGGATATACTTTCTCAGGGAGAAGAGTGAAGTGTTGGAAAAGTTCATGGATTTCAAAGCTTTTGCAGAAAAGCAATATGGCTGTTGGATTAAATGTTTGAGGACAAATGGAGGTGGTGAATACACCTCAAAGGCTTTTGAGCATTTCTTGAGGAAGCATGGAATAAGAAGACAGTTGACTTGCAGGTATACACCTCAGCAGAATGGTGTGGCTGAGAGAAAGAATAGAGTCATATGTGAAGTGGCTAGGGCGATGCTCAATGAAAAGAGCATGCCAGATTACTATTGGGTAGAAGCATGTGCTACTGCAGTGTATATACTGAACAAAACACCTATAGCAGCCATTCACGGAAGCACGCCAGAGATGCGGCTTACAGGTTACAGGCCAGACATTGGACACCTCAAAGTATTTGGATGCATAGCTTATGTACATGTGCCTGATGAAAGAAGAAGGAAGTGAAAGATCTTGGTGAGTTGCGATACTTCCTTGGAATTGAAGTGGTCAAAGATCATGCACGTACATGGTTAGTACAGCGCCATGGATATGTTGGCAAAGTATGGCATGACAGGGTGTAAGCCTATATGAGTACACCTTTGGAGCAAAATGTGAAGTTGCGGGCTGATTATGGCGAGGAATTGGATGATCCTTCTATGTACAGGAAGATGGTTGGTAGTCTCATATACATGACTATCACACGCCCAGATTTGAGTTATGCTGTGGGGCTAGTCAGCCAGTTTATGGAGAGCCCCAGGAAACCACATTTGGATGCAGTGAGACGCATCATGAGATATCTGAAGACCACAGCACATTATGGTCTACTTTATGAGAGTGGTAAAAGCTTGGACATACATGGCTACACAAATGCTGATTGGGCAGGTAGTTCATATGACAGGAGATCTACTAGTGGTTATGCTTTTATACTTGGAAGTGCCGTGGTGAGTTGGAGTAGCAAGAAGCAACCTACAGTTGCTTTATCTAGTACAGAGGCTGAGTACAGAGGTGCAGCCATTGCTACTTGTGAGGCTATATGGTTAAAGAGTCTCTTGACAGATTTATGTGAGCCTATTGATGGCAAAGTTGTCATTCATTGTGACAACATGAGCAGTATACAGTTGGCAAAGAATCCAGTGTTTCATGCGAGGACCAAACACATAGAGGTCCATTATCACTTTGTCAGAGAGAAGGTGCTGGATGGTACAGTTGATCTTCACTATGTGAAGACTGATGAGCAGGTGGCAAACATCTTTACGAAGCCACTTAGCAGGGAGAAGTTTGAGTACTTCCAGACTATGTTGGGAGTACATGGGATGAGCTTGAGGGGGAGTGTTGAGAGTCTTGATATCCCAAGCTCATCTACATCTTCATCGACAGTACATCATGAGCTTGAGAGGGGCTGTTGAGATTCAAGCTCGATGTCAGTGTGAGCTAGCTATGCTATGTGCTGGCAGATTAGGTAGGAACATGTGTGAGACATAAATGACCGCGTGTCCAGCTGGTCATAGTGTGTGGACATTAGCTAGGGTTAGTAGAGTGTGGACACAACTCATAGTGTGTTATGTGGATTATGGATTATGGCATTATGCTTTGTGTGAGAGTGGACATGGCTTCCCTCTATGGTTAGGGTTTGCAATATACATTAGGGTTTTCTCATGTGTGTGTGTGTCTCCTCCCCCTCTACCATTCTTTCAACAGGAGTGCTAGTGCCTCTCGCACAAGCTCTACTGAGCTGGATGGGAAGCCTGCGGCCCTCGATATCCAAGATAACACCTATGTGCTAATGTGCAGCATCATAAGATTCAGTGAAGTATAAGGCATTATACAAGTCTGCCCCCCCCAAGGCTAGGGTGGGTAGGTGGCCCAATCCAAGATGTTTAAATTTATGTACCACTACTAGGTCAACTTACGCGACAGCTCCATAGTAGGGACCGGTGTAGTAAAGGAGCTTGTGCTCAACTTTACAGTGGTTCTTCATTAGGGAATGGACAGTGTGTCCATTGATTTGCTTCATCAGAGCTTCGCCCAAGTGGGAGAGCTGGGTGGGGTGCTTTGTGTACTCCTCGAAGTGGCCGCTGGTAGGCCTCTTCATCCTCAGGGGGAAGTATGGTAGAGCATCTCCAGGGAGGAGTCAAAAGCTTCTAACATCGTCGTGAATGCTAGCTATGAGGGTAAGGTTTTGTGGAAAACATTTGCAAGGGTTTGGCTAGGCTGAGAGTGAAAAGTGAGGAAATGGAAGGAGGGGGCCCATTTTTATAGCTCTTTGAAGAAGAAGACAACACGGCTGTGGCAAGTTCAGAGAACGGGCATGGGACTATAAGCATACGAGCATGGCAACTAAGACTGCAAGCAAACAGATGATTGAAAAGTTGTTGCAGGATGATCGAACATCTGCGGGCTCGTGAGAGTGGTTGAAACGGCCTGGGGATTTTGAATAGAGAGTCAGCCCGGCCATGGCAGTGTGTGGGAGAGGGAATGGCCGTTCCAAATTGGGAACGTCCGTGTTGGCAAGTCAAACTTTGAGAAGGGAATTGCGGTGAGAAACTTGGAACGATTGCGGGCTTTGTGGTTGAGGAAGGAACGGCTATGGCACTTTTTCTTTTTGTGTGTGTGCACACCTTCTTGTAATAGGTTTTGTACACAGAGGCTATGCCGCCAGCACCGTATTGCAGGTTTTGTATTGACTCCGTGACCAGTTTTCCAAAGAGAGGAGTTTATGCCAATTAGGTAATGGCAAAGTAGGGGGTGGCACTTCCTAAAGAGATTCCGATGTAGGTGGCAAGGGGGATGAGGGAGTTGAAGGGAGTTTTGCAGTCCTGTCAAGTCGATGAATTATAGGAGGAGAAATTGCTAACGTTGAAGGTATATCTGTAAAGAAGTTTGTCAGCGGTAGCTTGGGGGTGACTGTCACATAAGACTTTCTGCTTCCCTCTGTCTTGAGTAATCTTGATTGCAAATGTTTCCTTGGATACCCATGAAGGGTAGGGGACTATGGTGTGACACGAGGTAGGAGCTTAGGTTGGAGAGGTTTGGAGATCCATATGGTATGATTGTTTTCATAGTAATGTTAGGCACAAAGGAGAGATTTTGGGATCCACCTAAGGGTTGAGTGCATGGGTTTAGGGTTCGAGGTTCAGAACGCCTAGGAGAGCATGTAGGTTTGCGTCAATCATGTACTCTGTAGGCTTGAGGTTGGCGAATGGGGGGACTACATTGGGGACGAGACACTCTGGTGGATGCCTATGTTAGTGAGGGGGATGGTGGGACCTTTTGGGGATCCACAATGGAGATACTCCCTCATAGTAGCCTTGTCCAGCAAGAAGTTTCTTGGGCACCCAATGGTGAGATATCAAACCCAGTGAAGATTTGTGAGTATGGGTAGTAGTGTTAGCTTGGTTAGTGTGATTCGGTAGGGCAGTTGTTTGTGATTTCACCATGTGATAGCACGGTGCCCCTGTGTGTGGTGGTGACCTATGGGTGCAAGAGGTGTTGGTGTGCATGGCATGTTGAGTGGACCCTTTTTTGGGGGAACAAAATGATAAGGGTGAGGTGTTGGGGTACTTGTGGGTGGTGGAAGTGGGGGTTCTTCGCATGGGGAAGTGACGGGAATTGGCTCTTCATCTGTCATTAGAATGGTAACATGGCCAGAAGCCAATTGTAGGTTGACCGTCCGTGCATCTCAATCGATGTTGCATCTGTTATAGCCCATCCATCCCCTGCTGAGGAGGATCTCTTCATGCATAGTTCCTACAGGCATCACATAAAACTTCCCTTCCAAGGGATTATTTCCAATGTGGAACAAAAGTGTAACTGTGCCAATGCAATGAATATGCTATGAGGCAACCATGGTGACAACGGTAGGTGTTTCTTTCAATGTGGGTTCCCCAAGGGAACACTATGTTTCATAAGACAAAAAATTGTAACTAGCCCCTATATCAACATTAGGTGTTTCTTTCAATGTGGGTTTCCCAAGGGAACGCTATGTTTCATAAGGCTATTCTATAGGGGAGAGTTCATGGTGGGGCCTCTTGGCTAGTGGGATAATAGGAGTGATAGATGGTGGGTACAAAGAAGAAACAATGGCATCTAGTCCGCTCAGTTGGATTGCACGTGGTAGCTCATCCCATCCGGCCACGTAGTAGAGTACTTTGGTAAGTAATGTTGCTACCGCCAACTTGCCTTGGGGGTTGGAGCAGACTGCATGGAGCTCCCAATTGACCTATTGCCCTTGGTGCACACGAGCTAAGATTGTCAAACTACACCTGGTGAGGAGAAACTACAGAGCGCAGGCTGGCATCACAAGGTCATCCTGGGCAATGTTGCCACACTCAATGCTATCCTTGTTAGCATTCCCTTTGTATACAGGCCTGGGTGAGATTAAGGGCATTGCCTAGGCATACATATGCCTGGTCCATATGTGGGAGTGCTAGTGCCTCTTGCACAAGCCCTACGCTAAGCTGGATGGGAAGCCTGCGGCCCTCGATATCCAAGATAACACCTGTGTGCTAATGTGCAGCATCATAAGATTCAGTGAAGTATAAGGCATTATACAAGTCTGGCCCCCAAGGCTCTAGGGTGGGTAGGTGGCCCAATCCAAGATGTTCCAATTTATGTACCACTACAAGGTCAACTTAGGCGACAGCTCCATAGTAGGGACCGGTGTAGTAAAGGAGCTTGTGCTCAACTTTACGGTGGTTCTTCATTAGGGAATGGACAGTGTGTCCATTGATTTGCTTCATCAGAGCTTCACCCAAGTGGAGGAGCTAGTAGGTGGGGTGCTTCGTGTACTCCTCGAAGTGGCCGTTGGTAGGCCTCTTCATCCTATGGGAAGTATGGTAGAGCATCTCCAGGGAGGAGTCAAATGCTTCTAACATCGTGTGAATGCTAGCTATGAGGGTAAGGTTTTGTGGAAAACATTTGCAAGGGTTTGGCTAGGCTGGGAGTGAAAAGTGACGATATGAAAGGAGGGGGCCCATATTTATAGCTCTAAGACACGGCGGAATGTGCAAAGTGCATGGTGTCTAGAAGATTACAACGATATATGTACAAAGCTACCATAAGAGTAAAGAGCCTAATCTAGAAAGAGTGAGCCCGAGGCAACTCCAAGCTCTGAGCGCAAGAGAATGAAGCATGACTCATTGAGACCTTTGGTAAAAATATCTGCAATCATCTGGTCACTTGGACAATGTTCAATCATGATAGTGCCTTTGCGTACTTCGTATCGAACATAATGGTAATGCACAGCAATATGTTTTGACTTGTTATGTTGGACATAGTCTTTTGCAAGACTAATAGCACTCTGATTATCACACCGCAAGGGTGTACTAGAAAGAGGAGAATGGCCGATATCTGTCAACACTTGTCGAAGCCAAATGAGTTCACGAGCTGCAAGTGATGCCGCAACATATTCAGATTCGGTTGTAGAAACTGCAACACAACGTTGTTTCTTGCTGGTCCAAGAAATAAGACAACCATTAATGAAGAAACAATTGCCACTAGTAGATCGCATAGATAAATGTGAGCTGGCCCAATCTGCATCTGTGTAACCCAAAAGAGAAAGAGATGGAATGGAGTCGGATGTGAATTGTCGTTGATAAACCAAACCATAATCTATAGTGCCTTTCAAGTATTTCAACACGCGCTTTGCTGAAGACCAATGCTTAAGAGAAGGACATGCAAGGTGTTGCCCGAGATAGTTAGCAATAAACAAAATGTCAAGACGAGTGTTCAAACCAACAACTTGAAGACATCCAACCAAATTAGCATATGGTTGATTTGTAACAAGCTGGCCACCACCATCAGAAGTGTTTTTCATGGAACTCGCAAGACAAGGAGTAGTTGCTGAATGTGCAGATTCCAAACCAAACTTCTTAATAGTATCTTCAATAAACTTTGACTGCCGAAGTAATAAAATACCTTTACTGCGATCCCTTTGAATCTGAATGCCAAGACACGAGTGAAGCTCTCCAAGATCCACCATATCAAATGCCGAAGATAACAACTGCTTACTTTGGTGTAGAAATCCCAAATCATTGGAAACAAGGATTGTATCATCCACATAAAGGGCAAGGATTACAAAACTACCATTTTGGTGTTTGGTAAATAAGTTGGGATCAGAAGAGCAAGAGAGAAAACCATGGGAGGTAAGAAAAAGATCAAACTTGATGTACCAGGCCCGTGAAGCTTGTTTAAGACCATATAAAGCCCTATGAAGACGAGCAACAAGATCTTCCTTCCCTGCAATAACAAATCCTTCTGGCTGCTCCATGTAAATTTCTTCATTCAAATCTCCATTCAAGAAAGCTGTGCGCACGTCCATCTGATGAATTTCTAAGTCAAATTGAACAGCAAATGCCAATAAAACCCGAATACTAGTAATGCGAACAACTGGTGAAAAGGTTTCGTGATAATCAATGCCAGCAACTTGAGAATAACCTTTGGCAACTAAACGTGCCTTGAATTTGTCAAAGGATCCATCTGCTTTAAATTTTGTCTTATATACCCACTTACACTTAATGGCAGTACGGCCAGGAGGTAGCTCAGTGAGTATCCATGTACCTTTAGAGATAAGAGAATCATACTCTGCTTCCATAGCCTCTTGCCATTGATCCTTTTGTGGAGAACATAGAGCATCACCGTACATGGCTGGATCTTCAGAAGTAGAGAAAACATTAGCCTCAAAATCTTCATCATAAACATGACAAGAACCATGCTCAAAATCAATAGGCAGATCAATAAAAATGTCAACATCATCAATGACAGCATTCGGAATCAATGGTTGTGAAGAGGAAAGTTGCTCTTTAGATGGTTGTGAAGAGGAAATTTTCTCTATAGAAGAAGATTCATCATCACACAAGAATGGAAAAGCTTGAAGCAAAGATTTAGTATCATCAGAATCATCCATGGACCATGTACCCCCCATAAGCTGTTCATTGAAAATAGCATCACGATTCACAAGCACTTTCTTGGAGGACGGGTCATAGAATTTGTAGCCTTTGGAAGTGTCAGAATACCCAATAAAAATAACTTTAAGGCCAGGAGCATCAAGCTTTGCTCGTGTTTATTTAGGAACATGAATGTAAGCAATACATCCAAAGGTTCGAAAATGAGATACAGAAGGAATTTCACCTGTCCATGCTGTGATGGGTATCTTACTAGAAGGAGCAGTAGTAGGAAGATGATTCTGAACAAAGACTACTGTCAAGAGAGCTTCACTCCAGAAGACACGAGATAACCCAGAATGAATCAGCATACATCGTATAGCATTGATAATAGTGCAATTATTACGTTCAGCAACACCGTTCTGTTGAGGTGAATATGGAATTGTATGTTCATGATGAATACCATGGTCCGTACAATAACTCTCAAACTCACGAGACACATATTCTCCACCATTATTGCTGCGAAGTTTCTTGAGACGACGTCCAGTTTGAAGTTCGGCAGCCTTGTGAAATTGCTTAAAAACAGATAACGCCTCAGATTTTTGTTGAAGCAAGAAAACAACTGTATACCGTGAGTAATCATCAATAAACGTAATGAAATAACGATGTTGTGTTCTCGATGGAGGCAAAGGTCCACAAATGTCGGTATGAACAAGATCCAACAAATCATGAGAATGAACTGAATTCGAGAGAGGAAAGGGTTTACGATTGTGTTTGCCAAGAGCACAAAACTCACAGATTCCCATATGAGGATGAGCTTTAAGATCCATTCCGCGTACAAGACCTTGACGATGAAGATTAAGAAGCTTTGAGAAATCAGCATGAACAAAGCGATGATGCCATATCTTGCAATCATGATCCCCTGGAGCAGTGACAACATTTGCTATAGCATCATTAAGAGAGAGCTCAAACAAATTGCCATTACGAGAAGCAGTTGCAATAATCTGTCCATCTTTCTCAATGCGGCATTTGGTGTGGTCGAATCCAACAAACAAACCAAGATCAACAAGTCTTGCAACTGAAATAAGATTACGTTGAAGTTCTGGGACATGTAAAACCCCTCGTAAAACTCGAGTTGAAGAAGATAAGGTGCCAAGATATAAATCTCCAATGCCCTTGACTTGGCAAGTTGTATCATCAGCAAGATAAACAACACGCTTAACAGGTAAAGAATGATAGTTATGTAGCCACTTAGATTCATATGTCATATTTCCTGTAGCACCAGAATCAATAATGAAAAGTGAACCATCACGTACATGAAGTATTCTGTCTGGGGGAACTGAACATAAAACACAACTTGCTTCAGGCATAACATTATCATGATGCTCGGCTGCATATGCTCGATTTCGATCTACATCAAATCGACGCTTAAAGCACATGGAAGAGGGATGATCAGATTTTTCACAATAATCACAAGAAGAAGAATCTCTACATAAACGTGGTTGTTTTGTGGTAATGTTGTGTTCTTCATCATATTGACATGCCCAACAGTCATCTTCAGTATGACCATTCCTATTGCAGTAAGAACAATGCTTGTTAGGAAATTTGAGACGAGAGAAACTACCACCACGACGACCACCTCTACGGTTGCCTCGTTGAAAAGAACGCCTTCGCACATTAAAGGCCCGTTCCAACTGTTGTGACTCAGGCTCCTCTTGTTGTGAAAACATAACTGCATCATGACCAACACTACGTCGTTGTTGACGTTGAGAATACTCAATCAAAGATATGCAAGTTTGGTCAAAATCAAGACCGTCCTTGTTAGAAAGAATGGTAACAATGTTGTCATAAGACGGATCCTTTATTGTATCAAGAAGAATTGTAATAAGTTGCTTTCGTGGAACAGGATCACCCGCAGAGCAGCAAGTTGATTAATAATATATTTGAAAGAATCAATATGTCCCGTCATAGCAGTACCAACTTCATACTGTAACTTTGAAAGCAAACCTCTCAAATAAAGTGTTTCTGTAACAGACTTTTTCTGAAAATTTGCTATAAGATACTCCCATACGTCATGGGAAGTAGGAAAGTCATACACATCAAGCATGAGAGAATCACTAAGAGTAGAAAGAATATACCGATGAGCTGCTTTATCACGCCTCTGCCAATCCATATAAGCAAGACGCCATGCATCAAAAACAGGGCCTTCCGTGATAAGAACGTTGTCAGAATTCGGAATAATAGGCTGAGACGGACATAGAGAATTGCCAATAACAACATCTGAGAGCTCATCGCCTTCAAGAATTAACAGCATCTTTGCTTTCCAATCGGGAAACCCTTGGCCTTGAAAAGAAGGAATAGAACGTTGGCTAGAAGGAAAACCATTGACGAGAACAGTCATAGCCATATCTATCTGTGAGAAGACGTATAAGATAAAATCACAAAATTTGCACACCATAGACAAGGACGACTGCAAGAGATAAGAGACGTCAATAAGAAAAGAGTCCTCAAAATAGCGAGACGTGGGACGCAAGATTCATTGGTAGACACTGGATGAAAAAGCTAGATTGGTCGCTTTGCTAAAAATAGCAAAATCCGAGATGTGGGACGCAAGATTCATTGGTAGACGCTTGACGAAAAAGCTAGATTTGGCGGTTTGCTAAAAACGCTTGACGAAGAAGCTAGATTTGGGCGGGTTGCTAAAAACGCTTGACGAAGACGAAACCTGTGTGCTCACAAAGACACTTGATGAAGACGAAACCTGTGTGCTCACACAAAGAACCTGTTTTGCTGTTTTACAGATGCAGTTTGCCTGAACTGTCATAACTTTTGACTCACAACTCCGTTTGACAAACTTTTTTGATAGGATTCACCAGCACAATACAATCTTGAATTTAACAAGAAGACATAGATGCTTCCCTCATAGATGCTCTGATACCATGTTGAATTGTAGAGAGAAAGAGACGAGACAAGAGACACATCATGTACGCTCCCCAACAAAGATTGATTCATATTGAGGACAAGATACATATATATAGGTGAGACCAAGTTAGGTAGAGTGAGCCATATATAGAGCTTCAACAGGTAGGAGCTTAGGTTGGAGAGGTTTGGGGATCCATATGGTATGATTGTTTTCATAGCAATGTTAGGCGCGAAGGAGAGATTTTGGGATCCACCTAAAAGTTAAGTGCATGGGTTTAGGGTTCGAGGTTTAGAACGCCTAGGAGAGCATGTAGGTTTGCATCAATCATGTACTACTCTATAGGCTTGAGGTTGGCAAATGGGGGGACTACATTGGGGACGAGACACTCTGGATGCCTATTGGTGAGGGGGATGGTGGTGCCTTTTGGGGATCCACAATGGAGATGCTCCCTCACAGTAGCCTTGTCCAGCAAGAAGTTTCTTGGGCACCCAATGGTGAGCTATCAAACCCAGTAAAGATTTGTTAGTATGGTTAGTAGTGTTTGCTTAGTTAGTGTTATTCGGTAGTAGGGCAGATGTTTGTGATTTCACCATGTGATAGCATGGTGCCCCTATGTGTGGTGGTGACCTATGGGTGCAAGAGGTGTTGGTGTGCATGGCATGTTGAGTGGACCCTTTTTTTGGGGGAATGAAGTGATAAGTAAGGGTGAGGTGTTGGGGTACTTGTGGGTGGTGGAAGTGGGGGTTCTTGGCATGGGGAAGTGACGGGAATTGGCTCTTCATCTGTGACCGTCTGTGCATCTCAATCAATGTTGCATCTATTATAGCCCATCCATCCCCTGCTGAGGAAGATCAGGGATTATTTCCAATGTGGAACAAAAGTTTAACTGTGCCAATGCAATGAGTATGCTATGAGGCAACCATGGTGACAACGGTAGGTGTTTCTTTCAATGTGGGTTCCCCAAGGGAACACTATGTTTCATAAGACAATAAATTGTAACTAGCCCCTGTATCAACAAGAGCTAAGTTTTAGACAAATCTGGTTGGTGTGGTCATCCCTAACCATAACCAAGATGGCTTCACCTCCCAATCTTCTTCTTCTAAGTCAACTACTTGGGCCATGTTGACAATGATATGCTTTTTCTTTAGCTTGGCTTGCCTCACTTTGTCCTCTTCATGCACATTTTTTTTCATATCCTCATGGTCTTGTTTGCATTGTTCTTTTTATCATGGATGGCTTTCAAGGTGGCCTCAAAGAGAGGGCCATAGTAGCGTTTAAGTTTGCTACCATTGAAGTAACCAGCCATTTCAACACCATCAAGTGTTTCAATATGCACAACACATTGTGGTGTGAGCTCAGAGACTAGGAAAGGTCTTAAGCCCCTGAGCTTGAGCTTTCTCTTGTGCATTTTGGTGCTGAATAAGAGGACCATGTCACCCTCATTCATCTGTTTGTCCTTGAGCTGATCATCAAACCATTATTTACGCCTGATCTTCTCTACAATCATGTTGTAGACTACAAAGAGGGTTTCATCAAGCTTTTCAAGTTCGAATAGGCGATAGCTTAAGGCATTTTTGGTAAGTTTTTAGTGCACCGCAACACATAGAATTGGGACTAATAATTCCATGGGCATGACTACTTCAGTACCATAGGTTAAATTGAAGGGGGTAGCATTAGCTGCTACCTTATATGAAGTTCTATAAGCCCAAAGTGCAAGTGGCAATTTTTGTTCCTAGTCGTTGTGCAGCTGCTTCCACTGTTTTGGTCAGAATGGCACACAAGATTTTGTTTGTACTTTTGGCTTGGCCATTCGCTTGAGGATAGTAAGGCGAGGACTTCCTATGGGGGAGCTCTTGCAAGAGGAATTTTATTACCTTGATGAATTGCATTCCATTGTTGCTGATAAGCTCAAGAGGACAACCGAAGCGTGTGATTACAAACTTTTAGAGAAATTTGGCTGTTGATCGAGCATCAGCTTTGCGGGTTGTTGCGCGAGCTTATACCCAATTGGTGGAGTAGTCCGTGGTGGCAATTATATATCTGTCTTGAGTGTATTTTGCTGCCAGACTAATGGGTCCTACAAATTCTATGCCCCATTTTTCAAATGGTTGGGGTTCAGGGGCATATGATCCTTGAAACAAGGAATTGATGTGAGTTGGCATTCATCACATCATTTGACATACTCAATAGCATCAGCCACCATTAAGGTGGGCCACCATAACCCAACTGTGAGGACCTTACAAGCAATGATGTCTACTGCAAAGTGCCCACCACCAACATAGCCAGAGTGAGCTTGTTCAAGGAGGAAGACATACTCGTCTTATTTAACACAAAGTCTTAGGACGTTTTCCTTACCCTGGTTGTAAAGCTGACCTGCGATCAGTTGGTATGGAGCTGCATTTTTGATTAAGCAACGAGAAAGATCCTTGTCGAGGAGAGGATCAACTGGTAAGCCACTGGCTAATAAGTGAGCCACTTCTTTTCTGTATTCAGGAATTAAGTAAAGTTGGAACAGGGGGACATCTGGTAAATCATCATCTGCTCCCACCGTTGTTTGCCATTGGGGATCCTTGACATGTGGTCTCTGCAAGAACATGCTCAAAGCTTTCCTCACCGAGCTTTCCTCACTGCCATAACAATGAAATCAAACTCTAGCAAGACAAGAAGCCACCTGGTGGTCCTGCCCCTGTCATACAGGGCTTATTGACCAGGTAGAAGAGGGCTTGATGGTCTACAAAGAAGACAAACTTTGTCGCCCAAAAGATAATGGCCGAATTTCTTAACCATGTAAACCATGACTAATCCTTCTCTCTCAGTTGTAGTGTAATTTCTCTCAGCTTCATTGAGTTGGCAGCTGGCAAAATGGATGGGGAAGTCCATCTTGTGTTCACCTAGTTGGGCCAACACACATCCTATTGGCAAATGCTGAGGCATCAATATGGACATGGAAGATGAGATCCCAGTTGGGGGATCTAAGGATTGGAGCGCTTGCCAAGGCTTTTCTGAGTGTGGCATAGGCTCTTTGGCATTTTGTCCAATCAAAAACTATAAGGAGTCCATAAAGGGGTCTAGCAATATCAGCGTACATAAAAATGAATTGCCGATAATAGCCAACATGTCCCATGAAGGGCTGGACACCCTTGAAGTTGGTAGGTGAGGGAAGTTTGAGAATGAGCCGCACCTTGTTGTCATGAGTTAATATTCCTTGTCTAGAGAGAATGTGTCCTAGGATCACTCCATGTCAAACCCAGAATTGGCATTTAAGAGGGTTCAACGAGATGTGGTATAGTCTACATCGCTCTAGCACCTTTGAGCGCCGAAGCGTATTGAAAAAAGTGATCAGCCATTCGAAAGGTCTTAAAGTGCTTGGGAACGTGCTATGTTTCTTTGGCTTTCGCACTTTCCTCTTCCATTAGCCTTTTGGCTTCTTTTTCTATGAGTGCTAACTTTTTGTTGCATGCCTTACGTGCAGAGCGGCAAAGCTTAACAGGGATTGATTCTAGTTGAATGGGTTCAATTGGTTGTGGGATAATAGTGTGGACCAAAAGAGAATTGTTTGCAAACTCTTTTTGCCACATTTCATTGAAATGCTCATGTGCTTCCATGGCACCCACATATTTCAACCAATGGGTTTCAGAATTGTCTGGGGGGGAAGATATACCTCTCTGGCCCAGGGAATCCTTTGGGCCTATGAGATTTATGGGAGCGTGCACTCCTTAATAGCTTGGCTCGAACAACTTGCTTAAGCTCTTATGTGGCTATAGTGGGCATATGCTGAACTAAGCATATATATTGATGTAAGCTCTTGCCCATCCGCTCTCGCAAATCTAGTACCAATTTTTCTAGGCAAGATGTCCAGGGTAGCGAGGATATGCATCCACTTCTTAGATTCTTCCAGCTCTGGGAAGTGGTGTGCAATCCTCACTCTCCCTTTCATCATCTAGTGTTTTATGGCATGTCTGGCATAGATGAACTTCAATAGTTCGTGTAGTTGTGACTGTGTATCCCAATCATGGATCATCTTGGACTCTTGCATAAAAGGTCTACCAAAGGGTGCAAGAATATGAAACTGGGCTGACGTCCAAAATTCATTACCACAAAAGTGTGGCGATAGGTGGTTCCTAGTATCTTAATTTTAAGATCCCTTAGGAGACCAATGGGTCTCTAACAGTGGCTCCATCAGCAAAGTTTCACTAACAATCGAGTGTTATCCAGGGTAGGTGCTCCCCACTTTTTCTAGCATTGTTTGGTCACAATGCTCACTCCAGATCCATCCAAGATTGCAGTAACTCGAAAGTTATCAAGCAAGGCCACATTAAGTTCATTGCCTTCAAAGTATTGTCCAAGCTTGTTCACTCAAACAGTAGGAGTCTCTTTAACCCTAAGAGGTATGTGGAATTCCTCTTCCTCAGAATCATTAGAGTTGTGAGGCTCCATGGTTTCATGCATGCCTACCCCTAAGACGTCCCTCCATCCAATCTATCAGGTCGTTCCATAGGCTTGGGCTGCCTTGGAGCAAGATGCCAATAGAAATTTGGACTTGAGAAGAGAGGAAAGAAGAGAGACCTGCAATGTCTCTTGGAACGGAGGCTGTCCCTTAAGGAAGGTCGGGTCTATTTTGTCTCAAGATTTTTGAGGTGTATGGGATGGGAACAAGAATTTCTACATTGGTTCCCCTATGATGTTCATCTCCTAGATCTCTAAGATATCCCGCCATCCTATCTTTTTGTTGGGGGGTAGTTTCTTCTCTTCTCAACTCTTGCAGGAGTGGTTGATCTAGAAGTTTGCAAGGATAAACCTGAGCATCATGCGCAGGTCTCTGGTTTGAGATAGACGGGCATGGTTCAAGATAGACAGTAGTAGGAGGATTAGCTTCCAACTAAGCTTGGCACTCATTAACTAACTCTTGGTGGGCGGCTAGGTACCTTTCTTTTTCCTCAATAGGATTTGGATATTCCATAATCTTTTTGGGTAGCTGATGGTGGGGGTCAATGAATTCTTGGGCATGGGCTACAGCACATAGCACATCTTCTTCTTTAGATGAAGAAGTTGAAGGATGAGTTGTTGTGCCAGAGTCAGAACCACTTTTGATAATCACTCCGCTTTCACCCTTCCCAACCTTGGTGGCTTTCTTTTGTGAGTACCAAGTTACTTGAGCTTGTTCAGGGGAAATTGCTTGTTCTTGGTTTTGAGAGGTTGATGCTTGCAGCAGCAGGCAGCATGTGATGCAGCCAGTTCTACACCCTGATTACTACATTAAGAGGGACTACTCAAACGAAACCATTTCTAAAACACTCATCAGGTTAAGGTTGGTGCTGGGATTAGCTTCATGAGCCTTTCCAATTGCTCTTGGTCTTAGCGGGCAATCTTTGTACATATGGTCGACACCACATCCAATGCACAGTGGAGTCAAGACTGGAGAACCTGCAGCCATTCTAATCCTATTGGGACACTCAGCCACTCAGTGAGGTCCACCACAATCATAACATTGTATGGGTGGTCTTCTCGTTGTTTGATTCTTTAAGATTCCTCCCCAGCCTCTCAAAATGTCCAGCATATTCCCCTGTAATCAATTTCCTCTTCAAAAATATAAGAGATCTTGTCTCTGCCTAGAGAGAGAAAATATTCTAGAGAGAGAATATTTAGATTTTGAATATTTTTGGATAGAAAAATATCTCATCTTATTAAAATGAATTCCCTTGAAACAGAAATTCAAAAAGAATTTTTCAATGTGCAATTGGAATTAATTGGAAATGGGTATAAAGGACCTTAGCCTAAGGGTCTAGATTTTCAAAAATTTTAGATTATGGTCCAATTAAGGTTCCTTTGGGCCAATAAGATCAATCCATGTGTGGGGAGGAGATAAATCCAATTTTGTAAAAGAAGATACCCAAAAATGAGTAAATGCTCACATAAGATGAAGAGTTGACTATGTACAAGGTTTATTAGTAAGAAACTATGAGCAATATTAAAAATATAAGATATTTTGGGTATAAGGATTCCATTTTGACACCTATTTAAGGAAGGGAGTCCCTTTAATGCTCACATAAGATGAAGAGTTGAAAATGTACAAGGTTTATTAGTAAGAAACTATGAGTAATATCAAAATATAAGATATTTTGGGTATAATAATTCCATTTTTGACACATCTGTAAGGAAAAGGAGGGCCTTCAATGAGGCGCCTAATTCACATGCTTGAATGAGTTTTAAAATCAAAAATAATGTGATATTTTTATCTCTCCTCTCTCTTGAATCAAACCAAATCAAAATGGAACCAAACCGAATCAAAAAGTAACCAAACTAGGTCCAAATCTAGTCCAAATTCAACCAAACTGAATTTGGAAAATTCTAGAATTCAGTTAGCTTTGGTTAGAGCTTTTCTCTCCTATAAATAGAACATGAGTCCTTTGAAAAAAAATACAGAAGAATTTTACTATACTAGAGTTATGCTGAAATAATGCTAATTTCTACTATTCTCTAAAATTCTCTCCAAATTGAAGAAATTGGAGCTTCTCTTTCTTCAATCCCCATTGGTGGCTCCATCAACATACTTAACCCATTGGTTGGTTGGGTGCCTCTACCGTGAACAAAGAATCAAGCAATTTGTAAGGTAAATGGTGAATTTTGATCTTTTCTATAATTTCTCAATGCTTCTCTCTTCTCAACCCCTCTCAAGCTTGAGAAGCTTAATTGGAATGGTCTTTGAATACTATTAAAGTTAATTGATGAATGGTAGTGAAGAGTTACATAATTTAATGAATGCTATTGAAGTTAATTGAATTTAATGATAGTAAAGAATTACATAAATTTCCATTTATGCTTAGTTCTAATGGTTTTTATGTAATTTCTCTCTCTCACTCAAGAAATGGTCATACTCATGACCCATTCTCAATCCAAATGAAGCTTTTCATAAAGCTTTTCCTTAATCCAAGATTAATCTATGCTTGAGGCCAAATTAATGGCTTTTTTCTATGCTTTTAGTTTATGTATTTCATGAATATTGATGATTCAATCCATTTTTGGGATAATGATTCAATTCGGGATCATTCTAATCATTCCCTTAATGATAAGCTTTATCCTTCAAAATAAATTGAGATTTATCATTCATAGTAGCGGAGCTATGGCAAAATTTTTATAAAAATTACACATAAATTAATTTCATTCAAAGCATGAAAAGAGAACTTCCTACTATATTCTAGGAATTATAATCTAGATTATTTGAAAGAATTTTATTGTAATCATGGAGAAATTAATTTTTATGTTATGCATAATTGATGATTATTTTATTATAAAAGTGTTACTTTTATCATATTTGGATTTCATGCATAGAGGTATGCATGAAATCCAAATATGATAAAAGGTATGCATAGAGGTATTTGGATTTCATGCATAGAGGTATGCATAGAGTTATGCATAGAGGTATTTGGATTTCATGCATAGAGGTATGCATAAAAGATTATTATTTTAATATAAAAGTATGACTTTTATTATATTTGAATTTCATGCATAGAGGTATGCATAAAAGTTGATTATTTTATTATAAAAGCGTGACTTTTATTATAATTGGATTTGTATGCATAAAAGTTGATTATTTTATTATAAAAGTGTGACTTTTATTATATTTGAATTTCATGCACAAAGGTATGCATAAAAGTTGATTATTTTATTATAAAAGTGTGACTTTTATTATATTTGAATTTCATGCTCAAAGGTATGCATAAAAGTTGATTATTTTATTATAAAAGTGTGACTTTTATTATATTTGAATTTCATGCACAAAGGTATGCATAAAAGTTGATTATTTTATTATAAAAGTGTGACTTTTATTATATTTGAATTTCATGCACAAAGGTATGCATAAAAGTTGATTATTTTATTATAAAAGTGTGACTTTTATTATATTTGAATTTCATGCACAAAGATATGCATAAAAGTTGATTATTTTATTATAAAAGTGTGACTTTTATTATATTTGAATTTCATGCACAAAGGTATGCATAAAAGTTGATTATTTTATTATAAAAGTGTGACTTCTATTATATTTGGATTTCATGCATAGAGGTATGCATAAAAGATATTCTTTTTATACTAAAAGTGTGATTTTCATCATAAATGGATTTTATGCATAACTTAGATGCATAAGAGAAATTCTTTTATTCTAAAAGTGTAATTCCTACCAAATTGAATTTATGCATAAGAAGGTGCATAAAAGATTGATTTTTATTTCGAAAGTGTTAGTCTCCTTAAATGAAATTTATGCATAAATAAATGTGTACACAAATCTTATATCAAATATAAGAATTCTCTTGTATTCTATAAAAAAGATATGAAATGTGATAAGATGTGATGAGGTGTATGAGATGTGATAAGATGTGATAAGATGCATATGGGAAGTGATAGGATGTGATAAGAGGTGTATGAGATGTGAAAAGATGTGAAAAGATGTGTATGAGATGTGATAAGATATGATATATGAGATGTGATAGGATGTGTTAAGATGAGTTAGTTAGGATGTGTTAAGATGTATATGGGATGTGTTAGGACGTATATGGGATGTGTTAGGACGAGAATGGATGTAATATGGTTGTATGAATGTGATGTGGATGTATACATGTAGATGTGTATGTATGAATGTGAATGTGAATGTGGATGTGGATGAATGGATATAGATATGGATGTGGATGAATGGATGTAGATACGGATGTGGATGTATCATGTAGATGTAGATGTATGCATATAGATGTGGATGTATGGATGTGAATGTACATGTAGATGTAGATGTATGCATATAGATGTGGATGTATGGATGTGAATGTGCATGTAGATGTGGATGTATGAATGTGGATGTGGATGTGGATGTGGATGAATGGATGTAGATACGGATGTGGATGTATACATGTAGATGTAGATGTATGAATGAGGATGTGTGAATGGATGTAGATACGGATGTGGATGTATGGATGTGAATATGTATGCATGTAGATGTGGATGTATGAATGAGGATGTGTGGAGGTGAATGTGGATATGGATGTGGATGAATGGATGTAGATACGGATGTGGATGTATACATGTAGATGTAGATGTGAATGTATGCATGTGAATATGTATGCATGTAGATGTGGATGTATGAATGAGGATGTGTGGAGGTGAATGTGGATATGGATGTGGATGAATGGATGTAGATACGGATGTGGATGTATACATGTAGATGTAGATGTATGCATATAGATGTGGATGTATGGATGTGAATATGCATGTACATGTGGATGTATGAATGAGGATGTGTGGAGGTGAATGTGGATGTGGATGAATGGATATAGATATGGATGTGGATGAATGGATGTAGATACGGATGTGGATGTATATATGTAGATGTAGATGTATGCATATAGATGTGGATGTATGGATGTGAATGTGCATGTAGATGTGGATGTATAAATGTGGATGTGGATGTGGATGTGTAGAATAATGAACGTGAATGTGTATGGGAAATAATGTGTCGTCGATATGAGTAAATGGATGAGAATGAATACACATTGAATGGAATGTGGATTAAGTAATGTGGATTGAGGAGGGATAATGTGGAAAGACGAGGGTTCGATATAGAAACTGTATTTTGTGACTGTTTGTGAATGACTGTTTTATGTCAAGAATGCTGGGGAAGCATTTTGACTGTCTTGAGGATTAAGGTCATGAAGACCCAATTGATAAAGTTGCAACTGCTAACGGAGAGTCAATGGAGGACGTCTCGCATAGCAAGGTCGACCGAGGTCTTGACCACGATTTAAAATGGTGAGCTTCTGGTATGGTAGATGAGGGACCAAGGAAGCGGCCTATGAGTGAAGCGCTAGGTGACCTGCGAAGGATCCTAGAGGGTGCTGACCATACGGTGCTCGGGCTCTGGGTCGCCGAAGATACCCACACGTGCATCGTGGAAGATATTGGAACAAGGAGTAAGAGTTGTTTTCTGAAACCGGGCATGGATCAGGTTGATTGACCTTGCTGGTCCTCAACGGATGAGTCCATGGCTCTTTTATATGGATCTGTGGGTTGATCTTGCTGATCTTCCACGGAGATTCCATTTTGTTATATGAATATATTGCCGGTTACTATGAGCTAGGAACTATGGAAAAGGCCCCTGACAGGTGGTGAGCGTTCTAGTTGCCAATGATGCCATAAGTACACCGATGAATGAATGACAGGATATAAGGATTCAACCAGAGACTTTGAGGATTGTCATCACTGACATAATGGTTTCATTAAAGGATTGTTTGAATGTTAATTGATGCTGAGAAAAAGGCAATTTCATATTGGGTGTGTAAGTGGTGTGACTAGTTTTATGTTTGCATGAACTTCTGGCTAGGGGGCCTAGAAACTCTTTTCCCTGGTACCCGGGAAAAAACCTAACCAAATTCCTAATTGGATCCCATCACTACAGTGGTTGGGCGGTTGGCTAACCCATGGGAGACCGGATGAGGTTAGGCTGGACTGATGGATCCGTAAACCGAGACTCAATTTCTGTTATTACGATAGATGAAGCAAATCTCGGATAGTAATGGTTCTATGGATAGGAATCAACGGCTGTGCCTCTTGATGGGGAAAAAAGCGTTGATCCCAATGATCCAAGTGCAAGTTTCTTCCTTGATCTGACCGAGTACCTTTATAGGTGCAGTCAGATCAGTAATGGTCTTGACTACGTTAGAGTAAAAAGTTATCCTGGTGGAATCGTCCGTGCTTTTCGGATAAAGGAAGTTTTTTTCGGGTTCGGTTTTGGAAAAACCGACGGATTAGTCTCTTGTCCGAATATCCGTGGATGAGGCCCCGAATGTGGGACCCCTGTCCCGCGCGAGAAGTGCTACTTCCGCTGCTAGTACCCCGAATCCGTTGCTCGGTGGGAATAGGGATCTTACAGATTCATATCCCTTGCCCGCGATATCGGGGCTGCTAAGTACACATAGGGTACATTAATCACCGTCCATGACACAATGATGAGTGAGAATTTGTGAGGGCGGGCTCATGGGCTCTTGGGTTTCATAAGTGGGGGTCTCCAGGATTTCTCCCTTGTTCCCATCCTCAAAGAGTTCCGTCAGGGTTATCTGACAAACTGGTGCGACTTTGGGCAACGGGGACTAGAACTGGGGTGGTAAGGGTATTTTTCTGGTACCCTAAGGATTCCTCTTTGGGCCACTTCTTGGCCAAGTTGGGGAGAGTTGTAGGGGCTGGCAAAGTCAGCGGTTGCCTAGGGTTTGCAGGAGTACTTGAGGCATAGCTCGAGCTAGGGCAGCCTTATGATGGTAGCAGTTAGAGATCTGGTGATTTCCTCATTTTACATATAGTAGGTATAATAGAGTCTTGGGCAAGGTCTCAGATGAGGACATTCGATGTGCCAGTATGGTTTTCTTGACAGGTTGGGCACCATACGAGTTCCCTTCTAGGATAAAGATGTGGGTGGCCCCCTCGATCCTGACCTTGGTTATTCTCCATTCCTGGGTCATTAATTGCATTAGGGTAGCGGCTAGTTGCTCCACACTTTTTCCAGACGTGGCTGCTTACCCTTTTCATTAGGCTCTGTGCTAGTGGTCTTGAAGGAGGCTTCTAATGCACCTTCATGGAGTTGTCATCATCAAGAATGTGTTCCCTTGAAGTTATCCTCAAATTTTAGAGTACTCCTGCAACACTGTTCAAAAGAGGTGTGTCCCAAGGTAAACAAGGAGTTATGCATGAGAATATCTTCAAGTCCCTCCAGAAATATCATAATTAGTCTCTCATCAGAGAACTTGTCTGCAATACTACAGCATGAGTGGAGATATCTAATTCTATTTATGTAATCTCTAATGGTTTCACCCTCATTTTGTTTGACATTGTTGAGTTGTGCAATAGCTCTCCATCAAGTACCTTGACAAGAATACCCCACTTTGAAAGCTTCTTTTAGAGCCTCAAAGGAAGATTTATCTTCCACTTTTAGAGATCTAAACCATTGGTGGCCAGATTTGCTATCCAAGGTAAGGCCAAAGGCACTTATCTTAGTCTGATCGTCTATATAGCCAAATGCTTCAGAGATTTAATTAAAAATCTCCAAGTGAGTAATGGGGTCACCTGCTCCATCGAGCTTTGTGATCAGCTTCAAGATGTTCAGCTGGTTTGCTTCATTCTTCCTACCTAGGTTGAACTAGTGTAGGGGGAGTAATCCCCCTAGCGGCGCTACCCCCTCCCTATTTCCATGGCAATCGTTAACATTCCAGGTGTCAAGAGGGTGCAAGTGGTGCAGGATGGAGAATAGGTTGTGGAGGAGCAACACCGGGTGGATAGTAGACCATCGGGGGTCTTAGCCCTTCAGGAGGACCAGGTTGTGGCCCACATGGTCCCCCATTTGGTACCTTGTGGGTGTGCCCCTTGAGGTGGGTACTGCTAGTAGACCGGCAGGCCTTGCTGTGGGGGGGGCAATGGGCCTGGGTAGACTCATTCTCTTTGGTATGATGTCTCCGGCCTTTGGGAAGATGGACTTGGTTCTTGGTGGTTTAACAAGGTTTTCAGAGCTCTGAATGAGCCGGCCACCCCTGAGACAGGTATGGCTCTCTAGTCTGGTAGTTGGGTCTATGTTTGATGGCTTTCACTTTGGCCGACTTCCACTCTAGGGTCTAGAGAAGGAGTGGGCCCACTTTCTTGAGGTTGATCCATATCTCTCACTTTGGTTTGCGGTTCCACGGAGGACTGCGTGTTTCCCATGATAAAATTGCAGAGCCTTGATGCAAGGCTTTGCTAAGAATGAGTTGGAGAGATAGGAGCAAGTCCATGGACAAATGGTATATCCATACACTGTGGTTCGGGGTCTCTTGCCTCAAGGTCTGGGAGTCCCTTGTCCACTACTAGGGAGTTCCTCTCTCTCTCTAGTACTCTCAAAGATGAGTACCGTTTGACTCCACGCGATATTTATCGACGATGGGTCCGATCTAATTTGCGAAGGGGGAATCTAAAGAGCTCACTTCATCGTCGAAGAGAGGGTTATTTATCACCAAGCTACCTGAGCATAGGTTCATTGGAATACATAAGTACTCTACATAACCCTTTGAGAAAAGAAGTTGTTTTTTTTAAAGGAACGGTCATACACTTGTGAGCAAAGGGGCATACGCTCCTCCTCAGTGAGAGAAGGAACAGACGTTCGCTTCTCTACTAGCACAGCATGGACTTCGAGGAATTCAAAATGGAATGGGTGTTCGCTTTTGGTGAGAGAAAGAACAGACGTTCGGAATGAGATTGCAAAATGGAACTAGCATTCACTTCAGGGTCAGGAAACGGGCATTCAGGATGACGTCAGTTGGAATGGGCATGGCAAGCTGATGCCGCGGCCGGTGTTCTCTTCAAGGTTGGCAAAAGCGTTCGCTTCAGGGTCGGGAAGGAACCGACGCACGAGTTTATGGACTATGTAGAATGAATGTGGCAAGGTGAAAAAAGGAACTCAAATGGGCATTCGCTCCAGGATGAGGAGCGAACGGGCGTGGCAAGCCTTGCAATGGACATGGGAAAGTTGGAACACATGTGTGCTCTGGAGCATACGGTCGTGGCACTGTCAGGCAAGCATGGAGTTTTTAAATTTGATTGTCCTGTTGCATGTCTCATAGTACAAAATTCTCCTAGTTTAAATGCACTACAATGCAAATAAGGCCTAATTAAATGCACTTAAACTAATTTTAGTGCTCTTGCCTAATTTAGGCAACAAATCTACTGGATTTAGGTTGCAGAGAGAAGTAACGGATGTGCCAGAGTTCGAACGGGCATTCCTTGAACTTGCCACATGGACGTTTGATTCTCAAAAAATCCTGGCATAATGCAATTTCACCTAGGAACCTCTCCAATCAGTAGTTGATTCAGGCACCTTCCCATGGTTTTTTAATCTTTTTATTTTTACAAGAAGCCACAGCTAGTCTCTAGGCTACTTATTGATAACTACAATGCATGGTTTAAGCTAATGGATTGAGATTAATTAAATGATTAAATAAAAATGCAAACATGAAGAAAAACACAAAAATTGAAAATTGCTTGAATGTTGAGGGCAAACAGGGCACTCACTTGCTTCTTCCCCGCTTTCGATGAAGATTCAAATGCTCCGATGCTCAATTAATGGTCCAAACTCCGGGTAATCTCCAACAAAACACAAAACAAACAATGTTAATAAGCCAACCGGTGGATTTTCATCCTAACCAAGCAAAATCAAGCTCTAGCTAATGCATCAAGTAGAGGACTCTAAGTTAAATTCCAATCCCGAGTAGCAGCGGTGCCAAAGATATTGATGGTTTAACATGCTGCCTCACAAGCACAAGAAAGAAGAAGAAAAGAGTGCATGCAAGATTCAAATCCAGTGATTTGCACTTGGCCAACCCTATTAGGGTTAACTCCCCAATGTGAGGCCACTAGGGGCTCACTCTACACTCTCTTTGTGTCACCCAAAGAGAGATCCAAGAAAGCTAGGTAGGAGCAAGAGGAAAGGAGGTATGGAGAGCTCAACTTCTACCTCATGCAAATTGTATGCAAACAAGACAAGGTGGAGAGCAATGAGAAGGGAGTGAAGGAGAGAAGGGAGAGCAACACCATTCCTATTCACATACATCAACAATCACAAAGAAAGCCACCATAAGCGAGAGAGAGAGAGAGAGAGAGAGAGAGAGAGAGAGAGAGAGAGAAGGAAAAACTCAATTAAGACAAATGGGATTTTCCCTTTTCATATTTCATAAAATATCTTATATACATGAGCTCATATTTACAATGTCCAGTCGCCCAATTACAAATGGGGGCCCAAAACTAGTCTTCCTAGTTAACTAGCTCTATGTACATCAATTCCTTATGGCCGGCATTACACAAGCCGTAAGCTCAGTCATCCCTTGTCTCATTTATAATTAGCGCTTAGCGGTTACAAAAAGATGAATTACAAAGGAAGTGTGGTAGCCCGCAAAAGGCCATGTTAACTAAAGTGGTTAACATAGCCGGGCGACAATGTTAGAGAGGCCCAAGATATACCTCCTACAATTGGAAAGTTGGAACTCACCGGTTTAGGCCCAAGATATACCTCCTACAATTGGAAAGTTGGAACTCACCGGTTTAGGCGAGTGTTATGAATGCTACCGATTTCTATGGGCCTAGGATAGTGTGGTAAATAATCCCACCCTAGCATGTAAACATCCCTCCGAGGAGTAGGAGGATCAAACGAAAGAGCCTGAGAGGGTGACAGGCCGATCCCTTGTTTTTAAGTATTGTTGTATCATTAAGTGGCTATTTTAATGAACAATGTGTAAGGTCTCTAATTAAGGAACTTATTTATATATGTTGCATAGCATGGTAAGACTAATTAGAAAACAAAATTGACGTATGAGCTGGGTGGAAAGTGGGAGGATGGAATGCCCAGACGCCACCATCCTATGGATAGGTGGACCCGATTAGTCGGGTAGCTTTCTAACAAAATTAATTGAAAACTCTAAGTTAGGTAAGTAGGTCCCTAGGCAGCCCTACTCTAGAGGATTAGTCCAGTAGTTGTGCCTTGCGTAGATGGGAAAAAATAAAGATGCTTACTCCAGATTCCTAGTCTTCTATTGCATCTTCCAGACACCTTTTCACTCTTTGAATTTTGAATTTCGTAATATAATGATGCAGATACTTGAGAAGTTGTCCCTCTCTCATCCCTCTTGTATCCAAAGAGGGTGGGGTAGAGATCACTTTTGGAGTCGTGAGCCGAGGTACTTCATCATCCGAGTAGACCGAATTGGGAACCTCACGTTTGATTTAAACCGGATTCGTTGGATCGAGAAGCTAAAGATGGTCTGCTTATTCTAGTTCACGATCACTCTCAGAATCGACAGAGCTATGTGACTGTAGGGGGAACCGTATACCACAGAACAGCTCGCTATATGACCAAGTAATGCAAATCTTACCCCATCAATAGAGTAGCTATTATGGAACACAATACGATCCAGAGTCTACCTCCCCTATTATGAGTCTTCCATATCCTAGAAACCATGGCAGAACCCCCATATTTCACCTACCTGGACCGCTCAAGTCTTATGCCTTAGTTAAGCCTAGGAGCCTCTTTTATTATGATGAATAAGACTAAATACATTAGTCTTAAATCTTAAAGTATGAATCCCGTGATTCTAAATTTAATCTTGTGAGATGATGGCCAAGATGATCAGCCTCATGTCCCCTAGTGAATAAGCTCCTACTCAAACAGATGCAACCTCCCTCCTTTAAGGGGAAAGGTTCAAAAATTGAGAAGTATGTCAAACTATGGATTGAAGAAATGGATGATTACTTCTCAACTACTGATACTGGAGCTACAAACCAAACCATGCTTGCATGGTTTTGCCTCACTAGGGATGCTAAACTTTGGTGGAAGCAATGGTGCTGCGATAAGGGAGTCACTAAACACTCCCAAACCTGGGATGACATCAAACAAGCTGTGAAGGAGCGGTATCTCCGCCCCTCTCATGAATCTATCAAGATGAATGAGTTATTTAGCGTCAAAGCAGCTCAGTTTGACCTTGGAAGATTACTACTCTAAGTTCATCACTCTTTGGAAGAGAGGCCCTTGTGTGTTTTCATTACAATGAGCCACGACACTTTAAGGCCAATTGCCCAAAGCTAGCAACATCCTTTCCTCAAAGTGGTCGAGCAAATCACGGTCGTGGAACCCCCTTCCACACTAAGGCGCAGGAGGTGGTGTTTTTGTAAGATTCCTCCTCAGCCTAAATAACAAATAAGCCTCTACTTCAATTCCTTGTAATCATTCTATGTTTCTGAATACAAGAAAATATTATTTTTCCTTGTTTGGCCTAGTGAGATAAAAATTTCTAGAGAGTGGTAAATCAATATTGGGATATTTTTGGATAAATAAATTCTACAAATATCAAAAAATGTTTCCCTGAAACAAAAAATCAAAATAGATTTTCCAAGGTGCAATTGGAATTAATTAAAAATGATTTAGAAGACCTTAGCCTAAGGGTCAAGATTTTTTAAAAATTTTGGATTATGGTCCAATTAAGGTTCCCATGGAAAATCTTGACCCTTAGCCTAAGGGTCAAGATTTTTTGAAAATTTTGGATTATGGTCCAATTAAGGTTTTCATGGACCAATAAGATTAATCCAAGTGTTGGGATAAGATAAATCCAAAGAATAAAAGAAAATACCCAAAAATGAGTAAATGCCCACATAAGATGAAGAGTTGACTAAGTACTAGATTTATTATTTAGTTAAAAATTATGAAGTATTAATTAAAAAATGAGATATTTTGGAGTAATCATTCATTTTTGACACATTTGGTAAGGAGAAGGGGGCCCTTCACGGAGGCGCCTATTTTACATGTGTGGATGAGTTTTAAACTAAAAAATAATAGGATATTTTTATCTCTCCTCTCTCTTGGATCAAACCAAATCCAAAAGGGAGCCAAACTGGTCCAAATCTTATCCAAATTTAGCCAATCTGAAGCTAGAAAATTCTAGAACTGGATCAGTTAGTGGCCTCCCTCACCTATAAATAGACCCTCATTCTTTTGTATTCTCATCTGTGAACTAAACTATGCCGATATTACTATAAGATAAGCTTATTTTCTATTATCCTCTATAAATTGAAGAGATTGGAGCTTCTCTCTCTCTTCAATCTTCCTTGGAGTCTTCATCAACTTACCAAACCAACTGATTGGTTGGGGGTCTCTACTTTGATTAAAGAATCAGAGGTAAAAGTTATTACGATCTTTTTTTTTTAAATCTCCAAATGTTTCTCTCTTCTCAACCCCTCTCAAGCTTGAGAAGCATTCAAATGAAGCTTCTCATGAAGCAAATCTCTAATCTAAAAGTAATTTCTATGCTTGTCAAATTGAGGCCAAATAAGTGGCTTTTTAATGCTTTTATGCTATTTAATTCATGGAAAAATTAGGAAACAAGTCCATAATTATATATTGATCCAATTAATGGTTATTCTATCATATGATATTACTAAACTTTATGTTTTCAAAATTATTGAGAATTATCAGTAATAACAGCGGAGCTACGGTAAAAATTTTAAAAAATTAACACATAAATTATTTTCAAATATGAAAAGAGGACTTCCTACCATATTCTAGGATTAATCATCCAAGATTAACTGAATGATTATCATTATAATCATGGAAAATTTGATTTTTATGTTTATGCATAAATAGTTAATTAGGAAAAAGAGGAATTTCTAGTAATCCATTTTTATGTTAAAAGAGTAATCCCATGACAATGGAAATCCATGTATTCCAATGAAGTAAGAGAAAAATTGGGATGCTAAAATAATGTATATTTTATGTAAAAATTAAAGAAGGATTTTAGTTAAATTTATCTTTTTGCATAGATAAATTTAAATGATGAAAGAGGAATTCCCACCATATTGGAATTCAAATATTTAAATGAGGAAAGTGTAATTCCTAGTGTAAAGAAATTAATGGAGATTTTTTAAGAGAAAATTTAGTTAAATTTATCTTTTTGCATAGATAAATTTAAATGATGAAAGAGGAATTCCCACCATATTGGAATTCAAATATTTAAATGAGAAAAATGTAATTCCTAGTGTAAAGGAATTAATGGATATTTTTTAAGAGAAAATTTAGTTAAATTTATCTTTTTGCATAGATAAATTTAAATGATGAAAGAGGAATTTCCACCATATTGGAATTCAAATATTTAAATGAGAAAAGTGAAATTTTTAGCTTAATGGAATTAATGGATATTTTTATGTAATTTTTAAGAAGAATTTAAAATAGATTTAGTTTATGGTAAAAGAGGAATTCCCATGATAATTGGATTGCACTCATTAAAATGAGAAAAAGAGGGATTTCAAGTTTATTTAAAAAAAAAGGTATGATATTTAGTTAAAAAGAAAATTTTTTATGATAATTAAGAAAAGATGGATTTGAATTAAATTTTAGTGTCAAAAGATGAAATTTCCATCATAATTCTACCTAATGAATTAAGGTTGAGAAATTATATGATAGAAGGAATATCTTTGGATATTTTAATTGGTAAAATCACTTATAAATGGATATTTACCCAAAACTAGATGTTTATCTGAAGGAAATCCTTGTAGAACTAAACCGAATGAATTTGGTTAGACTACTGCGAGAGGGACGGCGGACAGTATGAATCAAGTAAAAACTTCGGGACCAATTCTAGTTTCTAATCACAAAGAATAGACTTCCGGAACTAAACTAGTTTTTCTTGACCGAACTCACCAAGAATCTGGTTGGACAATCAGACTGAATGATGGGTAGATTACCCTGATGAGAGATCAAGGAAATTGGGAACTATGGAAAAAGGGTTTTTGGAACCAATCTCAAATTGGAATTTTACTTGCATTGAAACCTCTGTTTTTTTAATTCAAAGGACTGTTTTTTTATTCAAAGGACTGTTTTACGCCAGAATGCTAGAGGAAGAATTTGGCTTATGTTTTTCTAAGAGGAGGTTCGTTGGAACAGCTGGCGGGGAGTCGTCAAAGGACGTCGCTTGCGGCAAAGCCTGCCGAGGTCTTGACCAGCCTCGGTATGGTTAAAATGGTGTGCTTCTGGTACGATGGGCGAGGACCGATGAAGCAGTCCTCCCTGAGTGAAGTGCTAGGACACCTAAGGAGGATCCTAGAGGGTTCTGACCAAGCGATGCATGGGCTCGCGGTTGCTAGGACACCCATGTGTACGTTGTCGTGCCATGGCACGTCTATGATGTGAAACCGTGCATGTGAGGCCGTCAAATACACATCCAGATGCATGGGTTAAGTGCCATGACGAGTCATTATATGATGCCATGTACATATGTTCATATTGTAGATAAGGTTCAATAAGATGAGCTGAGGCTGAGCTAGGTTTTGAAGCCTTTAACAGTGTGGTGTGAATTGTGGAGGATTTTTTTTATGCTTATGGAGAATTTTGGAGCTAGCAGATATCTTGTGCCTTGATAGGACTGGATTTTGCTTGTGACATTAGCACTGAGACAGAGAACCTAATGGTGCATATTGGTCGGGATCTTGATTGTATGCTTTAAATGGCAAAATCATATGCACAATAAGGATGCTAAATGGAGCTAAGGCGTGAGAAAAACCTTTAGAAAGGTTATGGTGTAAAGGTAAAAAGGAGTTGATTATATATATATATATATATATGGTCAACACTCCATAACAATGGAAAAAAGGGAAATAATAGAGGCATTGAGGACTTTAACCTTAATGCTAAGGTTAAGCTTTATAACCTTAGTGCTAAGGTTAACAAAATATTGGAGGTTTTCTAGAAAACGCGCAGTTTTTTCTATGGCATGTATAGCTGGCCGCCGAGTTCGCCGCGGGAAAGAGAAAGAGGACCGGAAAGAGAACGGCGATTGCAGAGGGAAAGGGATTTGGCAGAGTTTAGAAGAACAGCGTCGTTGGCGACCAGTCAATTTCATGGGAAGAGCTTATTTTCTGTGTACTGCTTTTAGGTGCTAGAAATGATGGGAAAATGGAGTGCTATTCAATGATATGCTTCTGGAAAATTCAAGCTTACAGTCAGCAGCAGAGGGTTCTGTTCCGCGTTTCTTCCTCCTCCGTGTACCGGCGCTAAAGCGGCTATTATGGATTAATAAAAACAAAGAAAAAGTTGACGTGTTCACTCTTCGCTTATTTCAGATAAGCATAATTTAAAATTTACCTTGTTACTTAGAAAAAGGGCATGGTAAATAAGCCCTTTAAAGGTTTTGGAATATATGGGCAAAGGTTGATGAACAAGATATAAATTTTGGAAGAACTGAAGTTAAATCATGGAAGATGGCCTTGGTGACTGCTTGACTGAGTTTTGGAAATTATGTACATGAAATAGCTATGCCGTATTCTATCTTTTGCTTGTGAAATGTTAGAATATTAAGGCAGGTTTTCAGGTGAAAAAGAGCATCATGATTTAATGGTTTTGAGGGCACTGAATGTAATGGATGTAGCTGGCCACATGTATATTGGAAAAATTAGAAAGCTTTATTATGCCCACATGTGAATGGTTCAAAGGGATTTCATGCAATTCTGTGCAATCATCTGGATGAATTCAAGGATGTATTGAGGGAAGTGGACACATGTATTTGTCATTGGAAATAATGATGTTCAATACTCCTTGGGAAATCTTGTACGTGAAATTCCTTGTTGGATTTGACATTCACTCTCACAGCTAGAAGTTTCGTACTTTCCTGGCTGTACCGCACACTTCACGACATCTTTGGTGAACCCGACGTGAAACTGCTGGGGTGAGAGTGTGGTGAAATATACAGGGAAACTATGGCTGAGAATTCTGAGGGCCAGGGGGTTCATTTTGACCCCGGAGTTATGCAGATGTTCCAAATGTTTTCCATGTACATGCAACAGCAACAAGCTGCTGAGAGGGGACAGATTTCCACGACCAAAGCCTTACAATCAATTGTGAAAAAGGTGGATCAATTTGATGGGAAGGACATTACAAAGTATCTGCGCAATTATATAAAGGAGATGGAGTTAAACAGGGTGACCGAGGAGGATATGGTTCGAAGTTTCGAGTTGGTATGCGTTCCTGAAATAAGAGAGCGCATAAAAGGATTGCAGACAGCACAGGGTGGCAGAAATTGGGAAGAATTCAAGCTTGCTTTAAAAGATGAATACTTCATGGAGGATTCTGAGCGAGTGACTAAACGAACTTTTTTGGAATGGGTCACAAAACCTAAAATGGGAATTTCTGCCACAGAATTGCTAAGGGAGTTTGAGAAGCGTTATGCCCAGTTGTCAAGAATAGAGCGTGCAACTTTGGACAGAGAAAAGACAGAGCTCTTCTTGCAAGCAGCTGGGAAAGATCTCCAGGAGAAATTGGAAATCCTCCTTGAGGATAAGAATACAGAGCAGGGATTAAAGAGTGATTGGAATGATGTTGAGGATGCAGTCACTATGTTAGCAAAGTGGCAGCGGAGGAGGGATAAAATGGTGATGGGCTCTGCAACCCCCATAGCTGCTGTTACCCCTGAGAATTTATCCAAGCCAGCTGCTACAATTCCTAAGATAGATGGGCCGATGGATGAGCTTATCAAGGGTATGCGTGATTTAAAATTGAAGATGTCCAGAATCGAAGAAAAAGGTCTACCATTGGGGCAGGCTTCTATGCAAAGGCCTCAAACCAAAGAAGGGTTTACATATAGATGCATATGGTGTGACGACCCAGAGCATGCAAAGAAGGATTGTACCAGCTATAAAGAAGCTCTTAAAAATCAACTTGTGTTCTTTAAAGATGGGAAAATCCATCTTACAGAGACTGGTCTTCCGCTGAGTACAAACTTTGGGAAAGGAGGGATGAAAAAGCTGGTAGAGGATATGGCTGCTAGTCATGCCATTTCTATGGTTGAGGCAGCAACCTATGGATTAAAGGTTGGTCAACAAAAGCAGGGATTTGAGAATGATGAGGATTATGAGAATGAGAATTTTTGGCCGTCAACAATGGAATTAATTGCATCAAAGAAAGTGTCAAAGCAAGCTTTGCATGAGGCAGGTGATTGTATACGCCTTGAGACTGGCTGGGAGGAGCCTGTGGATTCTTTATCCATTCATGCCTATATTGCCAAATGCCAAAATAATGAGGCACAGGTAGAGGAGAAACGTAAAAGGGAAAATGAGGAAGGAGGGCCATCAAAAAGAGTTACACGTGGAAGTGAAAAGAAGGATCCTGGGCCATCACATATGCCTTCACAGCAAAGCAGACCTCCACATGATGTTTCAATGGAAGAAGTGCCAGCAAAAATGAAGGAGAAGGGTAAAGGGAAAAGTCCACTCTACAAGCTTCAATCTGATATTGAAGTTGCGACAGATCTCAAAAAGGTGCTTGAAGAGAGAATTCTAAACAGCAGGGTGGAATTCACACTAGGGGAAGTCTTGGGGATTGCAAAGAAAGAATTTCATGATGAGATAATTGATATTATACGAAGAAAAAGGCAGTCCATAATTGAATCTATTCCATCACAAGGGGAAGCAAGCACTTCCAAGACTCATGGTGTACAGGTACAGAAAAAGGAAGAGAGAGAAAATGTGGTGGAATGTAATCACTCTGCTGATGGGGCACGACAAGTGCGTTTTGTGGAAGAAGATGATGAAAAAGAAGTTCTTACAAAGAGTCATTACTCCAGGAGCCATTGGGCAAGAGCCACCACTGAAACCCTTGTCAAGATAGGTGATTTGGAAGAGCCATATGTCGCTCTAATTGATCATGGGTCTGAAATAAATCTTATGGCTAAAAATCTCTACAACAAATGTAAGTGGCCAATGGATGTGGATCATGGGTGGATGATTAAAGCAGCTAATAATTCATCTGGAGAGCTTTATGCAGCATGTCCAAATGTAAGGGTAACTATAGGGGATGTGAAGGATGATCAGAATTTCTTTGTTCAGGAGATGTCATCGTATCCCCTCATTCTTGGGCAACCCTACATTACAGCTGTAAGGATGGAAACAAAGGTTTTGGATGATGGTTCAGCTTATGCAAGAATAAGGAGTAAAGATGGCAAAAAAGCTGTTCAGTTTTTGACAGTTTGCATTAATCATGAAAGGAATCGTGAATCTCTTCGGGCACAGTCACTCCCAAAGATAAACAGAGAGTTTATGAATTACAGGGAGATGAGGGATTTTGGCCAGGTGCCATTGTAAAGCGGGATTCCAATGGTACAAGGGGAAATGAGTTCTCGCAGGACTCAATCAATGTAAATAGTTTTTCAGCAAATTTTCAGGGATTCTCCAGCTATGGGTCACTGGTATTTGTAAAAAGCAAGGATTTAAAGCGTGGCATGCAAAAACATATACAAAATGAACAAAAAAGTTTTGAGCAGTGTGGTCTTTTGGAGAAGAATGAGTTTATTTCAGGGGTGCTTGATGAGGTGTTATTTATAGATACTATGGATGTGCTTTTTGATATGGGAAGAGCATGCTTACAGGGTGGAAATGAAATGATAAAGGTGTCATCTGTGGAGATGTATGATATAATCCAGGAATTTGAGGGGGTGGAATGTAAAAACATGAATTGTGAGATGGATGCTCATGTGGATACAAAGTACAAAACGGTTGCAAAGAAGGTGAAACCAGTTGCCTTGCCCTTGCCACCAGGAAGCAAGGAGAAGATAGATGAAGCTTCTATGCAGCCAAATCTTAGAGATCCGAAGAAAATTGGGCATAAATTTACTCAAGAAACTCTGAAAGAGCTGAAGATTGGTGAGAGGGATTTTCTGTTGCCAGTTGAAAGGGAATGCTTTGAGGAGATGCTTGTAAAACATGGGAAAGCTTTTGCCTTTCAGCCGCATGAGATTGGTTGTGTTGATCCAAGTGTAACAGCACCAATGGTGATCTTTACTGTTCCACATGTGCCCTGGAACCTGCGGCCAATTCCAGTACCAAAGGCTCTCTTGCCAAAGTTGATGGAATTACTAAAGGAAAAGATCAGGATTGGAATCTTGGAGCCTTCATGTGCCCCATATTCCAACAGATGGTTTACTGTACCAAAGAAAAATGGGACATTGCGCTTTATTCAAGACATGCAACCTGTAAACAAAGTCACAATTAGGAATGTGGGAGCAGGTCCAATTGTGGATGAGTTTGCAGAAGCATTTGCAGGGAAAGCTATATACTCTATGGGTGATCTGTATTCGGGATATGATCAGTTCCAGCTGGATACGCAAAGCAGGGACTTGACCACAATGAGAACTCCTTTGGGATTAGTAAGGATGTGTACCTTACCACAGGGAGCCACTAACTCAGTGGCACATATGATGAATGGAATGAATAAAGTCTTACGGGACTTCATACCACAAAAAACTATGCCATTTTTGGATGATGTGCCAATAAAGGGCTGTGATGAGAAAGACAAAGATGGGAATTTGGATTCAAAAGGGTGCCGCAAGTTTGTGGCAGATCATATAAAGGATTGTGACATGATTCTATCCAGGCTTGAAGAAGTGAATCTTACTTTATCTGGGCAGAAATCAGTGTTTGGGGTTGGTGAAGTGCTAATAGTGGGACATCTTTGTAGTACTAGTGGACGCCGTCCTTGTCCAGCCAAGATAGATGTAATACAAAGAATGAAGGAAATATGCATTAATGTTACAGAGCTGAGGAGATTTCTTGGAGCATGCGTCTTTTATGTTATTTGGATCCCACATTATGCACATGTAGCAGATCCTCTTTATCAGCTTTTGAGGAAAAATCAAAAATTTTTGTGGAGTGCAGTACATATTAAAGCTATGCGGAAGCTGAAATATTTGCTCCAATCATCACCCATTTTGAGAAAGGCAGATTATGAGTGTGGCAGGCCTGTGATTGTTACAGTTGATACTAGTCCTACTGGGATTGGATGGGCAGTAGGGCAAGATGATGAGGATGATCATAGGTATGTAATTAGATTTGGAGCAAAGGTATTAAGCTTTCGGCAGCGAAAGTATCCACAGATCAAGAGAGAATTATGGGGGATAGTCACTGCTCTAAAATGTGAAAAAGAATATCTTATTGGGGCATCTGTACTTGTGGAGACTGATTGCTTGCCACTTCTTGGGATGATAGCAAGTTGTACCACTCCAGATATTGCTATGCTTAGGTGGATTGCTTATATCAAGTCACTAAATCCTGAGTTTGAGCATATTGCGGGAAAAGATAATCCAGTTGCAGATATGCTATCAAGAGCCAGGTATGAAGATGAGAAAGAGATGATTAGTGACATTGATGATGTGGGTACAAAGTTCTATACCACAGCATATGCAAAGAGGGATCATATTTGCTTATCAAATGTACTTGAGTCTTTTATTGAGGAAATATATGAAGGAGATTGGTTGCTCATTGGTCAATATTTGAGCACTCTAACAAGGCAAGAAAATTGGTCTGACTCAGAATTTAAGAGGATTCGCAGAAAAGCATATGGCTACTTTCTAAAGGATGGGTACCTCTGGAAACATCCTAAACAGAGGAATGCTATGCCACAGAGAGTCATATGTGATAAAGAGACTCAAGGGAAGCTTGTGAAAGAATTCCATGAGAGTCTCTGGGCTGGGCATAGAAGTGTGTGGGCCACCTTTACCAAAATAAAGGAAAAATATTGGTGGAGAGGAATGTACAAGGATATTTCCCAATATGTGGAAACATGCATAGTATGCCAAATGTACTCAAATGTGCGGCATCGTGATGGCTTGCAACCAACCTACCCACCTGCCATGCACTACAAATGGGTAGTGGATCTAGTTACAATGCCTTTGGGAATTTGGCAGATGCGGTACATAGCACTTGCAAGAGAAGATTTGACAAATCAGGTAGAAGGGCGTGCTCTTAGAACAAAGAGTACGAAAACAGTATGCAAATTTCTCTTGGAAGATGTGATCTGCCGATATGGTTGTGTTGGGAAAATAACAGCTGATAGAGGTGAGCTAGATGTTGAAGAAGCAAGGGAATTCTTCTCTAGAATTGGTATCAAACTGTCTCTAACATGTGCTTACAATCCTGAGGGCAATGGAAAAAGTGAACGAGGACATCCTCCAATCATTAAAGCTTTGGCTAAGGCATGCAGAGAAAGGATGAGAGAGTGGCCAAAGCTGCTACCATATGCCTTGTGGGCTGACCGTACAACTCATAGCTCAGTGACAGGATACATGCCTGCAGAATTAATGTATGGTCAGAAGCCAGTGATGCCAGTTGAAGAAGTAATTCTAACTTGGAATGTATTGCCCTGGGTGGAAGGATTGAGCAGAGATGACCTCCTTGCATTGCGAATAAGACAGTTGGAGAGGAGGCCTGAAGATGTAGAGCTTGCTAAAGCTCGCCTGAAAGATGCAAGGTTGAAAAATAAAGAAAGATTTGATAGTAGACACAGACTCCGGCCAAAACCTATTGAAGAAGGTGATTGGGTTCTAATGTATGATAGTAGCCTTGACAACCAATTCACTGTTCAAAGAAAATTTGCAAAAAGATGGTTTGGCCCTTATATTGTCAGGCATGTGCATGGAAATGCCACGTATACTTTGTGTGAGCTTGATGGAACAGAAGTAAAGAATCTTGTGGCTGGCAAAAGAATCAAGATATTTAAAAGAAGGCATGATGGTGATCCTTTTGATTCACAAAAGATTCAGGATGAGAAGCTTGACAGTGGAAGTATGGATATGGTTGAAGAGGAAGAGGATGATCTTCTTGGAACTGCAGAAGATGAAGACGACATCCAGCTATATGTAGATCTTGATGATGATTTGGCACATACCAGAGGATGTGCAGGTTTAGAGGGGGTGGATGTCGTGCCATGGCACGTCTATGATGTGAAACCGTGCATGTGAGGCCGTCAAATACACATCCAGATGCATGGGTTAAGTGCCATGACGAGTCATTATATGATGCCATGTACATATGTTCATATTGTAGATAAGGTTCAATAAGATGAGCTGAGGCTGAGCTAGGTTTTGAAGCCTTTAACAGTGTGGTGTGAATTGTGGAGGATTTTTTTTATGCTTATGGAGAATTTTGGAGCTAGCAGATATCTTGTGCCTTGATAGGACTGGATTTTGCTTGTGACATTAGCACTGAGACAGAGAACCTAATGGTGCATATTGGTCGGGATCTTGATTGTATGCTTTAAATGGCAAAATCATATGCACAATAAGGATGCTAAATGGAGCTAAGGCGTGAGAAAAACCTTTAGAAAGGTTATGGTGTAAAGGTAAAAAGGAGTTGATTATATATATATATATATATATGGTCAACACTCCATAACAATGGAAAAAAGGGAAATAATAGAGGCATTGAGGACTTTAACCTTAATGCTAAGGTTAAGCTTTATAACCTTAGTGCTAAGGTTAACAAAATATTGGAGGTTTTCTAGAAAACGCGCAGTTTTTTCTATGGCATGTATAGCTGGCCGCCGAGTTCGCCACGGGAAAGAGAAAGAGGACCGGAAAGAGAACGGCGATTGCAGAGGGAAAGGGATTTGGCAGAGTTTAGAAGAACAGCGTCGTTGGCGACCAGTCAATTTCATGGGAAGAGCTTATTTTCTGTGTACTGCTTTTAGGTGCTAGAAATGATGGGAAAATGGAGTGCTATTCAATGATATGCTTCTGGAAAATTCAAGCTTACAGTCAGCAGCAGAGGGTTCTGTTCCGCGTTTCTTCCTCCTCCGTGTACCGGCGCTAAAGCGGCTATTATGGATTAATAAAAACAAAGAAAAAGTCGACGTGTTCACTCTTCGCTTATTTCAGATAAGCATAATTTAAAATTTACCTTGTTACTTAGAAAAAGGGCATGGTAAATAAGCCCTTTAAAGGTTTTGGAATATATGGGCAAAGGTTGATGAACAAGATATAAATTTTGGAAGAACTGAAGTTAAATCATGGAAGATGGCCTTGGTGACTGCTTGACTGAGTTTTGGAAATTATGTACATGAAATAGCTATGCCGTATTCTATCTTTTGCTTGTGAAATGTTAGAATATTAAGGCAGGTTTTCAGGTGAAAAAGAGCATCATGATTTAATGGTTTTGAGGGCACTGAATGTAATGGATGTAGCTGGCCACATGTATATTGGAAAAATTAGAAAGCTTTATTATGCCCACATGTGAATGGTTCAAAGGGATTTCATGCAATTCTGTGCAATCATCTGGATGAATTCAAGGATGTATTGAGGGAAGTGGACACATGTATTTGTCATTGGAAATAATGATGTTCAATACTCCTTGGGAAATCTTGTACGTGAAATTCCTTGTTGGATTTGACATTCACTCTCACAGCTAGAAGTTTCGTACTTTCCTGGCTGTACCGCACACTTCACGACAACGTGGCGGAAGATTTCAGATGGACTAAAAGGAATGATTTTTGGGAACCAAATTTTGATACTGGATCTCGTTGGTTGGCCAGCTGGTCTTCAATGAAGAGTCCAAAGGATACTATTGTAATACAATGGACTCAGAATTTTAGAAACCGATGATCAGAAGTATTATGATTTCTATTGAAGGATTATTTTTAAGCCAGTCAAATCTGTTATAAATGGTAATTTCATATTGGGTGTGTACGTGATATGCCTACCTTAATTTTTGCATGAATCGCTAGCTAGGGGGCCTGGGAACTCTTTTCCTCATCAGTACTCGGGCAAAAACACAACCAAATCTTTATAAAGGAATCCCACCAATACAGTGGTCTAACCCATGGGCCGCCGGATGGGGTTAGGCTGGATCGGAGGATTCCTGAGAAACAACAAGATACGATTAATTACGTTAATTAGTTTAAATCCTGAGAGAAGACCTTGTTCTATGGAAGGGGATCAACAGCGGCGGTTGTGCCTCGTAAATGAGGAAAAAAGCGGTGATTTCATGGACCAAGTGCAAGTCTCTTCTTGATCTGATTATGTGACTTCAGGTTCGGTGAGATCCGTTTAGTAAGACTTTGACTTGTTAGAGTAATTCTCCCGTTAGAAGATTTATCCTATGGTGGAATCGCCCGTGCCTTCCGGGCGAGGGGAGTCTTCCGGGCCGGTTTCAGAGGGACCACCCGGGCTAGCCTCTCGTCCTGGACATCCGCGGTCTGGACGAGGCCCCGAGTGTGGATCCCCGCCTCGCGCGGGAGGTCGACATCGCTTCCGCCGCCGGCATGGGCACCGCGGAGGGGGCAGGGACCTCACAGTGTTTGTTCTTGCACTCTTTCTATGGTGCAAGTTCTTTCCATAAGTGGCAGCACTACCGAGAAATAGCCCCACCGTATAGCTAGTGCATCTTGAATGCTTTTCTGTGGTTTATTTTTATTTTCTGTCAAGAAGTAACAAAAGAAAAATCTCAAAAATCTTTCTATTTTACTGCATTCTTTATGTCTATTGTTGCATTTTGTTGTTATATTTATAAATCTATGTTTAGTTTTGATTAATTTCTACAAAACTATGTGTTTTTCAATTCTGCATTTCATGTTTTAGCTAATTTCTATATTTTTTGGTTTTGTGTATTTTTTTTTCAATTTTTAAAATGAAAAAAAGTAAATTGGGCATGAAATTGAATTAATCTAGGTAAAGAGACCTCAAAATCGGTTTTTAGGTGTAGGGTTTATCTCGATTAGACCCCTTACATGGAGAAATCGGGACTAACATAGAAATTTGGGGAGGATTTGCAAGGTGAATTAAAAGTAATTACTCATTGAAGGTAAAAGGGCTTGAAGACACCCTCATACTGGAGCTCTTGTGGATGGTGATGACTTGGTGTTAGTCACAATGGGCTTGGCAAAGAGTATGACCATCTATCCAAACTCGTGAAAAGTTTCCAAACTTTAAGGATTTTATAGCCCTTTTTATCACTTTAAGACGGGAGCATGCCTTCTATACAGACATAGGTAGAGGTAGAGGTAGAGGTACATCATCATCTAGAGGATGAGGTGCATGCCTATTTAGAAACCAAAATCATGGGTAGCAATAAACTAATAAGAATCTAATATACAAACAGGTGGAAGAGACTACTCTAGAGGTAGGGGCAGCCAAATAGGCTGAGGTCAATGTGGCAAATAAAACCAGAAAGAAAATAGCATGGAGTGCTATTATTGTAGCAAATGAGGTCATATAGCAAATTAATTCTATAAAAATAGGCTGAAGTCGATGGCAAAGAAAACTAGAGTGAAAATAGCATGGAGTGCTATTATTGTGGCAAATGAGGTCATTTAGCAAAGTAATTCTATAAAAAGAAAAATGACATCAAAAGTGGAAAGTTGCAACAAGGAAACTAAACATCTTTAAGTAAGCAAGCCAAAGATAAAAGTGAGTAGCTATTTGTATTACAGCATATGCTTAGTTTTATGAGTGTAGACATAAGCAATCCTAGAGATATATGGTATGTTTATTTGAGCTCCTCTAACCACATGACCAGTCATGGAGCGTTATTTAGAGCTATGAAAAAATGGAGAAACTAGGGTATGTGGAAATAGGTAATGATATTGTGCATCCTATTGCATATGATGCGGTAAGGTGCCGTTATCTATAGGATGGAAAAATGAAGAACATAGATTATGTACTTAATATTTTGAATATTACAAGAAACTTGGTCTCTGTTGGTGGAAAGATGGTTGAGTAGCATCAACAAGTGAGGTTTAACCCATGGCTGCTATGTAGAAGACTTTAAGAACCAATGCCACATGGATACAAAGGGTAGCAAAATTGGTAAAATTCTTACATTAGATGTAAATATGTGTGAAGTGAAGGCTACAATATGTCTACACATGGTATAAGTGTTATTATAGACATTAATATTTGGCATACGCATATTGGTCATGTCAATATTCAGCGCTCAAAAATATCCAAACTCAAATCATTATTATAGGTTTGCCAAAAGTTTAAAGTGCATAGAATTCACAAGGTATGCGAAGCACATGCCAATTGGAAAAACAATGTAAGCAAGTATTTCCACATGATAGGAATGCAAGTCAAAGACCATAAGATGTTTGGTTGCATTACATATGTATATATGACAAATGAAGTGAGAAGCAAAAAAAATTATCTTCATTGATGGATATTCCCTTGAGTAGAAAGGTTATAAATGCTATAACCCCACTACTCATTCGTGTGAAACGTGTGTGAGAAGAGATAAAAATGTATCTTTGTTGGTGGATACTCCCTTGAGAAGAAAGGTTATAAATGCTAGAACCCCACTACTCGTGAGATGCGAATGAGAAGAGGGGTGGACACATGTTAACATGCTACGCTTTTTTACTTTTTTTAGCAATGCTTTTTAGTAGTGCTAACATTAAAAATAGGCATGTGTTAAAAATTTTACAAATAAAATTAGAATTTTTCGAAGATTATACATAAAGATTCTCTTCTTCAAGAGCTTTCCAATGATGTATAACATGATACAAAATTCTACATTGTGGGTCATCTTTGGATCCAAAAATCATTATAAAAAGTCATGCTCACTCACTAGCACCTGTCTAAGACACAAAAAAATGTAGCACGTTAACATGCCTCCACACCCAGAGATATTTTTTTATGAGATGAGTAGCTAGTATACTTTAAAGAGGATTCCATACGGGGTTTATGTAAACACAACAATGTGGTAAAATGAATGCAAAGTAGTAATCGTATGTGCTTAGTGGACCATGAGAGTCCTCTAGAAGGTTGTATATTATTATACCTTGATCTGAAAGGTTAAGGTAGAATACTAGGAACTCTATTGACACATCATTTGGTGATACTAGAAGTGCTGAAAAATAAGCAAATTCACATATATTCTCTAAGGGAAAAGATAAGGCGGATCACCCTTTAATAATGCCTCATGTTTTAGCGAGTCATTCATTTGTTGATGATGATAGTGGCTTAGAATAAATCCTTGATGAAGGGTTTGGGATCCTGAGTGTTGTTACACCACCTATAAAAAAAGAGCCAAAGCAATCTTAACAACATGTGGTAGTGATCTAGGTGTGTGTAGGTCTATGAGAGTTTGATATCTAGTGGTGAAAAAGTTAAGATATGATGGATATAGAACACATCATCAAGCCTATATGGTCAAAGAAATATAACATATAGAGCCCGTGGACATCTTTGAAGAGGCACTTGGACAGAAGCATTAGGAAGATGCTATGGATAAAGAGATGGCTACATTGGATGCAAATGCAACATGGGAGTTGGAGATGTAAGTGGATCTATAAAGTAAAGCAAAATGCAACATGGGAGTTGGAGATGTAAGTGGATCTATAAAGTAAAGAAAAATGCAAATGGGTCTATGAGAAGATACAAGACAAGATTGGTAGTAACCAATGAATAAAAATAAACCTATGACATTGATTATGAGGGGACCTTTAGTGTGGTTGCTAGGATGGCAATCATGAGAGCAGACATTTCTATGGCTATAATTAAGAAATGTTCTTTATATCATAGATGAATATAAAGAATGCATTTATACATGGCGATTGATAAGAGGTCCACATGGTCCAACCACCACGATATGGGGACCATGCACACCCATAGTTTATTTTCAAGTTGCATAAAGCCTTGCATGGCTTGTAATAAACACCTAGAGCATGGTCAAACAAGATAGGAGAGTATTTATCACTATTGGGTTTCATATATCTATAAATAGAGTTTTCACTTTTATGTGAAGAAGAGCTATGGTGGATCAAACACTAGAATCAACATCATTAATAAAGTGATTAGCAAATAATTAAGATGTAATTAGTGGGTAATTAACAAATAGATTAATGTAGGCATGGATACTCAAAAACCAGCAAATTCTCATTAGGCCAATGCCTCAATTTATAGAGTTTACATCAAAGCATCTAATCCCACTGATTTCTCCTTGATTCACTCCACCTCTTTTCCCTGATTCTCTCCACCTCTTCACTTTTCCCAGAATATCTCCCAAAATATCTCCACACTTCCTAAATCTTCTCATGCTACCCTTTATTCTTTCCCAGTAGATTCTTCTCACCTTTTCACAGGTTCTTTCACATTTACACATTCTCTTTTATAGCCTCTAACCAAGGGCTTGTTCCCGCACACACCCTATTCACTTGTATTTTCAACACGTATGAGTTTATGAGCCGGTTGGAACAGGAGTGGCAAGGTGGAAAAGGAAACTCGAACGGGTGTTCGCTCTTCTGGGAGAGAGAAGGAACATGTGTTTGGGATGAGATCGATTTGAACAGGCATGGCAAGATGGTGACGTGGGTGTTCTCTTTAAGGTTGGCACGGGCATTCTCTTTTGGCTCAAGAAGGAATGAGCGTGCGAGAGTATGAATGGAGGTTTGCTCGTGGGGCGAACAGACGTGGCATATAGTCATGCAAAGATATTTTCAAATTTGACTGGCTTGCTGTTGGTTTGACAGCTAGTCTGACAGTACAAAATTCTCCTTATTTAATTGCACTTTAATGTACATGAGGCCTAATTAAATGTAATTAAACTAATTTTAATGCTCCTACCAAATTTAGGCAGGAACAGATTTGGGTTGCAAGCAGAAGAAACGGGCATGGTAGAATTGGAATGGGCGTTCCTCCCTACAGTTGCCACGGACGTTCAACTCTCAGAAATGTTTGGCAGAATGGGATTTTGCCTAGGAACCTCTTCAATCCATAGTTGATTGAAGCACCTTCCCAGGGTCTTTTGATGTTTTTGTTTTTACAAAGAGCTGGAGCTAGTCTCTAGCTACTTATTGATAAATATAATACATGGTTTAAGCTAATGGTTTGAGATTAATTGAATGATTAAGCAAAAGTGCAAACATGATGAAAAACGTAGAAATTAAACATTTATTGAATATTGAGGGAAAATAAGGGCACTTACTTACTTCTTTCCTATTCTTGGTGAAGTCTTGAATGCTCCGATGTTGCTTAGCCAATGATCCAATCTCCAAGTAATCTTCGACAAAACACCAAACAAACAATGTTAATCAACCAACCGATGGGTTTGCATCCCAACCAGACGAAATCAAGCCCTAGCTAATGAATCTAGTAGAGGACCCTAAGCCAAATGCCAATCCCTGGCAGTGGTGTGCCAAAGATGTTAACAGTTTAACATGCTACCTCACAAACACAAGAGAGAAGAAAAAGAGAGTGCTTTTGCAAGGGTGGAATCCGGTGACTTGCACTTGGACAACCCTAATAGGGGGGTTAACTCTCCAATGTGAGGCCTCTAGGGACTCACTCTATGCCCTCTTTGTGTCACCCAAAGACAGATCCAAGCAAGCTAGGTAGGAGCAAGAGGGAAGGAGCTATAGGGAGTAAGTGACCCGGGGTGCCCACTATGGTTTGGCTAACTGACCAAGATCCTCTTGTCTGTCCTTTAAAGCTCAATACTTGGGAGTGTCTTTAGGGCATTTCCCTCATCAATTGACATGATTTACAATATATCACGAGCACCCATTACATAAGTGTGTAGACATAGTTGTCATAGTAAAAGTCAATATTAGGTAATTTGGGAAAAATCTCACATTTTGGGAATCAATTACTCCATATAGTTTTGGACATATCTTAAACATACTAACTCCAAATTTGTCGGAGATCATAGATTTAGATTCTACTCTTCAGATCTTTCGGATGATATGTCACATGAGGGGGTTTTGACAAACTTTTGGACAAGTTCACCATGCTCCCATTTTTCAAATGGGAATGGGATTTTTCCCAAATTATCTAATATGGTGTTGTAATGTGTTAACCAATATGTGGTTAACATACTCCCCTTCCTGAAGTTGATCACGTCCTCGTGATCGGTGAGGGGTTGTCGAGGCATGCAGGGAAGTATATCGCACTTGGTTGGTTCTCCAATCTCTCCGGAATTGAGAGGGGGGGGGGGGAGTTAGTCACATGGAAAGAGTTAGTGGAGTACTGGTGAATAAATATCTAGCTAGTCATATGGGCTTTTATGAGTTTGCTTTTGTGTATGTGCCTAGTAGTACTCTTTATTTTTATTTTTGGTATATCCCCGGAGCGCCAAAGATGTTAAGGAAACCCTGGGTGATTAAGAAGATCGAGGTGATGGGCCGCTTGCTTCCACCATGGTACCCCTATCTAGAGATGTACCTTGATGGCTATTCATGATGAAGAAGCTTTATGCGATGGACAAAGCCCAATGAGATTTACAGCTATTGTGCATGGGTGCGCAAGGGCAAAAGGTGTGCCCATTTTCTCTTTTTGTCAGGTGTTTATTGGTCAACACCCCTAAAAAGGGTTTTGTACTAAGTGGCCCATGTGGCTAGAGTTGTGAGCTTACCTTTGAAGTGGTTGGATAAGCTCAACCATGTGTAGCACTTCCCGTTGGTTTGGTGACGAAGTCGAGGAGGCAGGGTGGAGCTTCATGGATGAGGCTCTATGGGTTGAAAGGGTTGGGCGAATTGAGCTTTGGAGTGCCCATGGGTTGGGTGTGGGCAAGTCCAAGGGATTTTCTCGAGGAGGAGGGGACTTGCCTGCCCGTTGGTTGCCAAACCATCTTTGTCGATTGGATAGGTAGTACTAGCATGGTGGGTGTGGTTTTTGGGCAAACTTTTGAGGGGTATGCCTTGGGAGACAAATGATGGAATTTACATTATGGAAGCCTTGGGCTTCTAAGAGACATTTGGGCACACCCAACATTATCGAGTGATGAAAGTCCCTGTGGTTGGCAAGGCTTCCGAATTTTTTATTGACAAGGCTTTGAGCTATGATGTGGTTGTCAACGTGGAGAAAAGGCTTTTGATTGTGGCTTGGGGAGCCACAAGTGTGTGTTGCCTTCATGGAAGCCTTGTGCTTAGAGCACATTGATAGGCACCCAGCATTGTTGGCTTCGCTATGCTTGGGGTTGCCGAACCCATGGTTGTGGGACCTTTTGTCGGCTTCTTGGGGAGTTATTGTGGGGAATGAGCACACGTGACATGCTTGGGTAGCCAGAGGTGAGGCTGGCCTTCATAGTAGCCTTGTCCTTGTAATAGGCAGTCGAGGATGAGCCAATGTTAATTTTTGGGCTTAGGGCTGGTTTTTGTTGGCGTAGTTGGCCTTTTGTGCTTGTGTTTTAGAGATGTCCGTTTCTGTGTAGCCATTATAGAATCCCTTAGAGACTAGAAGATTCTTGGGCACCTACCATTATTGTCATGAAAAAGATATGAGGTCGGGATGCTTGCAGTATGGGTGGTCAAGGATGTAGACTTAAGGGTCAATGTCAATGAGACAAGGCTTGATTGTCATGGGTGGATGGTGTCGACAGTGGCCAATCAACTGGTTTTGGTGAGTCATGTGGGGGATGGGGGAATAGGGGAGACTTCTCTAGTGATGAGGAGGGGGCATGAGGGGGAAGGGTGGTCGAGGGTGAGGGTTTGTGGATGATTTCCTCTTGGGGACATAAGAGGACAGTGGCCTTTTTTGCCGTTGATCTCCATGGTGGTCATTTCTTCATGCCAATTGATTTGGTAGAGTGAGTGGCATCAATCCAATCCTTTCCAATGATAATTTGGCCTTGGAGAGAACCTACATCAATGACATTAAATATGCACTCCAACTGGTTATTTCTAATAGAAATTTTAGGAATGAAATACCCAACGCTCATTAAACATATTTCATGTGAAATTTGAATATAAGTGTTTTCTTCTGTTTGTGTGGGTTTTCTGCCAAGAGCTTTCCATGCCTCCAAGAATATGAGATTGGTGTGGACCATAGGATCTATGTGGGCTTGCCAATGTTGTAGACCATTCTCAGTGGAAGACTTACCAGTTATTATGGGGGGTGAGGGATGACTTTTGTGGAAGTAGTTGGTGGGAGCAAAGGATCATAGTCGATGCACTCCTCGTCCTAGAGGATCATTTTTACCTTGCCTTGGGGAATCTTGAGGGTAGCTATGTTGTCAGCTGAGTTAATTGTACTTATAGCATTCTGGACCTAGCTTCCACCAAGGACGATTGCTTCTTTTGTTTCTCCTATATGGGAACCACATAAAACTTACACGCCATTAGGTTAGCTATAGTATGCACAGTTTATGTAAAAGACCCAAGTCTTTGTATGCGTTGTCCACTAGGTAATTAAACTTTTGCATGTGCAGTTTTAAGAGAGGGTTTGCCCAAAGAGATCCATGTTTCACATGGCAAAAGATTATGGCTAGCTATGGGAGACAGCAAGGCATGTTTTCTTTGCATGTTTCTACCAAAGGGGAAATATATCCAGACAAAGGGTGGTTGTGTCAAGTTGTGGAGCTACGCTTACACTCAGGGTGTTAAGCAGGCTTTGTATGATTCATGAAGGATCTGGCTATTTGGGAGCATGAATTGTGTGCCAAGTTTGCAACCTGGGAGGGTGTCAAGTATAGCAAGGATTTTAAGCCAATCGTGGGCACCTTCGTCATTATTGATGATGACAGAAGCGAACATGCATGGCACCTGTGCATCATCAAGGGCTTGATGACAAGCATGTCATACCAAGAGATCATTGCTCCTAGAAGTGGACAGAATCTTGAGCAAAGGGATATTTGGCCATAGGATGTGAGTGCTAGGTTTATAAATTGACCTTAAGCATTTGAGACTGGTTGCAAAGGTAGACATGATGCAGGTCCCACTCATGGATTAGTCGGGTTTGTCTCATGTGAAGGGTCGACCTAAGATGGCATCATAGGTGGCATTTTGAAAGTCCATGACCACAAATGTGAGGTGGAATTTCATGTCACAGACTTTGACCTTGAGGTCATGCACTAGGCCCAGGGGTCTTGCAGAATTCCCATCTGCAAGATGCTTGATCACCAATTTGGTGGGATAAATTGGCCCCAGTTTTCCCAACATGTTTGTGTGAGGATGCTTACACTAGCACTTCCATCCAAGATGCCTTTGACCACATGTTCATTATAGGAAATGGGAAATGCTGCGTTTATGTCATCACCTTCAAAGTATTGTCCCAGTGCATTGATGTGAATTGTTGGTGCACCTTTGGGTTGTGGGTGGTGGTGATGGAGGAAATGTGAATGATGGGGCTCAGATTCATCGAATCTGGAACTTCCTCCTCCACATAAGCCTTGAGTTTGTGTTCCATCAAATCCTGAAGGTCATTTCACAAATTTGGACTACTTGGGAGGAAAGGAAGGCATAGAGGCCGGCCAAGTCACGTTGAGATGAGTGGGGGCTTCTTGAGGGGCGGGGCCTTGATCATAGGGTGGACCAACAATAGTATATGGAAGTTCAATTTGGTCCTTATTTGACAGGTGTGGAGGGTGAGAGGTGGTTGCAGTAGGATAATAAATTACCTCAGCAAATTTGGTGTGTAGACATCATGAGTCTCCATGTGTCTCCATGTGTCAGTGTTCGCATAGAGTTGTTTGATGTGAACGGGGGATTTGTGCTTGGCCATTTGTGGAATAGGAATTGGACAATGAGGAGGTGCAAGAGGGGAAAAATCGTTGTTTGTTAACATCATGTTGGAATGGATCGTCGTCCTTGGCCTTGAACATTTTTGGGGGCTCCTACCTTACCTAGTGAGGAAGTTTAGGTTCAATGGGGGACGATGCACACTCTGGTACGGGGTTAAAGGTTACGAAAATAGGTGGCGGTTCAAGTTGAGCCTAGTATTGCTCTACCAGTGCTTCGGCCTCCTCAAGACATTGTTTTTCCAGGATGGCATTGGGATATGTGGCCAGCCATTTTTCCCATTTGGTGAATTTTTGGTGGTGAATTTTTGGTGAACTGCATGGGGGAGTGGAAGTCAACAGGATCATCGCTCTTGGAGGAGGAGGATGTGGTCTTTGTTGAGCCCTTGCGGATGATAACCCAATCGTCACCATGGCCAACATGCTTAGAGCATTGTTTCTTTTGGGATGTGGCCTTCTTTAGCTTGGCCTGCAACCGTGTGATGACATTTAATGGGATAGTGGATATCTTCCCATGTTGAATGCTCAACACATTGTGAGGGATGGCATGCGTTTGATTGTGGAATGAGATGCGGTTAGTTACGTTAGTTAGATTAAGTCCTGAGAAGACCTTGTTATGTGGGAGGGGATCAGCGGGCCATGCCTCGTTAAAGGGGAAAAAAAGCGGTGATTCCATAGACCAAGTGCAAGTCTCTTCTTGATTTGACTATGTGACTTCAGGTTCGATGTCAGATCAATTTAACTAGTTAAGACTTTGACTCGTTAGAGTAATTCCCTCGCTAGAATATTTTCCCATGGTGGAATCGCCCGTGTCTTCTGGGCCAAGGGAGTTTTTTCAGGCTTGGTTTCGAAGGAACCGCCCGGGCTAGTCTCTTGTGTTCAAACATCCGCGAGAGCGAGGCCCGGAGTGTGGATCTCCGCCCCACGCAGGAGGCTGACGCTGCTTCCGCTCGCGTCGAAACCGTGAAGGGGGGATCTTACAGCTAGTATCACAGCTTTGTTGAAAGCTAATAAGGATAAATGAATTCTTATCAGAAAATTGTAATAAAAACTCAAAAAGAGCAATTACATATTGTATTTTCATTCCTTAAGCTTCATTAATGAAGATTTTAACTAAAGAAATTGATTTTATAGATGCAAGTTCCACACTTATCTGGTGTTCCCCGACCTCACCCACTCACAAGACATGACTACATTCACCGAGCATCTCATCTCTTCTGTTGCTGCACCTCGAACAAGCCAAGCCACACTCACAGGCCATTTCGAGGATCTTTATTTTCCTGACCCAGCGGAGAGACGGTAGCACAAGTGAGTTATAGGGCAGTATGTCCACGCCTCTTGCAAACAGCCTGCGATGCTGAGGTAGAATATCTCATTGACCATGATTCTGATGAAGCTGAAAGTGATACACATGGTGTTATTTTATATCACTCAGGCCTTGAAATTTCAGACTTTCCTGCCAAATCTACAAACTCCTTAGTCATTTTAAGGAGAAGATAGTAGCTCCCTTTTGGCAGTAAGGGAACATTTGTATCAGGGCATGTCTATAGCCGAGTACCGTTGTCTTATGCATCCCCTGAGGAGATTTTGACTTTTGGAGCCGAGTTGCTGTATGTACATATTGTAACTTTTATATAAATAAAGAAATGTTTTCTGGAGAAATTCCCTATTATATAAGTGATTGTTTATGGACGAACTGATAAAGAAAAATCTGTTACCAGGACATATGTCATAAATCTCCAATAAGATCATTTGTCTTGTTTAAGAAATTATTTTCCAAACCTCTTAAGTCTTAGGATCTCGTGGACGATATCAAAATAGAAATTTAATAATATATCATTTTTGGCAGAATCATGAGGCGAGGAAACCGTGGCCACCATCAGTCAAACCCTCTCTCTCAAGAGGAAGATCTTGACCCCGACGTTCGCAAGGATCTTCACACAACTAAGCCAAGACCCTTCAAAGGAGAAGGGGAGAACCTGGGCGAGGCTATGGAGGAATGGATGAAAGCTATGGAAGAGTATTTGGATGTCACAAGCTAGAATGAGTGGAGCAAAATGGCTCTTGCCCAGGATGAAAATTGTGGAAACAAGCAGGGTGGCATGGAGGAACCATTGTGACACCAACCATCTGGACACGAATACCCAGTCCTGGAACGATCTTAAAACCTATTTGAGGAAGAGATTTTGTCCCCCCCCCCGGGTTTTTAGAAACCAAAATGAATGAACTCTTAAAGCTAAATCAGGGGTGCAAAACCATCGAGGAATATCACCAGGCATTTGCTCTTCTACTCAAATATTCACGACGTCTAGATAAAGAGAAACTCATGGCCAGGTTCATTCGGGGAATGAACGAACCCTTAGACACATTGGTCAAGAATGCCAAGCCAGTATCCATGGTAGAAGCTGTTAGAATGGCAAAGGACTTTGCCAAAGCCTTCATCGTGAAAGTCCCGCCAAAGCTAGCTCCCTCATCCTTCAAAAGATTTCAGACAACACCGGGAAGTTCTTCCAACCTTTCGCCACCAAGGTCCTCACCCCAGAATTTGGAGACGGGAAGCTTCAGGAATGAAGGAAGACCTTTCCCTTGAAGTACTTTCTCAGGAACTCCGGCTCTCTGAAGAATGCAAAGGGAAGAGCTTCGAAGTGAGAACAGGTGCTTAGGATGTCAGGGGTTTGGGCACCAGCTCAAGGATTGCCCATCTCCTTCTGTGGGCCAAGGAAGCCAGGGTCCTAGAATTTAGAGACAGACTCCTTCATATCAATTTAATCAGGGTTCCCCGTGTCGCCAAAATCAGGGTAACCCCAAAAGAGTGCCAGCTCAGCCTGCACCCTCCATGCAAAGTAGTCTGTGAACTCCCTCCCAGAATTGGAATAACCAAAGAGAAAGAGTTCCACCTCAGACTGCAGCAACTAGAGCAGTCACTATAGCTGATGAATTATTTCAGCATAACTCTAGTATAGTAAAATTCTTCTATTTTTTTCAAAGGACTCATGTTCTATTTATAGGAGAGGGAAGCTCTAACCAAAGCTAACTGAATTCTAGAATTTTTCAAATTCAGTTTGGTTGAATTTGGACTAGATTTGGATTTAGTTTGGTTACTTTTTGATTCGGTTTGGTTCCATTTTGATTTGGTTTGGTTCAAGAGAGAGGAAAGATAAAAATATCACATTATTTTTGAGTTTAAAACTCATTCAAGCATGTGAAATATGCACCTCCTTTAAAGAACTCCCCTTCCTTACATATGTGTCAAAATGGAATCATTATACCCAAAATATCTCATATTTTTAATATTGCTCATAGTTTTTTACTAATAAACCTTGTACATTTTCAACTCTTCATCTTGTGTGAGCATTTACTCATTTTTCGGTATCTTCTTTTACAAATTGGATTTATCTCCTCCCTACACATGGATTGATGCTATTGGCCCATAGGAACCTTAATTGGACCATAATCCAAAAATTTCTGAAAATCTAGACCCTTAGGCTAAGGTCCTTTATACCCATTTCCAATAGATTCCAATTGCACATTGGAAAGTTCTTTTTGAATTTCTGTTTCAGGAAATTTCATTTTAATAATATGAGAAATTTTTCTATCTAAAAATATTCAAAATCTGAATATTCTCTCTCTAGAATATTTTCTCTCTCTAGAATATTTTCTCTCTCTATGTCAAGATAGGTAGAGACAAGATCTTTTATATTTCTGAGGAGGGGATTGATTACAGGGGAAGATGCTAGACATCTTGAGAGGCTGGGGAGGAATCTTACATTCTCTCCCACTTGAAAAACGCGAGATGCCCTCATCTCGCAAACTGGGGGTAATTTCGCAAGATGCACGAATATGAGACTGAGAGAAAATTTTCAATTAAGATTTACCACCAAGAAAAGTCTCAAAGAGAGCAAGACTCAAGACAAGAACAAAGATTTCAACTTTATTCATTCTTGGAACATATACAGTAAAGATAGAAGAACTCTTTATACTTCCATAAGCCTGTCCATCATATGGTCACAAAAGCAGCACTCACAAGTTGCGCACGTAAAAGGTAACTCATCTACGGGAATAATTCGGCTGGTTATTGCCACACCTATCTCACTGGTATGAGGTGACGTATTAAAAGGACCTCTGAGAGGCAAGCCAAAAACGGGATAAAGGCATATCTTCTGATGAGGAAGAAAACACGCCAGTAAGAAGACCCGCTCAGAAAACCCAACATGTCTTCATCTCATCACGCAATAGTATCGGGGACCCAAACCCAAAGCTTCAATAACCATAGCCAGGCGGACATTGTTACGAAAGTGCTGCTGACCCCATGGTGTTACCCTAGTTATGTCTTGATAGGTCCGCCATTTGGTCTAAGCTACAGAAGTTCCCAAGTGAGGAAAAAGTGAGCGCTCATACAGTTCTATAAAATCCTTCTTCACAGACTCACTTGCGTCTTGAAGGTCAGAAATCATCATGGATAAAACCAATTCCTACTGCCAAGCCATAAAGGAGATTAAGAAAGAAACGAGATCGATGGAAGTAAGATTACTGCGAGCGACAAGTAGGAGTTACGACTTATATAAAGAAGGAACTAGCGTAACCTAGAAGCCAGCGCGGTTTCTTGCCACTGAAGTTTTATCGTCTCTCCATGATTTGGGTTTGGCACAAATTTCTATAGAAGGCATTAAGAACTTTGAGATGAGGAGATAAAAGCTTTAAGTTCATAGGCTAAGTCACCTACTTTCTTTGTTGGTCCACAATATCTGGGGATAATGTCTTATACTTCCTAAGAGATAAAGAACTTCTTTTGGGCCGTACTCGAATGAAGACCAAAACCTTGATATCCAAAACACTGATTTTCACTTCTGAACTCATTGTTATGAATCCTTAGAACAGGTGGGACTCCTGAGAAGTCTTCTAGGGAAAGGTTCTTCCTTTTTTAAACAGAATGTTTCTTTTATTTTAGAGAGGGAATAATTATAAGATCAGAAAGGGAGATTCTTACTCCTGCATACCTTGAAGGTTGGGGGAAGGAATCTTACATTCTACCCCACTTAAAAAGTGCGAGATGTCCTCATCTCGCAAATAGAGGACAACTCATTTTCTTAAGATCCAATTTATTATGGGGTTCCTTATATTCAGGTCAACCCAACAGAATACGGGGATAAATATCCCTTATATAGAACTCATCATTAAATAACAATTCATTCAGATCATATCATTCATATCTTTAACATGATAATGGTCCATTAGACCGAAAAATTTCATTCTGAATATTCCTCCACGAAAATTTCAGTCAAGCAAGTTCTCAATACATCTCATATCTATTTATAGAATACAAGAGAATTCTTATATTTGATATAAGATTTCTTTACACATTTATTTATGCATAAATTCTATTTAAGGAGATTAATACTTTCGAAGTAAAAATCAATCTTTTATGCATCTTCCTATGCATAAATTCATTTTAAATGAAAATGACACTTTTGAATTAAATTTCAATCTTTTATGCATTTTCCTATGCATAAATTCAATTTAGATGAGAATGACACTTTTGAATTAAAAATCAATCTTTTATGCATCTTCTTATGCATAAATTCAATTTGGTAGGAATTACAATAAAAAAATTTCTCTTATGCATCTAAGTTATGCATAAAATCCATTTATGATGAAAAATCACACTTTTAGTACAAAAAGAATATCTTTTATGCATACCTCTATGCATGAAATCCAATATGATAAAAGTAACACTTTTACAATAAAATAATCAACTTTTATGCATACCTCTATGCATGAAATTCAATTATGATAAAAGTAACACTTTTATATTAAAATAATAATCTTTTATGCATACCTTTATGCATGAAATCTAATTATGATAAAAGTAACACTTTTATGTTAAAATAATAATCTTTTATGTATACCTCTATGCATGAAAATCAATTATGCATAATATAAAAAATCAATTTCTCTAGGATAACAATGAATATCTTTCAATTAATCTAGGATGATAATTCCTAGAATATGGTAGGAAGTCCTCTTTTTATGCTTTGAATGAAATTATTTTATGCGTAATTTTTATAAAAATTTTACCATAGCTGATAAATCTCAATTTTTTTAAGGGATAAAGCTTATCATTAAGAAAATAATTAGAATGATCCCTAATTGGATCAATAATCCATAATAGATTGAATCATCAATATTCATGAAATACATAAACTAAAAGCATAGAAAAAAGCCATTAATTTGGCCTCAAGCATAGATTAATCTTGGATTAAGAAAAAGCTTTATGAAAAGCTTCATTTGAATTGAGAATGGGTCATGAGTATGACAATTTCTTGAGTGAGAGAGAGAAATTACATAAAAACCATTTGAATTAAGCATAAATGGAAATTTATGTAATTCTTAACTATCATTAATCAATTAACTTCAATAGCATTCATCAAATTATGTAACTCTTCACTACCATTCATCAATTAACTTCAATAGCATTCAAAAACCATTCCAATTAAGCTTCTCAAGCTTGAGAGGGGTTGAGAAGAGAGAAGCATTAAGAAATTATAGAGAAAAGATCAAAATTCACCATTTACCTTACAAATTGCTTGATTCTTTGTTCATGGTAGAGGCCCCTAACCAATCAATTGGTTAAGTATGTTGATGGAGCCACCAATGGGGATTGAAGAAAGAGGGAAGCTCCAATTTCTTCAATTTGGAGAGAATTTTAGAGAATAGTAGAAATTAGCATTATTTCAGCATAACTCTAGTATAGTAAAATTCTTCTATTTTTTTCAAAGGACTCATGTTCTATTTATAGGAGAGGGAAGCTCTAACCAAAGCTAACTGAATTCTAGAATTTTTCAAATTCAGTTTGGCTGAATTTGGACTAGATTTGGACCTAGTTTGGTTACTTTTTGATTCGGTTTGGTTCCATTTTGATTTGGTTTGGTTCAAGAGAGAGGAGAGATAAACATATCACATTATTTTTTAGTTTAAAACTCATTCAAGCATGTGAAATATGCACCTCCTTTAAAGAACTCCCCTTCCTTACATATGTGTCAAAATGGAATCATTATACCCAAAATATCTCATTATACCCAAAATATCTCATTATACCCAAAATATCTCATATTTTTAATATTGCTCATAGTTTTTTACTAATAAACCTTGTACATTTTCAACTCTTCAGCTTGTGTGAGCATTTACTCATTTTTCGGTATCTTCTTTTACAAATTGGATTTATCTCCTCCCTACACATGGATTGATGCTATTGGCCCATAGGAACCTTAATTGGACCATAATCCAAAAATTTCTAAAAATCTAGACCCTTAGGCTAAGGTCCTTTATACCCATTTCCAATAGATTCCAATTGCACATTGGAAAATTCTTTTTGAATTTCTGTTTGAGGAAATTTTATTTTAATAATATGAGAAATTTTTCTATCTAAAAATATTCAAAATCTGAATATTCTCTCTCTAGAATATTTTCTCTCTCTATGTCAAAATAGGCAGAGACAAGATCTTTTATATTTCTGAAGAGGGGATTGATTACAAGGGAAGATGCTGGACATCTTGAGAGGCTGGGGAGGAATCTTACATTCTCTCCCACTTGAAAAACGCGAGATGCCCTCATCTCGCAAACTGGGGGTAATTTCGCAACATGCACGAATATGAGACTGAGAGAAAATTTTTAATTAAGATTGACCACCAAGAAAAGTCTCAAAGAGAGCAAGACTCAAGACAAGAACAAAGATTTCAACTTTATTCATTCTTGGAACATAAACAGTAAAGATAGAAGAACTCTTTATACTTCCATAAGCCCGTCTATCATATGGTCACAAAAGTAGCACTCACAAGTTGCGCACGTATAAGGTAACTCATCTATGGGAATAATTCGGCTGGTTATTGCCGCACCTATCTCACTGGTATAAGGTGACCTATTAAAAGGACCTCTGAGAGGCAAGCTAAAAACGGGATAAAGGCATATCTTTTGATGAGGAAGAAAACACGCCAGTAAGAAGACCCGCTCAGAAAACCCAACATGTCTTGATCTCATCACGCAATAGTATCAGGGACCCAAACCCAAAGCTTCAATAACCATAGCCAGGCGGACATTGTTACGAAAGTGCTGCTGACCCCATGGTGTTACCCTAGTTATGTCTTGATAGGTCCGCCATTTGGTCTGAGCTACAGAAGTTCCCAAGTGAGGAAAAAGTGAGCGCTCATACAGTTCTATAAAATCCTTCTTCACAGACTCACTTGCGTCTTGAAGGTCAGAAATCATCATGGATAAAACCAATTCCTGCTGCCAAGCCATAAAGGAGATTAAGAAAGAAAGGAGATCGATGGAAGTAAGATTACTGTGAGCGACAAGTAAGAGTTACGACTTATATAAAGAAGGAACTAGCGTAACCTGGAAGCCACTGGGGTTTCTTGCCACTGAAGTCTTACCGTCTCTCCATGATTTGGGTTTGGCACAAATTTCTATAGAAGGCATTAAGAACTTTGAGATGAGGAGATAAAAGAAGTTCGTAGGCTAAGTCACCTACTTTCTTTGGTCCACAATATCTGGGGATAGTTTCTTATACTTCCTAAGAGATAAAGAACTTCTTTTGGGCCGTACTCGAATGAAGACCAAAACCTTGATATTCAAAACACCGATTTTCACTTCTGAACTCATTGTTCTGAATCCTTAAAATAGGTGGGACTCCTGAGAAGTATTCTAGGGAAAGGGTCTTCCTTTTTTAAACAGAATCTTTCTTTTATTTTAGAGAGGGAATAATTATAAGATCAGAAAGGGAGTTTCTTACTCCTGCATACCTTGAAGGTTGGGGGAAGGAATCTTACATTCTACCCCACTTAAAAAGTGCGAGATGTCCTCATCTCGCAAGTAGAGGACAACTCATTTTCTTAAGATCCAATTTATGCTGGGGTTCCTTATATTCAGGTCAACCCAACAGAATACGGGGATAAATATCCCTTATATAGAACTCATCATTAAATAACAATTCATTCAGATCATATCATTCATATCTTTAACATGATAATGGTCCATTAGACCAAAAAATTTCATTCTGAACATTCCTCCACGAAAATTTCAGTCAAGCAAGTTCTCAATTTGTCATCCCTTAACTTGATCTACCGGTCAAGTATTAACAGTAGCAATTTGACAGCACAATCCACTAATCTCATATTGATTTACTGAAATCATTATCATCATTTATCATCAGAGGGACTCATCCATTTCATCCTCATTGTGGTTTTGCTCAGGTTATTATATTTCAACTAAATTTCAGAAATCATCATTTTTCGATCAGAATCCAAATCAATTCATCAGTTCTCAAACAAAATTAAAATCATATCAACCATATTCGAAATCATCATCTGGATAACATTAACGCTTATAATTTCAAGTCTTAGATTTACTCGTATATACTGCCAGTAAAGAGCTACAGTTATACCATCGGTATATACGGGTCGTCATAATACTTGGAACTAAGGTAAATACAATCATGTCTAGGCCTCAAGCAAGTGAGGGATTCTATATAATTGCGGTACTTCCATCTGAAGACCCAATTACCAAATTACGAATTTCAGTTTGAATATCAAATTGTATAAATTATATCACATAATTACAATCTTTTTGTGCTTCTTGATAAATTTTTGACATATTTGGCTTCTCAGTTAATCTTTATTAGCCAATTTGCTCTGATACCAACTGTGATGTTCCCACCGCGCAACGGGTTCGGATGCTGGCAGCGAAACTAGCACATTTTGTGACGGCAGGGTCCCACACTCGGGGCCTCGCCCACGGATATCCAGACAAGAGACTAATCCATCGGTTTATCCAAAACCGAACCCGAAAAAACTTCCTTTACCCGGAAAGCACGGGCGATTCCTCCAGGATAACTTTTACTCTAACGTAGTCAAGACCATTTCCGATCAAGCTGATCCGACTACATCTATAAAGATACTTGGTCAGATCAAGGAAGAAACTTGCACTTGGATCATTGGGATCAACGCTTTTTTCCCCATCAAGAGGCACAGCCGTTGATTCCTATCCATAGAACAATTACTATCCGAGATTTACTTTATCTATCGTAGTAACAGAAATTGAGTCTCCGTGGGTTAGCCAACCGCCCAACCACTGTAGTGATGGGATCCAATTTGGAATTTGGTTAGGTTTTGTCCCGGGTACCAAGGAAAAGAGTTCCAAGGCCCCCTAGCCGGAAGTTCATGCAAACATAAAACTAGCCACACCACTTACACACCCAATATTAAATTGCCTTTTTCTTAGCATCAACTAACTTCAAAACAATCCTTTAATGAAACCATAGTACCACTGATCACAATCTTCTAAATTATCCAGTTGATTCTTAATTTCCCACCATCAATCCTTCATCAGAGTATCTATGGCATCATTGGCAACTAGAACACTCACCACCTGTCCACTCAGGGGCCTTTTCAATAGTTCCTAGCCCATAATACTCGGCAATATAATCACTTATAAAAATCAAGATGGACTCTCGTTGAAGATCAGCAAGATCAACCAACAGATCCATAAAAAGAGCCATGGACTCATCCATTGAAGACCAGCAAGGTCAACCAACCAGATCCATGCCCGATTTCAGAAAACAACTCTTACTCCTTGTTCCAATATCTTCCTCGACGCACGCGTGGGTATCCTAGGCGACCCAGAGCCCGAGCACCGTATGGTCAGCACCCTCTAGGATCCTTCGCAGGTGACCTAGCGCTTCACTCATAGGCCGCTTCCTTGGTCCCTCATCCACCGTACCGGAAGCTCACCATTTTAATCGAACCGAGGCTGGTCAAGACCTCGACCGACTTTGCTACGCGAGACGTCCTCCATTGACTCTCCGTCAGTAGTTGCAACTTTATCAGTTAGGTCTCCACGACCTTAATCACAAGACGGTCAAAATGCTTCCCCAGCATTCTTGACATAAAACATCCATTTACACAACAGCATTTACAAACAGTTTACAAATACAGTTTCTATATTAACTCTCATTTTTTCACATTATCCCTCATTAATCCACATTACTTATTCCACATTCCATTTATATGTGTACTCATCCAATCGCATCATTTTCCATCTCTTCACTTCAGACTCCTTCACATCACATATCATATATTCACATCCATATCCACATCCATACATCCACATCCACATCCACATTCACATCCATACATCCACATCTACACGCTTACCTCCATTTTCACATCCTCATTTATACATCCACATCCCATATCCACATTCATACATATACATCCATATCCACATCCATACATCCACATCCACATGCATACATCCACTATCACGTCCTCATTCATACATCCACATCCAAATACATACATACATCCACATCCACATTCCCATTCACATCTATACATCGACATCTACATCCACATACATACATACATCCACATCCACATTCCACATTCACATCTATACATCCACATCTACATCCACATTCACATACATCTACATCCACATTCCCATTCACATCTATACATCCACATATACATCCACATTCCACATTCACATCTATACATCCACATCTACATCCACATTCACATACATCCACATCCACATTCCCATTCACATCTATACATCCACATCTACATCCACATTCACATCTATGCATATACATCTTCATGCATACATCCATTTTCACATTCATACATCCACACTCCCATCTCCACATACATACATCCATTTCCACATTCCCATTCACATCTATACATCCACATCTACATCCACATTCACATCTATGTATATACATCTTCCTGCATACATCCATTTTCACATTCCTACATCCACACTCCCATCTCCACATCCACACATCCACATACATACATCCATTTCCACATTCCCATTCATATAACCCCATATGCCTTCACATCTAATCCTTTACATTACATCCATTCTCGCCTTACCTCATCCCATACACATCTTATCACATCTTAATTCATCTTATCACCTCCTAACTTATCTCATAAGCATCTTATCACCTCTTATCACATCTTGTACACCTCTTATCACATCCTATCACATCTCATATCTATTTATAGAATACAAGAGAATTCTTATATTTGATATAAGATTTCTTTACACATTTATTTATGCATAAATTCTATTTAAGGAGATTAATACTTTCGAAGTAAAAATCAATCTTTTATGCATCTTCCTATGCATAAATTCATTTTAAATGAAAATGACACTTTTGAATTAAATTTCAATCTTTTATGCATTTTCCTATGCATAAATTCAATTTAGATGAGAATGACACTTTTGAATTAAAAATCAATCTTTTATGCATCTTCTTATGCATAAATTCAATTTGGTAGGAATTACACTTTTAGAATAAAAGAATTTCTCTTGTGCATCTAAGTTATGCATAAAATCCATTTATGATGAAAAATCACACTTTTAGTATAAAAAGAATATCTTTTATGCATACCTCTATGCATGAAATCCAATATGATAAAAGTAACACTTTTACAATAAAATAATCAACTTTTATGCATACCTCTATGCATGAAATTCAATTATGATAAAAGTAACACTTTTATATTAAAATAATAATCTTTTATGCTCACCTTTATGCATGAAATCTAATTATGATAAAAGTAACACTTTTATGTTAAAATAATAATCTTTTATGCATACCTCTATGCATGAAAATCAATTATGCATAATATAAAAATCAATTTCTCTAGGATTACAATGAATATCTTTCAATTAATCTAGGATGATAATTCCTAGAATATGGTAGGAAGTCCTCTTTTTATGCTTTGAATGAAATTATTTTATGCGTAATTTTTATAAAAATTTTGCCATAGCTCCGCTGCTATGACTGATAAATCTCAATTTTTCTAAGGGATAAAGCTTATCATTAAGAAAATAATTAGAATGATCCCTAATTGGATCATTAATCCATAATGGATTGAATCATCAATATTCATGAAATACATAAACTAAAAGCATAGAAAAAAGCCATTAATTTGGCCTCAAGCATAGATTAATCTTGGATTAAGGAAAAGCTTTATGAAAAGCTTCATTTGGAATGAGAATGGGTCATGAGTATGACCATTTCTTGAGTGAGAGAGAGAAATTACATAAAAACCATTTGAATTAAGCATAAATAGAAATTTATGTAGTTCTTAACTATCATTAATCAATTAACTTCAATAGCATTCATCAAATTATGTAAGTCTTCTCACTACCATTCATCAATTAACTTCAATAGCATTCAAAAACCATTCCAATTAAGCTTCTCAAGCTTGAGAGGGGTTGAGAAGAGAGAAGCATTGAGAAATTATAGAAAAGATCAAAACTCACCATTTAGCTTACAGATTGCTTGATTCTTTGTTCACGGTAGAGGCCCCTAACCAATCAATTGGTTAAGTATGTTGATGGAGCCACCAATGGGGATTGAAGAAAGAGGAAAGCTCCAATTTCTTCAATTTGGAGAGAATTTTAGAGAATAGTAGAAATTAGCATTATTTCAGCACAACTCTAGTATAGTAAAATTCTTCTATTTTTTTCAAAGGACTCATGTTCTATTTATAGGAGAGGGAAGCTCTAACCAAAGCTAACTGAATTCTAGAATTTTTCAAATTTAGTTTGGTTGAATTTGGACTAGATTTGGACCTAGTTTGGTTACTTTTCTATTCGGTTTGGTTCCATTTTGATTTGCTTTGGTTCAAGAGAGAGGAGAGATAAAAATATCACATTATTTTTGAGTTTAAAACTCATTCAAGCATGTGAAATATGCACCTCCTTTAAAGAACTCCCCTTCCTTACATATGTGTCAAAATGGAATCATTATACCCAAAATATCTCATATTTTTAATATTGCTCATAGTTTTTTACTAATAAACCTTGTACATTTTCAACTCTTCATTATGTATGAGCATTTACTCATTTTTGGGTATCTTCTTTTACAAATTGGATTTATCTCCTCCCTACACATGGATTGATGCTATTGGCCCATAGGAACCTTAATTGGACCATAATCCAAAAATTTCTGAAAATCTAGACCCTTAGGCTAAGGTCCTTTATACCCATTTCCAATAGATTCCAATTGCACATTGGAAAGTTCTTTTTGAATTTTTGTTTCAGGGAATTTCATTTTAATAATATGAGAAATTTTTCTATCTAAAAATATTCAAAATCTGAATATTCTCTCTCTAGAATATTTTCTCTCTCTATGTCAAAATAGGCAGAGACAAGATCTTTTATATTTCTGAAGAGGGGATTGATTACAGGGGAAGATGCTGGACATCTGGAGAGGCTGGGGAGGAATCTTACATTCTCTCCCACTTGAAAAACGCAAGATGCCCTCATCTCGCAAACTAGGGATAATTTCGCAAGATGCACGAATATGAGACTGAGAGAAAACAGACTCACTTGCGTCTTGAAGGTGAGAAATCATAATGGATAAAACCAATTCCTGCTGCCAAGCCATAAAGGAGATTAAGAAAGAAAGGAGATTGATGGAAGTAAGATTACTGCGAGCGACAAGTAAGAGTTACGACTTATATAAAGAAGGAACTAGCGTAACCTAGAAGCCACCGAGGTTTCTTGCCACTGAAGTTTTACCGTCTCTCCATGATTTGGGTTTGGCACAACTTTCTATAAAAGGCATTAAGAACTTTGAGATGAGGAGATAAAAGAAGTTCGTAGGCTAAGTCACCTACTTTCTTTGGTCCACAATATCTGGGGATAGTTTCTTATACTTCCTAAGAGATAAAGAACTTCTTTTGGACCGTACTCGAATGAAGACCAAAACCTTGATATCCAAAACACCGATTTTCATTTCTGAACTCATTGTTCTGAATCCTTAAAATAGGTGGGACTCCTGAGAAGTATTCTAGGGAAAGGGTCTTCCTTTTTTAAACAGAATCTTTCTTTTATTTTAGAGAGGGAATAATTATAAGATCAAAAAGGGAGATTCTTACTCCTGCATACCTTGAAGGTTGGGGGAAGGAATCTTACATTCTACCCCACTTAAAAAGTGCGAGATGTCCTCATCTCGCAAGTAGAGAACAACTCATTTTCTTAAGATCCAATTTATTCTGGGGTTCCTTATATTCAGGTCAACCCAACAGAATACGGGGATAAATATCCCTTATATAGAACTCATCATTAAATAACAATTCATTCAGATCATATCATTCATATCTTTAACATGATAATGGTCCATTAGACCGAAAAATTTCATTCTGAACATTCCTCCACGGAAATTTCAGTCAAGCAAGTTCTCAATTTGTCATCCCTTAACTTGATCTACCGGTCAAGTATTAACAGTAGCAATTTGAGAGCACAATCCACTAATCTCATAGTGATTTGCTGAAACAATTATCATCATTTATCATCAGAGGGACTCGTCCATTTCATCCTCATTATGGTTTTGCTCAGGTTATTATATTTCAACTAAATTTTAGAAATCATCATTTTTCAATCAGAATCCAAATCAATTCATCAGTTCTCAAACAAAATTAAAATCATATCAACCATATTCGAAATCATCATCTGGATAACATTAACGCTTATAATTTCAAGTCTTAGATTTACTCGTATATACTATCGGTAAAGAGCTGCAGTTATACCCTCGGTATATACGGGTCGTCATAATACTTGGAACTATAAGGTAAATACCATCATGTCTAGGCCTCAAGCAAGTCAAGGATTCTATATAATTGCGGTACTTCCATCTGAAGACCCAATTACCAAAATACGAATTTCAGTTTGAATATCAAATTGTATAAATTATATAACACAATTACAATCTTTTTGTGCTTCTTGATAAATTTTTGACATATTTGGCTTCTCAGTTAATCTTTATTAGCCAATTGGCTCTGATACCAACTGTGAGATCCCTGTTCCCATCGCACAACGGGTTCGGATGTTGGCAGCGGAAGTAGCACATTTTGCGAGGGCAGGGTCCCACACTCGGGGCCTCGCCCACGGATATCCGGACAAGAGACTAATCCATCGGTTTATCCAAAACTGAACCCGGAAAAACTTCCTTTACCCGGAAAGCACGGGCGATTCCTCCAGGATAACTTTTACTCTAACGTAGTCAAGACCATTTTCGATCAAGTTTATCCGACTGCATCTATAAAGATACTTGGTCAGATCAAGGAAGAAACTTGCACTTGGATCATTGGGATCAACGCTTTTTTCCCCATCAAGAGGCACAGCCGTTGATTCCTATCCATAGAACAATTACTATCCGGGATTTACTTTATCTATCGTAGTAACAAAAATTGAGTCTCGGTTTACGGATCCATCAGTCCAGCCTAACCCCATCCGATCCCATGGGTTAGCCAACCGCCCAACCACTGTAGTGATGGGATCCAATTTGGAATTTGGTTAGGTTTTGTCCCGGGTACCAAGGAAAAGAGTTCCAAGGCCCCCTAGCCGGAAGTTCATGCAAACATAAAACTAGCCACACCACTTACACACCCAATATGAAATTGCCTTTTTCTTAGCATCAGCTAACTTTAGAACAATCCTTTAATGAAACCATAGTACCACTCATCACAATATTCCAAATTATCTAGTTGATTCTTAATTTCCCACCATCAATCCTTCATCAGAGTATCTATGGCATCATTGGCAACTAGAACACTCACCACCTGTCCACTCAGGGGCCTTTTCAATAGTTCCTAGCCCATAATACTCGGCAATATAATCACTTATAAAAATCAAGATGGACTCTCGTTGAAGATCAACAAGATCAACCAATAGATCCATAAAAAGAGCCATGGACTCATCCATTGAAGACCAGCAAGGTCAATCAACCAGATCCATGCCCGGTTTCAGAAAACAACTCTTACTCCTTGTTCAAATATCTTCCTCGACGCACGCATGGGTATCCTAGGCGACCCAAAGCCCGAGCACCGTATGGTCAGCACCCTCTAGGATCCTTCGCAAGTGACCTAGCGCTTCACTCATAGGCCGCTTCCTTGGTCCCTCATCCACCGTACCGGAAGCTCACCATTTTAATCGAACCGAGGCCAGTCAAGACCTCGGCCGACTTTGCTACGCGAGATGTCCTCCATTGACTCTCCGTCATCAGCAGTTACAACTTTATCAGTTAGGTCTCCACAACCTTAATCACAAGACGGTCAAAATGCTTCCCCAGCATTCTTGACATAAGACAACCATTTACAAACAGCATTTACAAACAGTTTACAAATACAGTTTCTATATTAACTCTCATTTTTCCACATTATCCCTCATTAATCCACATTACTTATTCCACATTCCATTTATATGTGTACTCATCCAATCGCATCATTTTCCATCTCTTCACTTCAGATTCCTTCACATCACATATCATATATTCACATCCATATCCACATCCATTCATCCATATCCACATCCACATCCATATCCACATCCATACATCCATATCCACATCCATACATCCACATCCATATCCACATCCACATCCACATCCATACATCCACATCCACATCCACATCCATATCCACATCCATACATCCATACATCCAAACATCCATGCATCCACATCCACATTCACATCCATACATCCACATCTACACGCTTACCTCCATTTTCACATCCTCATTTATACATCCACATCCCATATCCACATTCATGCATACACATCCATATCCACATCCATACATCCACATCCACATGCATACATCCACTATCACGTCCTCATTCATACATCCACATCCACATACATACATACATCCACATCCACATTCACATCTATACACATTCACATCCACATTCCCATTCACATCTATACATCCACATCTACATCCACATACATACATACATCCACATCCACATTCCACATTCACATCTATACATCCACATCTACATCCACATTCACATACATCCACATCCACATTCACATTCACATCTATACATCCACATCTACATCCATATACATACATACATCCACATCCACATTCCACATTCACATCTATACATCCACATTCACATACATCCACATCCACATTTCCATTCACATCTATACATCCACATCTACATCCACATTCACATCTATGCATATACATCTTCATGCATACATCCATTTTCACATTCATACATCCACACTCCCATCTCCACATCCACACATCCACATACATACATCCATTTCCACATTCCCATTCACATCTATACATCCACATTCCCATCTATGTATATACATCTTCCTGCATACATCCATTTTCACATTCCTACATCCACACTCCCATCTCCACATCCACACATCCACATGCATACATCCATTTCCACATTCCCATTCATATAACCCCATATGCCTTCACATCTAATCTTTTACATCACATCCATTCTCGCCTTACCTCATCCCATACACATCTTATCACATCTTAATTCATCTTATCACCTCCTAACTTATCTCATAAGCATCTTATCACCTCTTACCACATCTTATACACCTCTTATCACATCCTATCACATCTCATATCTATTTATAGAATACAAGAGAATTCTTATATTTGATATAAGATTTCTTTACACATTTATTTATGCATAAATTCTATTTAAGGAGATTAATACTTTCGAAGTAAAAATCAATCTTTTATGCATCTTCCTATGCATAAATTCATTTTAAATGAAAATGACACTTTTGAATTAAATTTCAATCTTTTATGCATTTTCCTATGCATAAATTCAATTTAGATGAGAATGACACTTTTGAATTAAAAATCAATCTTTTATGCATCTTCTTATGCATAAATTCAATTTGGTAGGAATTACACTTTTAGAATAAAAGAATTTCTCTTATGCATCTAAGTTATGCATAAAATCCATTTATGATGAAAAATCACACTTTTAGTACAAAAAGAATATCTTTTATGCATACCTCTATGCATGAAATCCAATATGATAAAAGTAACACTTTTACAATAAAATAATCAACTTTTATGCATACCTCTATGCATGCAATTCAATTATGATAAAAGTAACACTTTTATATTAAAATAATAATCTTTTATGCATACCTTTATGCATGAAATCTAATTATGATAAAAGTAACACTTTTATGTTAAAATAATAATCTTTTATGCATACCTCTATGCATGAAAATCAATCATGCATGATATAAAAATCAATTTCTCTAGGATTACAATGAATATCTTTCAATTAATCTAGGATGATAATTCCTAGAATATGGTAGGAAGTCCTCTTTTTATGCTTTGAATGAAAATATTTTATGCGTAATGTTTATAAAAATTTTGCCATAGCTCCGCTGCTATGACTGATAAATCTCAGTTTTTCTAAGGGATAAAGCTTATCATTAAGAAAATAATTAGAATGATCCCTAATTGGATCATTAATCCATAATAGATTGAATCATCAATATTCATGAAATACATAAACTAAAAGCATAGAAAAAAGCCATTAATTTGGCATCAAGCATAGATTAATCTTGGATTAAGGAAAAGCTTTATGAAAAGCTTCATTTGGATTGAGAATGGGTCATGAGTATGACCATTTCTTGAGTGAGAGAGAGAAATTACATAAAAACCATTTGAATTAAGCATAAATAAAAATTTATGTAATTCTTAACTATCATTAATCAATTAACTTCAATAGCATTCATCAAATTATGTAACTCTTCACTACCATTCATCAATTAAGTTCAATAGCATTGAAAAACCATTCCAATTAAGCTTCTCAAGCTTGAGAGGGGTTGAGAAGAGAGAAGCATTGAGAAATTATAGAAAAGATCAAAATTCACCATTTACCTTACAAATTGCTTGATTCTTTGTTCACGGTAGAGGCTCCCAACTAATCAATTTGTTAAGTATGTTGATGGAGCCACCAATGGGGATTGAAGAAAGAGGGAAGCTCCAATTTCTTCAATTTGGAGAGAATTTTAGAGAATAGTAGAAATTAGCATTATTTCAGCATAACTCTAGTATAGTAAAATTCTTTTATTTTTTTCAAAGGACTCATGTTCTATTTGTAGGAGAGGGAAGCTCTAGCCAAAGCTAACTGAATTCTAGAATTTTCCAAATTCAGTTTGGTTGAATTTGGACCTAGTTTGGTTACTTTTTGATTCGGTTTGGTTCCATTTTGATTTGGTTTGGTTCAAGAGAGAGGAGAGATAAAAATATCACATTATTTTTGAGTTTAAAACTCATTCAAGTATGTGAAATATGCACCTCCTTTAAAGAACTCCCCTTCCTTACATATGTGTCAAAATGAAATCATTATACCCAAAATATCTCATATTTTTAATATTGCTCATAGTTTTTTACTAATAAACCTTGTACATTTTCAACTCTTCATCTTGTGTGAGCATTTACTCATTTTTCGGTATCTTCTTTTACAAATTGGATTTATCTCCTCCCTACACATGGATTGATGCTATTGGCCCATAGGAACCTTAATTGGACCATAATCCAAAAATTTCTAAAAATCTAGACCCTTAGGCTAAGGTCCTTTATACCCATTTCCAATAAATTCCAATTGCACATTGGAAAGTTCTTTTTGAATTTCTGATTCAGGGAATTTCATTTTAATAATATGAGAAATTTTTATTCAAAATCTTAATATTCTCTCTCTAGAATATTTTCTCTCTCTATGTCAAAATAGGCAGAGACAAGATCTTTTATATTTCTGAAGAGGGGATTGATTACAGGGGAAGATGCTGGACATCTTGAGAGGCTGGGGAGGAATCTTACATTCTCTCCCACTTGAAAAACGCGAGATGCCCTCATCTCGCAAACTGGGGGTAATTTCGCAAGATGCACGAATATGAGACTGAGAGAAATTTTTTAATTAAGATTAACCACCAAGAAAAGTCTCAAAGAGAGCAAGACTCAAGACAAGAACAAAGATTTCAACTTTATTCATTCTTGGAACATAAACAGTAAAGATAGAAGAACTCTTTATACTTCCATAAGCCCATCCATCATATGGTCACAAAAGCAGCACTCACAAGTTGCGCACGTATAAGGTAACTCATCTATGGGAATAATTCGGCTGGTTATTGCCGCACCTATCTCACTGGTATGAGGTGACCTATTAAAAGGACCTCTGAGAGGCAAGCCAAACACGGGATAAAGGCATATCTTTTGATGAGGAAGAAAGCATGCCAGTAAGAAGACCCGCTCAGAAAACCCAACATGTCTTGATCTCATCACGCAATAGTATCGGGCACCCAAACCCAAAGCTTCAATAACCATAGCCAGGCGGACATTGTTACGAAAGTGCTGCTGACCCCATGGTGTTACCCTAGTTATGTCTTGATAGGTCCGCCATTTGGTTTGAGCTACAGAAGTTCCCAAGTGAGGGAAAGTTGAGCGTTCATACAATTCTATAAAATCCTCTTTCACAGACTCACTTGCGTCTTGAAGGTGAGAAATCATGATGGATAAAACCAATTCTTGCTGCCAAGCTCCCATAAAGGAGATTAAGAAAGAAAGGAGATCGATGGAAGTAAGATTACTGCGAGCGACATACAGTTCTATAAAATCCTTCTTCACAGACTCACTTGCGTCTTGAAGGTGAGAAATCATCATGGATAAAACCAATTCCTACTGCCAAGCCATAAAGGAGATTAAGAAAGAAAGAAGATCGATGGAAGTAAGATTACTGCGAGCGACAAGTAAGAGTTACGACTTATATAAAGAAGGAACTAGCGTAACCTAGAAGCCACCGGGGTTTCTTGCCACTGAAGTTTTACCGTCTCTCCATGATTTGGGTTTGGCACAAATTTCTATAGAAGGCATTAAGAACTTTGAGATGAGGAGATAAAAGAAGTTCGTAGGCTAAGTCACCTACTTTCTTTGGTCCACAATATCTGGGGACAGTTTCTTATACTTCCTAAGAGATAAAGAACTTCTTTTGGGCTGTACTCGAATGAAGACCAAAACCTTGATATCCAAAACACCGATTCTCACTTCTGAACTCATTGTTCAGAATCCTTAAAACAGGTGGGACTCCTGAGTGGGAAGTATTCTAGGAAAACGGTCTTCCTTTTTTAAAAAGAATCTTTCTTTTATTTTAGAGAGGGAATAATTATAAGATCAGAAAGGGAGTTTCTTACTCCTGCATACCTTGAAGGTTGGGGGAAGGAATCTTACATTCTACCCCACTTAAAAAGTGCGAGATGTCCTCATCTCGCAAGTAGAGGACAACTCATTTTCTTAAGATCCAATTTATGCTGGGGTTCCTTATATTCAGGTCAACCCAACAGAATACGGGGATAAATATCCCTTATATAGAACTCATCATTAAATAACAATTCATTCAGATCATATCATTCATATCTTTAACATGATAATGGTCCATTAGACCAAAAAATTTCATTCTGAACATTCCTCCACGAAAATTTCAGTCAAGCAAGTTCTCAATTTGTCATCCCTTAACTTGATCTACCGGTCAAGTATTAACAGTAGCAATTTGACAGCACAATCCACTAATCTCATATTGATTTACTGAAATCATTATCATCATTTATCATCAGAGGGACTCATCCATTTCATCCTCATTGTGGTTTTGCTCAGGTTATTATATTTCAACTAAATTTCAGAAATCATCATTTTTCGATCAGAATCCAAATCAATTCATCAGTTCTCAAACAAAATTAAACTCATATCAACCACATTCGAAATCATAATCTCGATAACATTAACGCTTATAATTTCAAGTCTTAGATTTACTCGTATACACTGTTGGTAAAGAGCTGCGGTTATACCCTCGGTATATACAGGTCGTCATAATACTTGGAACTATAAGGTAAATACCATCATGTCTAGGCCTCAAGTAAGTCAGGGATTCTATATAATTGCAGTACTTCCAACTGAAGACCCAATTACCAAATTATGAATTTTAGTTTGAATATCAAATTGTATGAATTATATCCACAATTACAATCTTTTTGTGCTTCTTGATAAATTTTTGACATATTTGGCTTCTCAGTAAATCTTTATTAGCCAATTGGCTCTGATACCAACTGTGAGATCCCTGTTCCCACCGCGCAACGGGTTCGGATGCTGGCAGCGGAAGTAGCACATTTTGCGAGGGCAGGGTCCCATACTCGGGGCCTCGCCCACGGATATCCGGACAAGAGACTAATCCATCGGTTTATCCAAAACCGAAACCGAAAAAACTTCCTTTACTCGGAAAGCACGGGCGATTCCTCCAGGATAACTTTTACTCTAACGTAGTCAAGACCATTTCCGATCAAGCTGATCCGACTGCATCTATAAAGATACTTGGTTAGATCAAGGAAGAAACTTGCACTTGGATCATTGGGATCAACGCTTTTTTCCCCATCAAGAGGCACAGCCGTTGATTCCTATCCATAGAACAATTACTATCCGGGATTTACTTTATCTATCGTAGTAACAGAAATTGAGTCTCGGTTTACGGATCCATTAGCCCCATCCGATCCTATGGGTTAGCCAACCGCCCAACCACTGTAGTGATGGGATCCAATTTGGAATTTGGTTAGGTTTTGTCCCGGGTACCAAGGAAAAGAGTTCCAAGGCCCCCTAGCCGGAAGTTCATGCAAACATAAAACTAGCCACACCACTTACACACCCAATATGAAATTGCCTTTTTCTTAGCATCAGCTAACTTTAAAACAATCCTTTAATGAAACCATAGTACCACTGATCACAATCTTCCAAATTATCCGGTTGATTCTTAATTTTCCACCATCAATCCTTCATCAGAGTATCTATGGCATCATTGGCAACTAGAACACTCACCACATGTCCACTCAGGGGCCTTTTCAATAGTTCCTAGCCCATAATACTCGGCAATATAATCACTTATAAAAGTCAAGATGGACTCTTGTTGAAGATCAACAAGATCAACCAACAGATCCATAAAAAGAGCCATGGACTCATCCATTGAAGACCAGCAAGGTCAATCAACCAAATCCATACCCGGTTTGAGAAAACAACTCTTACTCCTTGTTCCAATATCTTCCTCGACGCACGCGTGGGTATCCTAGGCGACCCAGAGCCCGAGCACCATATGGTCAACACCCTCTAGGATCCTTCGTAGGTGACCTAGCGCTTCACTCAAAGGCCGCTTCAATGGTCCCTCATCCACCGTACCGGAAGCTCACCATTTTAATCGACCGAGGCTTGGTCAAGACCTCGGCCGACTTTGCTACGCAAGACGTCCTCCATTGACTCTCCGTCAGCAGTTGCAACTTTATCAGTTAGGTCTCCACGACCTTAATCACAAGACGGTCAAAATGCTTCCCCAACATTCTTGACATAAAACAACCATTTACAAACAACATTTACAAATAGTTTACAAATACAGTTTCTATATTAACTCTCATTTTTCCACATTATCCATCATTAATCCACATTACTTATTCCACATTCCATTTATATGTGTACTCATCCAATCGCATCATTTTCCATCTCTTCACTTCAGATTCCTTCACATCACATATCATATATTCACATCCATATCCACATCCATACATCCACACCCACATCCACATTCACATCCATACATCCACATCTACACGCTTACCTCCATTTTCACATCCTCATTTATACATCCACATCCCATATCCACATTCATATTACATCCATTTGCACATCCATACATCCACACTCCCGTCTCCACATCCACATATCCACATACATACATCCATTTCCACATTCCCATTCACATCTATACATCCACATCTACATCCACATTCACATCTATACATCCACATCTACATCCACATTCACATCTATGCATATACATCTTCCTGCATACATCCATTTTCACATTCCTACATCCACACTCCCATCTCCACATCCACACATCCACATACATACATCCATTTCCACATTCCCATTCATATAACCACATATGCCTTCACATTTAATCTTTTACATCACATCCATTCTCGCCTTACCTCATCCCATAAACATCTTATCACATCTTAATTCATCTTATCACCTCCTAACTTATCTCATAAGTATCGTATCACCTCTTATCACATCTTATAAACCTCTTATCACATCCTATCACATCTCATATCTATTTATAGAATACAAGAGAATTCTTATATTTGATATAAGATTTCTTTACACATTTATTTATGCATAAATTCTATTTAAGGAGATTAATACTTTCGAAGTAAAAATCAATCTTTTATGCATCTTCCTATGCATAAATTCATTTAAAATGAAAATGACACTTTTGAATTAAATTTCAATCTTTTATGCATTTTTCTATGCATAAATTCAATTTAGACGAGAATGACACTTTTGAATTAAAAGTCAATCTTTTATGCATCTTCTTATGCAAAAATTCAATTTGGTAGGAATTACACTTTTAGAATAAAAGAATTTCTCTTATGCATCTAAGTTATGCATAAAATCCATTTATGATGAAAAATCACACTGTTAGTACAAAAAGAATATCTTTTATGCATACCTCTATGCATGAAATCCAATATGATAAAAGTAACACTTTTACAAAAAAATAATCAACTTTTATGCATACCTCTATGCCTCTACTCGCCCCTAATGCCTCTACTCGCCTCTGAAAATTTAGAGCTCCCGAATGTCTGCACTGATGAGGGATTTGCCTCCATTGATATTTTTTATTTTTTATAAGGAAAAATCCTGTGGATTCATATTCGTAAAATTTGAGAAGAGGGACCATACATCATCTCTGAGTGTTGTTGCGTCCTCTCCCTGAAAGCTTGTGGGCAAGAGATCGTCCGCACGAGAGAGAGAGAACTTTGCATGTTCGCACGGGAGAGAGGGAGAGACAAAACACGAAAAAAAAAGCCTCCTCTGCATCGTCTTCACGAGAGAGGGAGACATAACATGAAAATAAAAAAACTCTGCATGGAAATAGACGGTTTTGCCGTACGACAAAAAAAAGAAAGAGAGAGAGAGAGAGAGAGAGACAGGGGCGGCCAAAATTGTAAGAGAGAGAGAGGGCCACCTCATATAATTCAGATGCAGCGTTCTCTCGCAGACAGTTGCAATGTTTAATCCACCTGAAAACCTTAGCTTTCCACAAAATTAATTGAAAAACCTTAATAACAAAGGTTATCTAATTCACTCATTATTTAATCGAATTTGTTTTTTTACTCATTGTATGTCCCTATTAAAATAATAATCTTTTATGCATACCTTTATGAATGAAATCTAATTATGATAAAAGTAACACTTTTATGTTAAAATAATAATCTTTTATGCATACTTCTATACATGAAAATCAATTATGCATAATATAAAAATCAATTTCTCTAGGATTACAATGAATATCTTTCAATTAATCTAGGATGATAATTCCTAGAATATGGTAGGAAGTCCTCTTTTTATGCTTTGAATGAAATTATTTTATGCGTATTTTTTTAAAACTTTTGCCATAGCTCCGCTGCTATGACTGATAAATCTCAATTTTTCTAAGGGATAAAGCTTATCATTAAGGAAATAATTAGAATGATCTCTAATTGGATCATTAATCCATAATGGATTGAATCATCAATATTCATAAAATACATAAACTAAAAGCATAGAAAAAAGCCATTAATTTGGCCTCAAGCATAGATTAATCTTGGATTAAGGAAAAGCTTTATGAAAAGCTTCATTTGGATTGAGAATGGGTCATGAGTATGACCATTTCTTGAGTGAGAGAGAGAAATTACATAAAAACCATTTGAATTAAGCATAAATGGAAATTTATGTAATTCTTAACTATCATTAATCAATTAACTTCAATAGCATTCATCAAATTATGTAACTCTTCACTACCATTCGACAAGTAACTTCAATAGCATTCAAAAACCATTCCAATTAAGCTTCTCAAGCTTGAGAGGGGTTGAGAAGAGAGAAGCATTGAGAAATTATAGAAAAGATCAAAATTCACCATTTACCTTATAAATTGCTTGATTCTTTGTTCACGGTAGAGGCCCCCAACCAATCAATTGGTTAAGTATGTTGATGGAGCCACCAATGGGGATTGAAGAAAGAGGGAAGCTCCAATTTCTTCAATTTGGAGAGAATTTTAGAGAATAGTAGAAATTAGCATTATTTCAGCATAACTCTAGTATAGTAAAATTCTTCTATTTTTTTCTACGGACTCATGTTCTATTTATAGAAGAGGGAAGCTCTAGTCAAAGCTAATTGAATTCTAGAATTTTCCAAATTCAGTTTGGTTGAGTTTGGACCTAGTTTGGTTACTTTTTGATTCGGTTTGGTTCCATTTTGATTTGGTTTGGTTCAAGAGAGAGGAGAGATAAAAATATCACATTATTTTTAAGTTTAAAACTCATTCAAGCATGTGAAATATGCACCTCCTTTAAATAACTCTCCTTCCTTACATATGTGTCAAAATGGAATCAATGTTATACCCAAAATATCTCATATTTTTAATATTGCTCATAGTTTTTTACTAATAAACCTTGTACATTTTCAACTCTTCAGCTTGTGTGAGCATTTACTCATTTTTGGGTATCTTCTTTTACAAATTGGATTTACCTCCTCCCTACACATGGATTGATGCTATTGGCCCATAGGAACCTTAATTGGATCATAATCCAAAAATTTCTAAAAATCTAGACCCTTAGGCTAAGGTCCTTTATACCCATTTCCAATAAATTCCAATTGCACATTGGAAAATTCTTTTTGAATTTCTGATTCAGGGAATTTCATTTTAATAATATGAGAAATTTTTATTCAAAATCTTAATATTCTCTCTCTAGAATATTTTCTCTCTCTATGTCAAAATAGGCAGAGACAAGATCTTTTATATTTTTGAAGAGGGGATTGATTACAGGGGAAGATGCTGGACATCTTGAGAGGCTGGGGAGGAATCTTACATTCTCTCCCACTTGAAAAACGCGAGATGCCCTCATCTCGCAAACTGGGGGTAATTTCGCAAGATGCACGAATATGAGACTGAGAGAAATTTTTTAATTAAGATTAACCACCAAGAAAAGTCTCAAAGAGAGCAAGACTCAAGACAAGAACAAAGATTTCAACTTTATTCATTCTTGGAACATAAACAGTAAAGATAGAAGAACTCTTTATACTTCCATAAGCCCATCCATCATATGGTCACAAAAGCAGCACTCACAAGTTGCTAATTTCACAAGATGCACGAATATGAGAGTGAGAGAAAATTTTTAATTAAGATTAACCACCAAGAAAAGTCTCAAAGAGAGCAAGACTCAAGACAAGAACAAAGATTTCAACTTTATTCATTCTTGGAACATAAACAGTAAAGATAGAAGAACTCTTTATACTTCCATAAGCTTGTCCATCATATGGTTACAGAAGCAGCACTCACAAGTTGCGCACGTATAAGGTAACTCATCTATGGGAATAATTCGGCTGGTTATTCCCGCAAATATCTCACTGGTATGAGGTGACCTATTAAAAGGACCTCTGAGAGGCAAGCCAAAAATGGGATAAAGGCATATCTTCTGATGAGGAAGAAAACACGCCAGTAAGAAGACCCGCTCAGAAAACCCAAAATGTCTTGATCTCATCACGCAATAGTATCGGGGACCCAAACCCAAAGCTTCAATAACCATAGCCAGGCGGACATTGTTACGAAAGTGCTGCTGACCCCATGGTGTTACCCTAGTTATGTCTTGATAGGTCCGCCATTTAGTCTGAGCTATAGAAGCTCCCAAGTGAGGGAAAAGTGAGCACTCATATAGTTCTATAAAATCCTTCTTCATAGACTCACTTGCGTCTTGAAGGTGAGAAATCATAATGGATAAAACCAATTCCTGCTGCCAAGCCAAAAAGGAGATTAAGAAAGAAAGGAGATCGATGGAAGTAAGATTACTGCGAGCGACAAGTAAGAGTTACGACTTATATAAAGAAGGAACTAGCGTAACCTAGAAGCCACCGGGATTTCTTGCCACTGAAGTTTTACCGTCTCTCCATGATTTGGGTTTGGCACAAATTTCTATAGAAGGCATTAAGAACTTTGAGATGAGGAGATAAAAGCTAGAAGTTCGTAGGCTAAGTTACCTACTTTCTTTGGTCCACAATATCTGGGGATAATTTCTTATACTTCCTAAGAGATAAAGAACTTCTTTTGGGCCGTACTCGAATGAAGACCAAAACCTTGATATCCAAAACACTGATTTTCACTTCTGAACTCATTGTTCTGAATCCTTAAAATAGGTGGGACTCCTGAGAAGTATTCTAGGGAAAGGGTCTTCCTTTCTTCAACAGAATCTTTCTTTTATTTTAGAGACGGAATAATTATAAGATCAGAAAGAGAGATTATTACTCCTGCATACCTTGAAGGTTGGGGGAAGGAATCTTACATTCTACCCCACTTAAAAAGTGCGAGATTTCCTCATCTCGCAAGTAGAGGACAACTCATTTTCTTAAAATCCAATTTATGCTAGGGTTCCTTATATTCAGGTCAACCCAACAGAATACGTGGATAAATATCCCTTATATAGAACTCATCATTAAATAACAATTCATTCAGATCATATCATTCATATCTTTAACATGATAATGGTCCATTAGACCGAAAAATTTCATTTTGAACATTCCTCCACGGAAATTTCAGTCAAGCAAGTTCTCAATTTGTCATCCCTTAACTTGATCTACCAGTCAAGTATTAAGAGTAGCAATTTGACAGCACAATCCACTAATCTCATAGTGATTTGCTGAAATCATTATCATCATTTATCATCACAAGGACTCGTCCATTTCATCCTCATTGTGGTTTTGCTCAGGTTATTATATTTCAACTAAATTTCAGAAATCATCATTTTTCAATCAGAATCCAAATCATTTATCATCACAAGGACTCATCCATTTCATCCTCATTGTGGTTTTGCTCAGGTTATTATATTTCAACTAAATTTTAGAAATCATCATTTTTCAATCAGAATCCAAATCAATTCATCAGTTCTCAAACAAAATTAAAATCATATCAACCACATTCGAAATCATCATCTGGATAACATTAACGCTTATAATTTCAAGTCTTAGATTTACTCGTATATACTACCGGTAAAGAGCTGTAGTTATACCCTCGGTATATACGAGTCGTCATAATACTTGGAACTATAAGGTAAATACCATCATGTCTAGGCCTCAAGCAAGTAAAGGATTCTATATAATTGCGGTACTTCCATCTAAAGACCCAATTACCAAATTACGAATTTCAGTTTGAATATCAAATTGTATGAATTATATCACAAAATTACAATCTTTTTGTGCTTCTTGATAAATTTTTGACATATTTGGCTTCTCAGTAAATCTTTATTAGCCAATTGGCTCTGATACCAACTGTGAGATCCCTGTTCCCACCCCGCAACGGGTTCGGATGCTGGCAGCGGAAGTAGCACATTTTGCGAGGGCAGGGTCCCACACTCGGGGCCTCGCCCACGGATATCCGGACAAGAGACTAATCCATCGGTTTATCCCGAAACCGAAAAAACTTTCAATCGCATCATTTTCCATCTCTTCACTTCAGATTCCTTCACATCACATATCATATATTCACATCCATATCCACATCCATACATCCACATCCACATCCATACATCCATACATCCACATCCATACATCCACATTCACATCCATACATCCACATCTACACGCTTACCTCCATTCACATCCACATCCACATTCACATCCATACATCCACATCTACACGCTTACCTCCATTTTCACATCCTCATTTATACATCCACATCCCATATCCACATTCATACATACACATCCATATCCACATCCATACATCCACATCCACATGCATACATCCACTATCACGTCCTCATTCATACATCCACATCCACATACATACATACATCCACTATCACGTCCTCATTCATACATCCACATCCACATACGTACATACATCCACATCCACATTCCCATTCACATCTATACATCCACATCTACATCCACATACGTACATACATCCACATCCACATTCCACATTCACATCTATACATCCACATCTACATCCACATTCAGATACATCCACATCCACATTTCCATTCACATCTATACATCCACATCTACATCCCCATACATAAATACATCCACATCCACATTCCACATTCACATCTATACATCCACATCTACATCCACATTTACATACATCCACATCCACATTCCCATTCACATCCACATTCACATCTATACATTCACATCTACATCAACATTTACATACATCCACATCCACATCCACATCCACATCCACATCCACATTCCCATTCACATCTATACATCCACATCTACATCCACATTCACATCTATGCATATACATCTTCATGCATACATCCATTTTCACATTCATACATCCACACTCCCATCTCCACATCCACACATCCACATACATACATCCATTTCCACATTCCCATTCACATCTATACATCCACATCTACATGCACATTCACATCTATGCATATACATCTTCCTGCATACATCCATTTTCACATTCCTACATCCACACTCCCATCTCCACATCCACACATCCACATGCATACATCCATTTCCACATTCCCATTCATATAACCCCATATGTCTTCACATCTAATCCTTTACATCACATCCATTCTCGCCTTACCTCATCCCATACACATCTTATCACATCTTAATTCATCTTATCGCCTCCTAACTTATCTCATAAGCATCTTATCACCTCTTATCACATCTTATACACCTCTTATCACATCCTATCACATCTCATATCTATTTATAGAATACAAGAGAATTCTTATATTTGATATAAGATTTCTTTACACATTTATTTATGCATAAATTCTATTTAAGGAGATTAATACTTTCGAAGTAAAAATTAATATTTTATGCATCTTCCTATGCATAAATTCATTTTAAATGAAAATGACACTTTTGAATTAAATTTCAATCTTTTATGCATTTTCCTATGCATAAATTCAATTTAGATGAGAATGATACTTTTGAATTAAAAATCAATCTTTTATGCATCTTCTTATGCATAAATTTAATTTGGTAGGAATTACACTTTTAGAATAAAAGAATTTCTCTTATGCATCTAAGTTATGCATAAAATCCATTTATGATGAAAAATCACACTTTTAGTACAAAAAGAATATCTTTTATGCATACCTCTATGCATGAAATCCAATATAATAAAAGTAACACTTTTACAATAAAATAATCAACTTTTATGCATACCTCTATGCATGAAATTCAATTATGATAAAAGTAACACTTTTATATTAAAATAATAATCTTTTATGCATACCTTTATGCATGAAATCTAATTATGATAAAAGTAACACTTTTATGTTAAAATAATAATCTTTTATGCATACCTGTATGCATGAAAATCAATTATGCATAATATAAAAATCAATTTCTCTAGGATTACAATGAATATCTTTCAATTAATCTAGGATGATAATTCCTAGAATATGGTAGGAAGTCCTCTTTTTATGCTTTGAATGAAATTATTTTATGCGTAATTTTTATAAAACTTTTACCATAGCTCCGCTGCTATGACTGATAAATCTCAATTTTTCTAAGGGATAAAGCTTATCATTAAGAAAATAATTAGAATGATCCCTAATTGGATCATTAATCCATAATGGATTGAATCATCAATATTCATGAAATACATAAACTAAAAGCATAGAAAAAAGCCATTAATTTGGCCTCAAGCATAGATTAATCTTGGATTAAGAAAAATCTTTATGAAAAGCTTCATTTGGATTGAGAATGGGTCATGAGTATGACCATTTCTTGAGTGAGAGAGAGAAATTACATAAAAACCATTTGAATTAAGCATAAATAGAAATTTATGTAATTCTTAACTATCATTAATCAATTAACTTCAATAGCATTCATCAAATTATGTAACTCTTCACTACCATTCATCAATTAACTTCAATAGCATTCAAAAACCATTCTAATTAAGCTTCTCGAGCTTGAGAGGGGTTGAGAAGAGAGAAGCATTGAGAAATTATAGAAAAGATCAAAATTCACCATTTACCTTACAAATTGCTTGATTCTTTGTTCACGGTAGAGGCCCCCAACCAATCAATTGGTTAAGTATGTTGATGGAGCCACCAATGGGGATTGAAGAAAGAGGGAAGCTTCCATTTCTTCAATTTGGAGAGAATTTTAGAGAATAGTAGAAATTAGCATTATTTCAGCATAACTCTAGTATAGTAAAATTCTTCTATTTTTTTCAAAGGACTCATGTTCTATTTATAGGAGAGGGAAGCTCTAGCCAAAGCTAACTGAATTCTAGAATTTTCCAAATTTAGTTTGGTTGAATTTGGACCTAGTTTGGTTACTTTTTGATTCGGTTTGGTTCCATTTTGATTTGGTTTGGTTCAAGAGAGAGGAGAGATAAAAATATCACATTATTTTTGAGTTTAAAACTCATTCAAGCATGTGAAATATGAACCTCCTTGAAAGAACTCCCCTTCCTAACATATGCGTCAAAATGGAATCATTATACCCAAAATATCTCATATTTTTAATATTGCTCATAGTTTTTTACTAATAAACCTTGTACATTTTCAACTCTTCATCTTGTGTGAGCATTTACTCATTTTTGGGTATCTTCTTTTACAAATTGGATTTATCTCCTCCCTACACATGGATTGATGCTATTGGTCCATAGGAACCTTAATTGGACCATAATCCAAAAATTTCTGAAAATCTAGACCCTTAGGCTAAGGTCCTTTATACCCATTTCCAATAAATTCCAATTGCACATTGGAAAGTTCTTTTTGAATTTCTGTTTCAAGGAATTTTATTTTAATAATATGAGAAATTTTTTTATCTAAAAATATTCAAAATCTGAATATTCTCTCTCTAGAATATTTTCTCTCTCTATGTCAAAATAGGCAGAGACAAGATCTTTTATATTTCTGAAGAGGGGATTGATTACAGGGAAAGATGCTGGACATCTTGAGAGGCTGGGGAGGAATCTTACATCTCACACCTTGAGACTTACCTTATTCAGCTTAACCTAGATGGGAACGTAACAAAGTGTCAGTTCAGAGTCCTACCCTTGGGAGTCTATGCTGGAATCCTTGGAATGGATTGTCTCCAAAAGAATCAGGTTGACATTCATTGTCACAAAGGAACCATCTCTTTCCTTGACCTTCACGGGAATAAAGTTCAAGAAACTGGAATTTTCAGATCCCGAGTGCTACAATTAGTCAAGGCTTCCAAATTATTAAAGGGCTCAGAAAGAGGCAAGCTGTATATGTTGTTAAAATGAATCCAGTAGACATAAAATGCAAGGCTTAAGAACCAGAGTGGTTAAGTGAGTATGCATATGTGTTTCCAGAAGAAGACCTGACTGAGATGCCTCTGTCTCCTCTCGCGAAGAGCTGACTGAGATGCCTCTGTCTCCTCTCGCGAAGAGCTGACTGAGATGCCTCTATCTCCTCTCGTGAAGTAGATCATGAGATCGAGTTAACCCTCAGAGCTCAGCCAATGGCTCAGCGTACATACAAAATACCAATCCCTGAAGCCATAGAACTTAAGGAGCAATTAAGACAACTGTTAGAACAGGGATTCGTCAGACCCAGTGTCTCACCTTGGGGTGCAACCGTTCTCTTTCAAAAGAAGAAAGATGGAACGTTAAGGTTCTGTATTGACTACAGAGGATTGAATCAATTAACAATTAAGAATAAGTATCCTATCTCTAGGATTGATGAACTTCTAGATCGGTTAAGTGGGACCCAAATGTTCACAAAGATAGATCTCAAATCCGGGTACTACCAGATCAGAATCAAGGAGAAGGACATCCCGAAGACAGCATTCAATACTCGCTATGGGCATTATGAATTGACACTCATGCCGTTTGGATTGACTAATGCCCCAGCGACGTTTAATTGTCTTATGCAGGATATTCTTAGAGAATACTTGGATGATTTTGTTCTTGTCTTCTTTGACGATATCTTAGTATACTCAAAGAATGCTGTAGATCATGAAGACCATGTGCGCAAGGTCCTGGAAATCCTCAGAAAACACCAACTTTTTACAAAAAAGAGCAAGTGTTCTTTCTCTGTTGACCAGGTGGAATACTTGGGATTCATAGTATCAAAGGATGGGATTTCTTCTAACCCCGCAAAGATCCAAGCAGTCATAGAATGGTCAGAACCCAAGACAGTAAAGAAAGTCAGAGGATTCCTAGCACTAACCGGATGGTATAGGATCTTTATACCTAGGTATGCTAAGATAGCATCCCCTTTAACTAACCTTCTCAAGAAGAGTACACTTTTTTAGTGGACTGCAATGTGTCAAAGTGCCTTTGACAAGCTAAAAGCAACCTTAGTAGCCAACCCTATCCTTAAATTCCCAGATTTTACCAAACCCTTTGAGGTAGTTTTACTGATGCCAGTGGGTTTGCCTTAGGCGGTGCTCTTATGCAAGAAGGTCATGCAATGGCCTATGAATCTAGAAAACTCAGAACACATGAGAGAAATTGTGTTGTTTATGACTTGGAGTTACTCTCAGTAGTGTATGCTCTGAAGTTGTGGGTGGAGACATTATCTTTTGGGATCATCAAAGTCTGAAGTGGATCTTTACCCAAAAGGATCTCAACATGCGTCAAAGGAGATAGATGCAGACCCTGGAGGAATTGGATTTTGAAATTAAGTATCGACCAGGGAAAGAAAATGTGGTTGCAAATGCGCTCAGCAAAAAACCCTCTTGCTTGCAATTACAGTGGTGTCAAATCCATTAATCGTTGAAGCAAAGGAGAAAATCATGCAGGACAAATTCTTTGCCCCTATTGCTATCCTTCTAATGCAGGAAAGCAAGACTCCTTAGGAAATAAGTCAAGTTCTAGGGTACAAATTGGATGAAGGATGCATGTATTATAATAATCGGCTATGTATCCCCAATGATGAGGGAATAAAGGGAAGAATTTTGAGAGAAGCCCATGATAGCATGATAGCTGGACATCCAGGGTTTATAAAAACCTATAGGTCTATTAAGAAAAGCTTCTTTTGGCCCAGGACTCAAAAAGGATGTACTTGATCATGTGCGAAAATGCTTAATGTGTCAGAGAGTCAAGGCAGAGAGAGTCAAGATGCCAGGTAAACTGCAGCCTCTAGACATTCCTCAGATGAAGTGGGAATGTATCACTGGATTACCTTCACTGTTACAACTCCATTTTAGTGGTAGTTGATAGAATAACCAAAGTTTCCCATCTTCCAGTGAAAGAAACATACACTGCAGTGGATGTTGCTAGAGTTTGCCTTAAAGAGATCTTCAGATTGCATGGCTTACCCAGGAGGATAGTAAGTGACAGAGATCCCAAATTCACATCAAAATTCTGGACTATATTCTTCAAAGCAGTAGAAACTTTCTTGGATCTCAGCACAGCTTATCACCCCGAAATAGATGGTCAAACTAAAAGAGTGAATCAGGTAATAGAAGATATCCTTTGGTCATGTTGCAGCAGGGAGCCCAAGAAGTGGTTAAGCCATTTGCATCTGGTCGAATTTGCTTACAATGCTTCTTATCATCGAAGCATTGGGATGAGTCCTTTAAAAACTTTGTATGGATAAGATTGCCTTACACCGTTGACTTGGTCTGACCCATTGATCAGAGTCAAAATGTCCAGACAAATGCTTGATGACATGGACCAACAAATGCAATCAATTCGTAAAGATATAAAGGCAGCCCAAGATAGGCAAAAGAAGTATGCAGCAGATAAAAAGAGATCAGAGAGAGAGTTTGAAGAATCAGATAAAAAGAGATCAGAGAGAGAGTTTGAAGAATCAGATATGGTCTTCATTCGAGTATGACCAAAAAGAAGTTCCTTATCCTTAGGGAAGTACAAGAAGCTCTCTCCCAGATACTGTGGGCCATATGCTCTTATAAAGAAAGTGGGCGATCTAGCCTACAAACTTCTTCTGCCTCCCCATCTCAAGGTACATAATGTATTCCATGTCAGATTTCTTAAGAAGTATGTACCGAGCCCGAGTCACGTGCTTGATGATGAGCAATTGATCTCTCCGACTCGAGGGGCCAGATGACCTAAGGAAATCCTTATGTTTGAGAAGATTCTCAGATCAGAGTCCTCAGAGAGTTTTTAGTAAAGTGGAAGTTCTTCCCTCTAGAAGACGCCACCACCTGGAAGAAAGAAGAAGAGTTGGTGAAAGAATACCCCCACTTTGCGAGATGAGGACACCTCGCGTTTTTCAAGTGGGAGAGGATGTAAGATTCCTCCTCATCTTGAATAATGAATAAGCCTTTACTTCAATTCCGTGTAATCATTCCCTATTTCTGAATACAAGAAAATATTATTTTTCCTTGTTTTTGCCTAGTGAGATGAAAATTTTTAGAGAGTGGTAATTCAATATTGAGATATTTATGGATATATAAATTCTACAAATATCAAAAATATGTTTCCTTGCAACAAAAAATCAAAATAAATTTTCCAAGGTGCATTAGGAATCAATTAAAAATAATTTAAAAGACCTTAGCCTAAGGGTCAAGATTTTTTTAAAAAATTTAGATTATGGTCCAATTAAGGTTCCTATGGACCAATAAGATTAATCCAAGTGTTGGGATGAGATAAATCCAATGAATAAAAGAAAATACCCAAAAATGAGGAAGAGTTGACTCAGTACAAGATTTATTAGTTAAAAATTATAAAATATTACTAAAAAAATGAGATATTTTGGAGTAATCATACCATTTTGACACCTTGGTAAGGAAAGGGGGAGCCTTCAAGGAGGCACCTATTTCACACATGTGAAGGAGTTTTAAACTCAAAAATATTAAGATATTTTTATTTCTCCTCTCTTCTGGATCAAACCAAATAAAAAAGGGAGCCAAACTGGTCCAAATCTTGTCCAAATTCAGCCATACTGAAGCTCAAAAATTCTAAAACTTAGTTGGACTCAGTTAGTGGATTTCTTTACCTATAAATAGACCCTCATTATTTTGTATTCTCATCTGTGAACTAGATTATGCCAGTATTACATTAGAATATGCCTATTTTCTATTATCCTCTAAAACTCCTCTACAATTTGGAGAGATTGGAGCTTCTCTCTCTCTTCAACCTTCTTTGGAGCTTTCCTCAACATACTAACCAATTGATTGGTTGGGGGCCTTTCCTAAGACTAGAGAATCAAGCAAAATAAGAACACATAAATCATTTTTATGCATAATGTGAAAAGAGGACTTCCTACCATATAGTCATCCTATATTAAATGAATAATTCTCATCATATCCATGGAAAATTTGATTTTTAATGTTTATGCATAAATAGTTAATTAGAGAGAAAGAAGATTTTATAGTAATTTCATTTTTATGATGAAAGAGGAATTCCCATGATAATGGAGATCCATGTATTCCAATGGAGATCCATGATAATTGAGATCCATGTATTCCAATGGAGAAAGAGAAAAATTGAAATATTAAAATAATGGATATTTTATTTAAAATTAAAGATGAATTTTAGATAAATTATTTTTATGTATGAAAAATTTGAATGATGAAAGAGGAATTTCCATCATAATTGGAATTCAATCATTTAAATGAAAAAAGTGGAATTCTTAGTATAATGGAACTAATGGATATTTTTATTTAATTTTTAACAAAAAATTTAGTTAAATTTATTTTTTTGCATGAAATATTTAAATGATAAAAGAGAAACTCCCATCATAATTGGAATTCAATCATTTAAATGGAAAAAGAGAAATTTTTGTCATATTTGCATTAATGGATATTTTTATTCAATTTTAAGAGAAATTTTAGTTAAAATAATGTTTATGCATAGGAAAAATTTAAAAGATAAAAGAGAAATTCCCATCATATTTGGAATTGAATCATTTAAATGGAAAAAGTGGAATTCTTGTCATATTAGGATTAATGGATACTTTTATGTAATTTTTAAGAGAAATTTTAGTTAAAATTATTTTATCCATGAATAGATTTAAATGATGAAAGAGAAACTCCCATCATATTTGGAATTCAATCACTTAAATGGAAAAAGAAGAATTCTTGGTATATTGAAATATTGAATATTTTTATTTAATTTAAAGAGGAATTTTAGATAGATTTAATTTATGATAAAAGAGGAATTCCCATGATATTTGGATTGCACTCATTAAATGAGAAAAAGAAGGATTTGAATTAATTTTTAGTATCAAAAGATGAATTTCCACCATAATTCTACCTAGGAAATTAAGGTCGAGAAATTAAGTGATAGAAAGAATATCTTTAGATATTTTATTTGGTTAAATCACTAAATTGGTATTTACCCAAAAAAAGATGTTTATCTGAAAGGAATCCTTATTAGAACTAAACCAAATGAATTTGGTTAGACTATGAGAGGGATGGACAGTAAACCTACTTGTCCATCTCTTGATCTGAATGAAGCAAAAGCTTCGTGACCAATTCCAGTTCCTAAATACAAAGAATAGACTACTGTTGAACTAAACTAGTTTTCCTTTGACTGAAATCACCAAGAATCTAGTTGGACAATTAGTCAAATGATGGGTAGATTACCTTGATGAGAGATCAAGGTAATGATGGGTAGATTAGTCAAATGATGGGTAGATTACCTAAATACAAATCTACCCATCAATTAGTCAAATGATGGGTAGATTACCTAAATACAAAGAATAGACTACTGTTGAGCTAAACTAGTTTTCCTTTGACTGAAATCACCAAGAATCTAGTTGGACAATTAGTCAAATGATGGGTAGATTACCTTGATGAGAGATCAAGGATTCTCATTATGAAACTGGGAATCATGGAAAAAGGGGTTTTGTGGAACCAATCTCAAACTGGGAATTTTGACTTGCATTGGAACCTCTGTTTTTCATTTAAAGGACTATTTTACGCGCCAGAATGCTTGGAGGAAGCATTTGGCATGTGTTTTGTGGAAAAAGGGGTTTTGTGGAACCAATCTCAAACTGGGAATTTTGACTTGCATTGGAACCTCTATTTTTCATTTAAAGGATTGTTTTACGCCAGAATGCTAGAGGAAGCATTTGGCATGTGTTTTACTAAGAGGAGGTTCATTTTGCAACAGCTGACGCGAGGAGTTGTCGAGGAACGTCGCTCGTGACAAAGCCTGCCGAGGTTTTGACCAATCTCAGTACGGTTAAAATGGTGCGCTTCCGGTACGATGGGCGAGGACCAACGAAGCGGTCCCTGAGTGAAGTTATAGGAAACCTAAGGAGGATCCTAGAGGGTTCTGACCAGGTGATGCACGGGCTCGCGATTGCTACTAGGACACCCATGCGTGTGTCAAGGAAGATTCGGATGGACTAAAAAGAAAGATTTTTGTGAATCAAATTTTGATACTGGATCTCGTTAGTTGGCCAGCTCGTCTTCAACGAAGAGTCCAAAGGACACATTTTGTAATACAATGGATTCAAAATTTTGGAGGATTGTGATCAGTAATATTATGAATTCTATTGCAGGATTGTTTTTAAAGCCAACCGAATATGTTAAAGCCAACCGAATCTGTTATAAATGGCAATTTCATATTGGGTGTGTACGTGGTATGCCTACCTTAATTTTTGCATGAATCACCAGCTAGGGGGCCTGGGAACTCTTTTCCTTGGTACTCGCGCAAAACACAACCAATTCTTTATAAATGAATCCTGGGACCAATACAGTGGTCGGGTGTTTGGTGGTTGGGCTGGATCGGAGGATTCCTACGAAACAATTAAGATACGATTAGTTACGTTAGTTAGATTAAGTCCTGAGAAAACCTTGTTCTGTTGGGAGGGGATCAGCGAGCTGTGCCTCATTAAAGGAGGAAAAAAGCGGTGATTCTATGGACCAACAAGTGCAAGTCTCTTCTTCATCTGACCATGTGACTTCAGGTTCGGTCACATCAGTTTAACTAGTTAAGACTTTGACTCGTTAGAGTAATTCCCCCGTTAGAAGATTTTCCCATGATGGAGTCACCCGTGCCTTCCGAGCAAGGAGAGTTTTTCTGGGCTTGGTTTCGGAGGAACCGCCCGGGCTAGTCTCTCATCCGGACATCCGCGAGAGCGAGGCCCCAAGTGTGGATCCCCGCCCCGCACAGGAGGGCGACGCTGCTTCCGCCATCGAAACCCCGGAGGGGGGATCTCACAGATGTGGAATGATGTGAAATAATGTGGAATGATGTTGAATGATGTGAAATAATGTGGAATGATGTTGAATGATGAGAAATAATGTGGAATGATGTTGAATGATGTTAAATAATGTGGAATGATGTGAGATAATGGAAAATAATGTGGAATGATGAGAAATGATGTGGAATGATGAGAAATGATGTGGAATGATGTGGAATAATGTAAAATGATATGGAATGATTAGAAATGATGCGGAATGATGAGAAATGATGAGGAATGATGTGTAAAGATGGTAATATTACTTGAAAAATGTATTTGCATGTGAAACCTATTTTTAAATATTGTTTTATGTCAAGTATGCTCGAGGAAGCATTTTGACTATCTTCTCGAAAGAGGTCGCGGACCTAGGTTGAGAATGTTGCAATAGCCAGACGGAGAGTCAAAGAAGGACGTCTTGCATGGCAAGGTCGACCGAGGTCTTGACCAGCCTCAAGTTTGGTTAAAAGGGTGAGCTTCCGGTACGGTGGATAAGGGGCCAAGGAAGCATCTTATGAGTGAAGTGCTAGGTCACTTGCTGTGCGAAGGATCCTAGAGAGTGCTGACCATATGGTGCTCGGTGCCTAAGATATCCCGTGCGTCGAGGAAGAAAATGGAACGTTGAGTTGGAGTTGTTTTCTGAACACGGGTCTGGATTTGGTTGGTTGACCTTGCTGATTTTAAACGGATGAGTCCATGGTTCCTTTTTGGCACATTGGATCTCGTTGGTTGATCTAGCTCATCTTTAACAGAGAGTCCTTTTGGATTTTATAGATAAAAGAGATCAAAATCCTGGTGGGTACTATGAGTTAGGAACCATGAAACGGCCCCTGAGTGAAGTACTAGGTGAGCCTAGAGGGATTGACCATGTGAGACCCCTCTACCCCCTCCACGCACCGGATTCCCGGTTGCTAGCAGCACCAGAGCGGAAGTAGCTTTCTCTTGCACGGGGCAGGGTTTCCCACACTCAGGGCCTCGCCCTCGAATGTCCGGACACACGAGACTAATCTGGTGGTCATTCCGAAATCGAAACCGGGAAAATTTCCCTTGCCTGGAAAACGGGGAAGATTCCACCTTTTTGATTATCTTAACAAATTTTCTAACGGGGTCAAGAGACTAAACTATCCTTCACCTGATTAAACCAAATAGAAGGAAAACTATCACTGACTTAATTTGAAGAAATCAACGCTTTTTTGCTAACCGAAATCAGGCATAGCTATTGATCTAATAATTTGAGGAAATCAATGCTTTTTTCTTAACCAAAGTCAAGCACAGCCATTGATCTACTCATTTGAGAAATTCTTTAGGGTTTTATTTAACTACTCAAATTCTAAGAGTATTCCTATTATTTTAATTTAATGATTAAAACTCTACTAATTCTAGCCTACTAACCTCATTCGCCGCATGGGTTAGCCACCACCCAGCCCACCACCCAACCAATTGGTTCTACCAATTGGAATCGGTAGAACCAGACAATTACTCACCCACCCATAATTGAATGCCTTTCTTAACTTTTGCTTTCGAACACATATGCGCACACACTCCTCTTTAAAACTTTAACTTATAAAATAGTCTACTGACAAACAATTATTGGTTACAAATGTCATAACTCAAAAATTCCATCCAGTCCTTTGTTTCTTAAAAAAGAGAATCACTCTGGACTCTCCGTTGGGACCAACTGGTCATCATCAGCAACAACAACGAGATCTAGTAAAACAGATTAGAATCATCATTTCGTCCATTATACATATCTTCCACGACATATGCATGGGTGCCCCAGGCACCGCGAGCCTGTGCATTGCCTGGTCAGAACCCTCCAGGATCCTCCTTAGGTGTCCTGGCACTTCACTCAGGGACCACTTCATCGGCCCTCGTCCATTGTATCGGAAGCACACCATTTTAACCGTACCAAGGCTGGTCAAGACTGGGCAGGCTTTGCTGCATGAGCTGTCCTTTGAACACTCCCCGCCAGCTGTTGCAACCGAATTTCCCTTAGAAAAACATATACCAAATGCTCCCTTTAGCATTCTGGCGTAAGACAGTCCTTTAAGAAAACAAGGTTTCTATGGAAGTTTTCAGTTTGATTTTCTTTTGAATACAATGAGTATTTCTTGAATCAGTATCCCCAAAACTTCTTGAACGGAATTTTAAATTTCATACAAGAATTCCTCGAGTTCTGTAACCTTGATCCACAGATCAATTTGAAGGGTCTCAAACTTAGTTTCAAATTTGTCGAGAGTTTTGAGTGTATTTTTCTAAACTGGTCACATCTTCTTTCCTCAAACTGACAAAAGAGTTTGGTCTTAGTCATTGGTCTTAGTCATAGTCTGATTCAAGGTTTATGTCGGATAAGATTTTTCCTCAACTATCTTTCTTGAAAAGGTTTGATAATTCAGTTACTATTTTACTCAATTTCTTTCTTTGAATATTCACTTATTTGATTTCTAAAATTAGTTACGAATTCCAATGAGGAATAAATTAATCATTTATATGAATATTTTGATCTGGATAGATTTCTTGAATTTTCTTTTTACAATCCGTATGAATATAAAACGATAGAAATTTCTCTCTTAGAGTACTTAATTATTCATTTATCAAATACTCATAGAATTGAAGAGAGTTTTAATTTTGATATAAAAATTCTTTATGCATCTATTTATGCATAAAAATCAACTTCAATGGGAATAACACTTTTATAATTAAAAAAAATCCTTTTATGCATCTATTCATGCATAAAATCAAATTTAATAATAATAACACTTTTGTAATAAAAAAATTCCTTTATGCATCTTTCTATGCATAAAAATAAAATTTAATAAGAATAACACTTTTGTAATAAAACAATTTCCTTTATGCATCTTTCTATGCATAGAAATCACTTTTAATAATAATAACACTTTTGTAATTAAAAAAAATTCCTTTATATGCATCTTTCTATGCATAAAAATCAAATTTAATAAGAAGAACACTTTTGTGATAAAAATTTTTCCTTTATGCATCTTTCTATGCATAGAAATCTATTTTAATAGGAATGACACTTTTGTAATTAAAAAAATTGCTTTATGCATAAAAATCTAATTTAATGAGAATATCACTTTTATAATAAAAAAATTTCCATTATGCTACTTTGAATGCTTAAAAATTAAATTTAATGAGAATAACACTTTTATAATTAAAAATTTTCATTATGCATCTTTCTATTATGCATAAAAATCAAATTTAATGAGAATAACACTTTTATAATAAAAAAATTCCATTATGCATCTTTCTATGCATAGAAATCAATTTTAATAATTAATATCAGTGATATCCATGCATATTCATAGGTGAATATGTACATGGAGTAATTAGAATATTTCTTTTAGATGCAAAAATGGTGGGAATTACTCTTTTGGAATAACATAAAAACAAACTTTTTTTTCACAAAAATCTAGAAAATTGTGTCACAACCTGCTTTGTATGGCTGACCATTTCTCATTTTTATCATTCTTTATTTAACTTAAATCAACCCAAATCAGATTCATAGAACTCTATTCTATACAATTTTCTAAATTCAAGAGAGTAAACAATAAGAAGAGTTTAACTAATCCCTTAGTTAATCTTTCTAGGATTAAGAAAGGCTGGAATGTAAAGAAGAGAAGGGGGTGGCCTTTTTCTCAAAGGCATAGCATTTGAATTTAATTCAATCAACTGTAAAACATAAAAATCAAGGAAACCATAGATTTAAAATTTAAAAACAAGTAAGAAAATTAGCTTACATGGAGCTTGTAAGCTCTCTTTTGGCTTGAGGGATTGAGGGTTCTACTCTTGTTTGAAGCAAGAGTGGCCACCAATTCACTTTGGAGAGGATTAGGCCAAAAATAATTGAATCATTAGAAATTCAATGTAGATGGCTCAAGAAAGGAGTAGAGTAACAGTGCATAAGCACCATTAAGCTTTCACAAAGGGGGAGGCTTCTATTTATAGGAAAAAGTGAGCCCCTAACCAAGCAAACTGATTTTAGAATTTTCCAGATCAGTTTGGTCAATTTTTGACCATTTTTGGGTCAGTTCAGCTTACTTTTTGGATCTAGTTTTGAAATAGGAGAGAGGAGAGATGAAATATCTCATTTTATTGATTAAAAATTGGGATAATGATGAGAAAAAAGGCGCCTACTTCATGAGGGGAGATCCCCACTCTAAGGTGTCAAAAATTTAGTTTTTTAATTGTTTTCTTTGGTCCTTAGTACACTCTTCATCTTATGTGAGCATTTACTCATTTTTGGGGGGTTTTTCTTTTATTCTTCAATTTATCTCCTCCCTACATTTGGATTAATCTTATTGGTCCATAAGAACCTTAATAAAAAAATTTCAGAAAAGCTAAACCCTTAGGCTGTGGTCTTTTTTGTGCATATTATAATTTATTTCTAATGCACCTTAAGAATTTCTTTTTAAACTTCTGTTTCGGTGGAATTTATTTTAATAAGAAGAGATATTTTTCCATCCAAAGATATCTAAAAACTAAATTATCTCTCTCTAGGCCAAAACAGGTAGAAACAAGATCTTTTATTATTCTGAAAAGGGGTTTGATTATTACAGGGGAAGAAACTGGACATCTTGAGGACTGGGGAGGAATCTTACATCCTCTCTCACTTGAAAAATGCGAGATGTCCTCATCTCGCAAACTGGGAGTAATCCCGCACAATAGTTCGGCTTCTTTCTCCTAGGTGGCATCTTCAAAAGGATGGAACTTCCATTTGACTAACAATTCTCTCAGAATTCTGTTCTTGAGAACCTTCTCTCGAACATGAAGGATTTCTTCAGGTTGGAGTTCCATCTGCCCTTGGGTTGTTGAAGAAGTTAAGAGTTCATCATTAAGCACATGATTTGGGCTCGGTACATACTTCTTAAGTAGGCTGACATGAAATACAGTATGTACTTTGAGATGAGGAGTTTGAGATGAGGAGGCAGAAGAAGTTCATAGGCTAAGTCACCTACTTTCTTTGTAATCAGATATGGCCCAAAGTATCTGGGGTGTTGAGATATCGAGCTCATCTAGTGAGGTGGTGGAAACTGATGACTCGCCTGGGGGATAGGCCCCACACTTACACCACTGGCATGGTTGGTGAGATCATGGGTGATATGCGGCCAGTGGAATGACAAGCTGTGTGACATCCATTCTAGAGACTGGCATAGTTATAACGCCATCTCATTTAGTTGGGTTCACACTATAGAGAACCCTAGTATGTATTTGGTTGAGTACCTATGGTGTGTACTCTTATCTTCGTAAATGGTGTGTTGAGTGAAGGAGAAGAAGATTTTGAGCCTCTCACCTTGTGTGTTCTCTTTTAGGGTTTTGTGAGTGTGTGTGTGCTTGCAAGAGCTCAAGCTCTCTTCTCCAAAGCCTTGTTCATGCTAAGGGCTGAGTTGCAAGAAAGAGAAGCACAGGAGGCGATACGAGGGTAAGAGCTTCATCTAGTCTTCCCTATTTGTGTTGGTGACTACACCCTTGTCGGGAGCTCTACGGGAGGCACCGGCAACAAACGATCTCTGATTGAGGAGCTTTCTTCGTGGAAGTAAATCTATAGGGCAACTATATAGTCAAAAACGCGTTTTGGGCACGTTAGGACCTTCGATTTTTAAAAAGCAGGCGATTTCGAGCACTGTGGTGGGTAAGTCATCGATTCTCTGCAGAACTCTACTTTAAGAACTGCAGGAAGATAGATTGGTTGTGCAGACATTGTGTGTGCACATTTGTGTGTGCTACAAGGAGGTAAACAGTTGCCATTGGGTGTATGTATGCACATTTAGGTCACTGGGTTGTGACATTTGAGTGTAGTACAGTACCACTGTAGAAAATACAACAGTTTGTGCAGGACAAACCAGAGTGCTGTTTGTGGTAAATTTGTGTCTGGCAAGATGTCAAATGATGGTATAAACCAGATTGTTGCTGAGAAGCTTGATAAGAACAACTTCCATGCTTGGAGGTTCACGTTGACAAATTTCCTGATGGGAAAGGGTTACTGGGACTACATAAAAGGTGAGCATGAAGAGGCAGCGGAGATATTGGAGGTCAGTCGGACTGCTGTGCAGATGTGAAAGAGTTCAAGGGTTGGAACCAAGGATCCAAAAAAGTTATGTGTTGGCTCTCTATTAGTATACGGGACACTTCAAAGGCCAATTAAGAGGCAGGGGGAGTCAAAGAGGTTGTGGAAATTGGCAAAGGCAGTATAATGACACACATGGATGCTTTTATTATGGTAAGCTTGGACATGTGCAGGCAGATTGTTATAAGAAGTAGGCTGACATGCAGAATGGGAAATTGCAGCAAAACAACTATGCATCCTCGAGCAGAAACAATGAGGATAATGAAAGGTTGTTTGTTATGCAGCATGTTGTTAATGCCATGTCTGAAAATGTTGAAGCAGCACATAAAGATGATGTATGGTACGTTGATTCAGGTGCTTCGAACCACATGATAAGTCATGGGGAGTGGTTCAAGGAGATGAAAAACCTTGAAAGACCAGGTTTTGTGGAAACAGGGGGGATGACACTGCTCATCCAATTGCCCATGTTGGAGATGTGCCATTGTCTCAGGATGGCAAAGTGAAGTACCTTGTAGATGTACTTCATGTTCGAAACATAACAAAGAATCTGAGTTTAGTTGGCCAGATGATTGAGCAGGGTTTGCAGGTTCAGTTTAATCCTGAAGGTTGTTATGTTGAGAACTTTAAAGACAAGTGCAGGTTGGTTGCAAAAGGCAACAGAGTGGGCAGAATGTTTACATTGAATGTAAACATGCTTGAAGTGAGTGCTGCAATGTTTGCAAATGGTTCAAGAATTGTTGCAGACATAGACATTTGGCATAAAAGAATTGGACATGTGAATGTGCAGAGAATGAAGTCTATGCAAACTAAAGGAATTATGACAGGGCTCCCAAAGTTTAAAGTTGAAGGTATGTAGAAAATATGTGAAGCATGCAAATTTGGAAAGCAAACAAAGCATGTATTTCCACGTGACAGAAATGTGAGTAGAAATGCACTAGATGTTGTACATTCAGATGTATGGGGTCCTACGTTGTAGACCATGTCTATGGGAGGCTGCAGGTACGTTGTAGACCATGTCTATGGGAGGCTGCAGGTATTATATGTGACATTTATTGATGTGACCACACAAGGAAAGTGTGGGTATACTTCATGAAGGAGAAGGGTGAGGTGTTCACTCATTTTCAGAATTTCAGAGTTATTGTTGAAAAGCAAACAGGGAAATATGTAAAGTGCCTAAGGTTAGATGGAGGGGGAGAGTACTTCTCCAATGAGCTCTCTGAATTTTTGAAGAAGAATGGTATTTGGAGACAGTTTACATGCAAATACACTCCGCAGCAAAATGGAGTTGCTGAGTGAAAAAATAGGCACATTGCTGAGATTGGGCGAGCATTGATGGGAGAGAAGAATATGTCGCATAGCTATTGAGCTGAGGCTGTTTCTACAACAATTTACATCATGAACAAGACTCCAACTGCAACCATACATGATGTAACTCCAGAGGAGAGGTTTACTTGCAGAAAACCTGATTTGTCTCATCTGAAAGTCTTTGGATGCATTGCATATGTGCATGTGCCAGATGAGTTGAGAACTAAGCTGGATCCAAAAGCTAAAAAATGTGTGTTTATTGGGTATTCCCTTGAGCAAAAGGGATACACGTGTTATAACCCTGCTACACGTGAGTTGAGAGAGTAAGCAGGGATGTTGTTTTTGATGAGATGAGCAGCTGGTATGTTGCTGAAAAAGAAGCTATTGGGGCTGATGTGAGTGGAAATGTGGTTGCACAGAATGCAAGTCAACAATCAGAGTCTTTGAGTGGACCAGGAGAGTCCTCATCTAGTGGTTCAATTGTTGATAGACCATGGAGTGGCAGGCTGCATCATAATACCAGTCCTGCAAATGCGATTAGTATATCACATAAAGGCAAAGAGAAAGTGATTGAGCCCCTTAGTATGCCTAACATTTCTGCATGGCATTCTCATGTTGATAGAGAGTCTAGTGGCTTAGAGATGAGCCTTGATGAGGATCTTGGGATACTAGCTATGAAAACACCAGAAGGCTATGGAAGCCATGAATGCAAAGCTGTGAAGATCTGGGAGAGTGAAGAATCCTGTGCAAAGGTTTACCTATGATGATTATGTGGCACACCACTATGCATACATGGCAAAAGTTGTACAGGTTGTAGAGCCCACATGCATTGATGAGGCTGTTAGAAATGTGTGTTGGGAGAAAGCTATGGATGAGGAGATGGATGCACTATATGGAAAGGAGATGAGGAGATGGATGCACTATATGGAAAGGAGACTTGGGATTTAGTGCAATTTCATGAAGGCAAGAAAGCCATTGGATGCAAGTGGGTGTACAAAGTAAAACATAACGGTGATGGAAGCATAAGCAAGTACAAGGCTAGATTAGTAGCCAAAGGATATGCGCAGACATATGGCATTGATTATGAGGAAACTTTCAGCCCAGTTGCCAAGATGGCAACAGTGAGAGTTGTGATAGTATTGGCTGCGTCAAAACAATGGTCTTTACATCAGATGGATGTAAAGAATGTATTCTTGCATGGGGATTTGCAGGAAGAGGTGTATATGTTGCAGCTACCTGGTTCTGAGGATGTGAGTCACCCCGAGCATGTTTCTAGGTTGAAGAAGGCCTTGTACGGCTTAAAACAAGCACCAAGAGCATGGTCTGACAAGATTTCTGAATATTTTGTCACTATTGGCTTTCATGTAGCCAATGCAGATTTCTCGCTATATGTGAGACAGTGATAGAGGGGTTGTGCCTGTTGTCATCTATATAGATGACCTGATCATTATGGGGGACCATGATGCAGAGATCTTTGATGTAAAGATCTTGCTTAGACATAAGTTTGAGATGAAGGATCTGGGGGAGCTCAGATATTTCTTGGGAATTGAGGTGATTAGGTCACCATATGGTATTGGATTACTGCAGAGACAATATGGTTTGGACATGTTGTCCAAGTATGGTATGACAGGCTGTAAGCCTATCTCAATGCCATTGGATCAGAATGGCAAGTTGAGTGCAGATTCAGGAGAGATTTTGGAGGATCCTACAATGTATAGGTGCATAGTAAGAAGCTTGATCTACATGACAATCACCAGGCCGGATTTGAGCTATGCTGTTGGGTTGGTGAGTCAGTTTATGTAGGTTCCACACGGAAGCCGTATTTGGATGCATTGAGACACATACTGAGATATGTGAGGTCTACTTTGCATTGCAGACTATTTTATGAAACCGGGACAGAGATGTGTACATGGGTACACAGATGCTGATTGGGCTGGTAATATCTGAGATAGAAGATCTACTAGTGGCTTCATGTTTTCTTTGGGGAGTGCTCCTGTGACTTGGAGTAGTAAGGAGCAGCCTACGGTTGCTCTATCCAGTACTACTACAGAGGCCGAGTATAGAGGTGCTGCTATGGCAGCATGTGAGGTAGCTTGGTTGAGAAAGCTACTTTGCAAATTTGGGTCTATCAGTGAATAGACAAGTTGTCATTTTCTGTGACAACATTAGCAGTATAGAGTTGGCCAGGAGCCCAGTTTTTCATGCTCGCACAAAGCATATAGAGGTCCACAACCATTTTGTCAGAGAGAAGGTTTTGGCAGCAGGAGACATTGACCTTGTTTATGTCAGCACACACGATCAGGTCGCTGACATCTTTACCAAAGCATTGGGTATAGAGAAGCTCCCAAGATTCAAGGCTTCTCTTAGTGTACATGAGATGGTTGGAGAAGTACTCTTACCCTCCATCTGACCTTAGGCACTTTACATATTTCCCTGTTTGCTTTTCAACCATAACTCTGAAATTTTGAAAGTGAGTGAACACCTCACCCTTCTCCTTCATGAAGTATACCCACACTTTCCTTGTGTGGTCATCAATAAATGTCACATAATACCTGCAGCCTCCCATAGACATGGTCTTCGTAGGACCCCATACATCTAAATGCACAACATCTAGTGCATATCTGCTCACATATCTGTTACGTGGAAATACATGCTTTGTTTTTTTTCCAAATTGGCATGCTTCACATATTCTCTGCATACCTTCCACTTTAAATTTTGGCAGCCCTGTCACAATTCCTTTAGTCTGCATAGACTTCATTCTCTACACATTCACATGTCCAATTCTTTTATGCCAAATGTCTGTGTCTGCAACAATTCCTGAACCATTTGCAAACATCGCAGCACTCACTTCAAGAATGTTTACATTCAACGTAAACATTCTGCCCACTCTCTTGCCTTTTGCAACCAACCTCCACTTGTCTTTAAAGTCTTCAACATAACAACCATCAGGGTTAAACCGAGCCTGTAAACCCTGCTCAATCATCTGGCCAACTGAAACCAGATTCTTTGTTATGTTTGGAACATGAAGTACATCTGCAAGGTACTTCACTTTGCCATCCTACATAGACAATGGCACAACTCCAACATGGGCAATTGGATGAGCAGTGTCATCCCATGTTTCCACAAAACCTAGTCTTTCAAGGTTTTTCATCTCCTTGAACCACTCCTCCCCATGACTTGTCATGTGGTTCGAAGCACTTGAATCAACGTACCATACATCATCTTTATGTGCTTCCTTAGCATTTTCAGACATGGCATTAACGACATGCTGCATAACAAATAACCTTTCATTATCCTCATTGTTTCTGCTTAAGGATGCATAGTTGTTTTACTGCAATTTTCCATTTTGCATATCAACCTGCTTCTTATAAAAATCTGCCTGCACATGTCTAAGCTTACCACAATAAAAGCATCCACGTGTATCATTATACTGCCTTTGCCAATTTCCACGACCTCTTTGACTCCCCGTGCCTCTGACATGGCCTCTTCCACCTGCGTGTTATTGTTGTTATTATTGTAAATTCAGGGACTATTGTTGCTGCTGCTGTGCTGGCCAAAATTCTGATTACCTATTCGGCCACCTCCTTGACCACGTCCACGGCCTCCTCTACCTTGTCCTCTTCCTAAACTTGTGTAGAAGGCCTATTGCTCTGAAGTGTTTTTGTTTTGTGAAGACTGTTGGTCTTCACCCAAGCTCTTCTCTTCTATAATCAGCATAGACACCAAATCTGTAAAATTGGGAATGTTTTTCCAAGTCTAAATAGACGTCTTGAATGCCTTGTATTGTGGCCCGAGACCACGTAGATAGACTTCCACCTTATCATCATCATCTACTGAGACCATCTACTGAGACACGAATAGATGCAAGGGATTCCACAATACCCTTTATCTTCAATGCATAGTCATACAGACATACTCTTTTTCTCCACAGTATGGAGTTCATTCTTCAACTGTATCTTACGTGCCTTGGTATTTGTTTCATAGAGTTTTACCAAGGTGTCCCACGCCTCCTTGGGGGACTTGGCATCCTGTATGTGCCCAATCATGGTGTCATATTTACTGATAGAGAGCCAATACATAACCTTTCTGGCTCCTTGCTTCCAATCCTTGAACTCTTTCACATCTGCAACAGTCGGATTGATATCTGGTATCTCCGATGCCTCTTCATGCTCACCTTCTATATAGTCCCACCAGTAGCCCTTTCCCATCAGAAAATTTGTGAACCTGAACCTCCAAGCATGGAAGTTGTTCTTATCAAGCTTCTCAGCAACAATCTGGACTATGCTATCATTTGACATTTTGCCAGACACACGAATTTACCAGAAACATCACTCTGGTTTGTCCTGCACAAACTGTTGTATTTTCTGGAGCGGTACTGTACTACACTCAAATGTCACAACCAGTGACCTCAATGTGCATACATACACCCAATGGCAACTGTTGACCTCCTTGCAGCACACAGTGTCTGCACAGCCAATCTGTCTTCCTGCAGTTCTTAAAACAGAGTTCTGCAGAGAATCGATGAGTGCTCGAAATCGCCTGCTTTCTGAAAAACGGAGGTCCAGACGTGCCTGAAACGCGTTTTCGGTCCAGAAAATGTTGTGCGATAGGACAAAGGATAGTATAGTTGCCCTATAGCTCCTCAATCAGAGATGGTTTGTCGGTGCCTCCCGTAGAGCTCGCAACGACAAGGGTGTAGTCACCAACACAAATAGGGAAGAGTAGTTAAAGCTCTTACCTTGGTACTGCTTCCTATGGTTCTCTTGCTTGCAGCTCAGCCCTTAGCATGAACCATGCTTTGATACCATGAAAAGATGCAGGGGAGAAGAGAGCTTGAGCTCTTGCAAAGCACACACACACTCACAAAACCCTAATAGAGAACACACAAGGTGAGAGGCTGAAAATCTTCTTCTTCTTCACTCAACACTCAACACACCATATACAAAGATAAGAGTACACCCATATGAAAAGGTACTCAACAAATACATACTCGGGTTCTCTATAGTGTGAACCCAACTAAATGAGTTGGCGCTATAACTATGCCAGAATGGCTGTCACACAGCCTATCATCCCATTGGCCGCATATCACCCATGATCTCACCAACCATGCCAGTGGTGTAAGTGTGGGGCCTATCCCCCAGGCGGGTCATCAGTGTCCACCGCCTCACTAGATGAGCTCGATATCTCAACACATAAGAACCTTAATCCAAAATTTTCAGAAAAGCTTGACCCTTAGGCTAAGGTCTTTTGTACACATTATAATTTATTTCTAATGCACCTTAGTAATTTCTTTTTAAACTTCTGTTTCGGGGGAATTTGTTTTAATAAGAATGGATAATTTTCCATCCAAAGATATCTAAAAACTGAATTATCTCTCTCTAGAATATTTTCTCTCTCTACCTGCCAAAACAGGTAGAAACAAGATCTTTTATTAATCTGAAAAGGGGATTGATTACAGGGGAAGAAACTCGACATCTTGAGGGCTGGGGAGGAATCTTACAGACTAAGTGATGACGCTCTAGTTGTCGATGATGCCATAGGTACGCTGAGGAAGGTAAGAATGGAATTTGGATTTTATGGTTGGAAATTGGAAAAGTTGAAACTTGGGCCCTGGAATTGGAATACTGAGGATTATGATGGAAACACTGTGGTTTTATTGCAATTAGGTCTTGAAAATAGTTGAATATTAGAAAAGGCAATTTCATATTAGTGGTGTGTCTATTAGTGTCGGCTAGGGGACCTGGAAACTCTTTTCTTCCCTGGGATAATACACAACTAAATTTTTATAAAGAGGGATCCCAGCAATACAGTGGTTGTGGGCGGTTGGCTAAGTTGGCTAGATCATTGGATTCCTACAATAAAGTTCAATTCTATTCAAGTTATGATAGTTGAAGTAAATCACAGGATAATTCTTGTTCTATGGGAAAGAATCAACAGCTGTGCCTCACTTGTGAGGGGAAAAAAGCATTGATCTCTATGAACCAAGTGCAAGTTCCTCCTTTGATTCGGCCATGTGACCCGCGGGTTTGGTTGGAATACAAAGCATAGTTAAGGCTCTTGACCCCATTAGATAAATTTTCGTTTAGAATATTTTCTTGGAGGAATCGCCTATGCTTTCTGGGCGAGGAAAGTTTTTCCAAGTTCGATTTTGGAAGAGCCGCTTGGGCAAGGCCTCGAGTGGGTTACTCTACCCTGCACGTGAGGTTTCTACTTCCGCTACTAGCACTCTAGAGTTCAATGCACAGAGAGAGAAGGGGTCTCACAGTCGTGGTGGCACATTGTATGTGTAGTTAGTTTGCGGTGGTGCCACTAGTAAGGGTTGGGGCCGGAGACGAGAGGAAGATAAATTACAAATGAGCTTTGGGTTGTTATTGGCACGGTGGTCAATTGCGTGGAATAGCTTTCTTGCATGTTGTCATGAAGAAAGATCACCCATTTGCAGGCTTGATCAAAGGTGGAGGGGTCCCTAACCAACAGGTGATTGTGAAACCTTGGATTGTGCAAGCCTAAGAGGAAATGGTCCATTAATTGCTTATCTCTCAATTTTTTCCTCTCTTCGCGGTGGCGAATCAAGTTGCTTGATGTGAACGATGTAGTCGCGTAATGTTTCCTTGCATTTTTATTCCAATTGGAACACTTAGATGATGGGGCTCCATTTAGGCCCATAGGATGCAAATCCGAGAATGAAGGTCTCTCTCACCGCTCTGAAAGCACTTTTGTGTGCCGTGGGTCTAGGGATTGGAACCATTCCATGGCCTCGCCTTCAAGGCTGAGTCCAAGGAGATGGACTTTGGTTGCATTGTCAAAATTTTCAAATGCCTGACAGATTTGGTTACAGACCTCAATGTGGTATAGAGGGTCTCCAACTCCATGGAATTTTGGCACAAGTATGAAATTTTTTGCCCACATAGGCTTTGTATGTTTGTATGCGATGTTTTTGGGTGCAAGTGTTGTGACACTTCCCTTCTCCTAGAGCTTGTGCTAAGCTTGGAATGTCAAGTTATGGCATAAGGGGAGGTGGTGCAAGGGTGGGGTTTGGGAATAATTCTATGGTGGATAGAGAAGAGGGTTTGTGAATGTGCTGAGGGTGTCTATCCACGCTGGGGTGCATGTATGGAGGGCCCCCACTAGATGAGGGCTCTTCAAAGATCGTTTTGCCCTCCCGACCAAGCATGTGTGACATGGCAACCACATGTGAATGAGCAATTGAGGCCGGCTACCGTCGAATGGAATGGAGGCATTGGGGGCATGTAACCATGACCGAAGGGTGTCCATGGTGTGTGGGGAAGCTTAAAGAAGCTTCAACGGTGCAGTGCGCGCAAGCCCAGAATAGGAGTTTTAGCTCACTTTTGCCTTGTGCGTGAACGCACCTTAAGGTTGAAAGTGGTCTTTTGAGGCCTTTTATGCGTGTAAACATGACCTTAGTGAGTCGGGGAGGTATACAAAAGCACCTCTTAAGATTTGGAAAATTTAAGTTTTGATTTTTTTTTAAATTTAAAAAGTATTTTTTGGGTTTGGTACGATCATACGCTTACAAGAGTACGCCTAGGGTTTAAGTGTGGAATGACCGTTCAAAAAAAAATTTAACTAATTTTTTTTGGTACGGCCGTACACTTACAAGCGTACGACCGTGGCTTTAGTTTGGAATGGCCACACGACAAGTGTGGAACGACCGTTAGGAATTGTTTTTAAATTTTCATGGTACGGTCATATGCTTACAACCGTACGCCTACGGCTTTAGTTTGGAATGGCCATACGGATTTTTTTACATTTATTTTTGAAAACAAAAGATTTTTTTTTAACGATCGTACGCTTAGAAGTGAATGCTCGTGGTTTTAGGATGGAACGGCCGTTCCAAAAAAAAAAGATTGAAAAGAAAGTTTTTTTTTTGTACGGCCATATGCTGAAAAGTGAACGCTTGTGGCTTTAGGATGGAAAGGCGTTGGCAAGTTGGAATTTGAAATTTAGAATTTGAATTTGAATTTCAAATTGGAGAGAAATGAGTGGGAGACAACTAAGATCCCCTCATTAATGCTAGGTAGGTGGGAAAGGGCTAAAGTTAGAGGATACCTCTAAATTAGTGGATTTCCACTAATTTAGAGGCACTCTAGCTTAACTAAAGATTAATTCTCTTAATCCCACTATTAATCACTCCTTAACTAAAGATTAATTCTCTTAATCCCACTATTAATCACTCCTTAACCCTCTTCTTTGCCCTCAAATTACTCTTAATTGGTTAGAAGTTTAAGCATGGGGATTTGATAGGTGGATTAGCAATGTTTATGCTAGTCTAAAGATGTGATTATCCCAAAATAATTTCACCAATTAGGTCCTCTCGCGAACGACGAGGGGGGTCACTCATTAATATGTAAGCGTAGGACGTGGGTTCAACAAAAGGGGTTCTTAAAATCCTTTTTTTACATATTTTTTACATACAGAAGGGTACCATTTGAAGGGGATATTTATAGATTGAATAGAAAAAGGGTGTGTTTTATTCATGAAAAGTTTACAGATAAGGGATTTTTTAATTAAGCCTTGAACCCACGTGATATATAGAGTTTACATATAGTGAACCCCCTGAGATTAGGTCATGAATTAATCCACTCAAAAGAGAGAAAATTAGACAAAAGAGACCAAATTAGTGCTAATTCTTACTAATTAAGGACTGATTAGAGTGAACTAAGCATAGATTTGAGTCAAGGCAAGTGTTTAAAACACTAATTCCACTCCAATTAGGCTCAATTTTTAATTTTTTGCTTTCTTTAAGTCTACTAATCACACTAACCAGTAGGTTAGTGATTATTAGTAAAAATTAAGAGATAGTTTATGTTTTTTTTGTTTGATTAGTGTTTGATCTAGTAATGCTAACCTATCTATGCAAAGAGATTAAGCAAAAGAAAAAGGATTGAGCTAAAAATGATTTAGGTTTAAGCAAAAACCGTCTTGATTAGGCTCTCTAATCACCCAAATCACAAGTTTTTTTACTCAAAAAAGTAGTAATCCTACTCTAAACACAAAGCTCTACATGAATCTTAACAAAAACATAAGAAACAACCAAGAAAAACATCAAAATACAATAAAAAATAAGAAAACCGCATGCCAAAGAGCTTTTACCTGTTTAAGCAAAAACCATCTTGATTAGGCTCTCTAATCACCCAAATCACAAGTTTTTTTACTCAAAAAAGTAGTAATCCTACTCTAAACACAAAGCTCTACATGAATCTTAACAAAAACATAAGAAACAACCAAGAAAAACATCAAAATACAATAAAAAATCAAAAAACCGCATGCCAAAGAGCTTTTACCTGGCACCGGGCTATGGCTTCGTTAGATTTAAATCAAAGGTAGTATAGACAAGTAGAGGATGGCACTCTCCGAGAGCGGCACCAAAGATGTTAGGGAAACCCCACCCTAACATGTCGTGGGAAGTTGCCTATTCGCCGAGCTTGAGCATGGCTCAAGAGCTCCACTGTAGCTACTGGTCATCACCACCGTCTTCCCGCACTCGTTTTGTCACACCGAGGCAGTTACTCTAATCCAATGGGTGATGCAAGATCTCTCACAAAGATCATGTGGGATCTCCACAGAAGAGGATCACGTTGGTTAGCCTAATCGAGAGAGAGAGAGAGAGAGGAAGCAAGAGGGAACAAGTGATTAGCACTCCAAAACTCTAACCCTAAGTAGACCATGCATACTAGATTAGAGTTGCAAGGGAGAGGGAGAGAGAGAACACTCCACATCTATTGCACAAATGGGAGAATGAGTTACAAACAAGAGAAATTGGCTGTTATTGTTCCAAGCCTTTTTCCACTAGGCCGCTCGCCCAAGAGTAAGTGACCCGGGGTGCCCAAAACCTAGTTACAAGGCTTTTCTCTATGGTTTGGCCAACTAACCAAAATCCTCTTGTCTTTCCTTTTTTGAAGATCAATACTTGGGAGAGTCTTTAGGGCATTTCCCTCTTCAATTGTTGATGGGATTTATAATATAGCACGGGCACCCATTACATAAGCATGCGGACATAGTTGTCATAGAAATGTGTTAACCAATATGTGGTTAACAATGTGGATGGGCCTATGTGTAGGCATGGTGACCGTTCCTAATTAACTATTTATGCATGAACATTAAAAGACAATTTTTCCATGGTTATGATGAGAATTATTCAATTAAGCTAGGATGACTAATCGTAGAATATGTTAGGAAGTTCTCTTTTCATATTATGCACGAAAATGATTTATATGTTAAGTTTTCAGAAATTTTAACATAGCTCCATTGCTATTACTGATAATTTTCAATAATTTAGCATAAATTTTAGTAATACAATATGATAGAATAAATATCATTTGGATCAATATCCAATTATGAACTTTATTCCTAAGTTTTTCATAATTTAAGTAGCATAAAAGCATTAAAAAACCACTTCTTTGGCCTCTTATTTGACAAGCATAGAGTTTACTTTATTTGACAAGCATAGAGTTTACTTTTAGAATCAAGAATTTCTCCATAAGAAGCATCATTTGAATATAGAATTGGTCATAGGAATGACCAATTTTTGGGGGAGAGAGAGATATGCTTAAAAAACATTTTAATTTAAGCAAAAATGTAATTTAAGCAAAAATGTAATTTTACATTTTACTTTAAGCAAAAATGTAAAATTTGTGTGTTGAATCACTAAAACTCATTAGAGAGCTTCATTTGCATTGAAGAACCATTTAATTGAATACTTGTCAAGCTTGAGAGGGGTTGAGAATATAAAACATTTAGAAGATTAATAAAAAGACCATAAAGTCACACTTTACCTCTTGTTTTGCTTGATTCTTTAGTCTTAGGAGAGGCCCCCAACCAATCAATTGGTTTAGTATGTTGATGAAGACTTTAAAGAAAGTTGAAGAGAGAGAGAAGCTTCAGTCTCTCCAAATTGTAGAGGATTTTTAGAGGATAATAGAAAATATGCTTATGTCTTTGGGATGTCCTGCTCCTTGATTCTGATCTCGCAGTACTACCCAGATTTGAGATCTATCTTTATGAACATTTGGGTCCCACTTAACCGATCCAAAAGTTCATCAATCCTAGGAATAGGATACTTATTCTTAATTGTTAATTGATTCAATCCTCTCTGTAGTCAATACAGAGTCTTAGCGTTCCATCTTTCTTCTTTTGAAAGAGAACGTGCGCACCCCAAAGTGAGACACTGGGTCTGACGAATCCCTATTCTAACAGTTGTCTTAACTACTCCTTAAGTTATATGGCTTCAGGGAATGGCATTTTGTATGCACGTTGAGCCACTGGGACTGAGCTCCAGTTTTCAACTTGATCTCATGATCTACTTCTCGAGTCGGAGGCATCTCAGTTAGCTCTTCAGGAAACACATATGCATACTCACTTAACCATTATGGTTCTTTGCATTTTATGTCTACTGGATTCATTTTAATGATATACACATCTTGCCTCTTTCTGAGCCCTATTAATAATTTGGAAGCCTTGACTAATTGTAGCACTGGGGATCCAAAAATTTCAATTCCTTAAACTTTATTCCTGTGAAGGTAAAGAAAAGATATGTTTCCTTTGTGACAATGAATGTGAGCCTGATTCTTTTGGAGCCAATCAATTCCAAGGATTCCATCATAGATTCCCAAGGGTAGGACTCTCAACTGGCACTCTGTTACGTTCCCATCTAGGCTAAACTGAATAAGGTCAATCTCAAGGTGTGTGAAAAGAATCTTTCCATTGGCCAATTCCACTTGCATAGGTTTCCCTGATTTTTTATCTAGGACTAATTTACGCCACAAACATCCTGGGGAAATACAAGAATGAGTGCTGCCTGAATCAATGAAAAGCTTGAATTGCTTACCCTGGTACTCTGCTCGAGTCTAGAGGACTAAGAATTGACAATTATTCCCCTGATGCTCTATTGCTGCATAGATCTCTCCTTTTTCTTCCTCCACTTCATCAGCAATACTGACAGCTCTAGCTACAGTCTGAGGTGGAGCTCTCTCTCTCTTCGGTTAATTCTAGGAGGGAGTTTGAAGACTGCTTTGCATGGAGGCTGCAGGCCTCATGAGCTGACACTCTTCTGGCATTACCCTGATTTTGGCGCAGGAGGGGACCCTGATTGGACTGATATGAAGGAGTCTATCTCTGAAATCTGGGACCCTGGCTTCCTTGGCCCAAAGAAGGAGATGGGCAATCCTTGAGTTGGTGCCCAAACCCCTGACATCCCCAAAGTATCTGTTCTCGCTTCGAAGCTCTTCCCTTTGCATTCTTGAGAGAGCCGGAGTTTTCTTGAGAAAGAACTTTGAGGGAAAGCTCTTCCCTCTACATTCTTGAGAGAGCCGGAGTTCCTGAGAAAGAACTTTGAGGGAGAGGTCTTCCTTCATTCCTGAAGCTTCGTGTCTCTAAATTATGGGTGTCTCCTTGGAGAGGCAGAAGGTCGGAAGGACTTCCTGGTGTCTGAAATCTTTTAAAGGATGAGGGAGTTGGCTTTGGCAGGACTTTCATAATGAAAGCTTTGGCAAAGTCCTTCGCCATTCTGACAGCTTCTGCCATGGACACTGGCTTGGTATTCTTGACCAATGTGTCTAAGGGTTTGTTCATTCCCCGAATGAGCCTGCCATGAGTTGCTCTTCGTCTAGAGGTGGTGAATACTTGAGTAGAAGAGCAATGCTGGTGATATTCCTCGATGGTTTTGCTCCCCTGGTTTAGCTCTAACAATTCATTCATTTTGGTTTCTAAAAACCCGAGGGTTTAAGATCATTCCAGGACTGGGTATTCCTATCCAGATGGTTGATGTCAGAATGGTTCCTCCATGCCACCCTGGTTGTTTCCACAATTTTCAGCCTGGCGGGCGGCAAAAGCCATTTTGCTCCACTAATTGTAGCCCGTGACATCAAAATACTCTTCCATAGCTTCTACCCATTTCTCCACAGCCTTGCCCATGTTCTCCCCTTCTCCTTTGAAGGGTCCTGGTGACTGAGTTCTGTGAAGAGCCTTGGGAACGTCGGGGCTAAGCTCTTCTTCTTCAGAGAGAGGGTTTGGCCCACGGTTTCCTCGCTTCATGATTCTGCCAAAAATGATATATCAATAAATTTTTATTTTGCTATTGTCCACAAGATCCTAAGACTTAAGAGGTTTAAAAAATAATTTCTTAAACAAAATAAATGATCTTATTGGAGATCTATGACATATGTCCGGTAATAGATTTTGCTTTATCAGTTCGTCCATAAACAAGCACCTATACAACAAGGAATCTTTCCACAAAACATTTCTTTATTTATAGAAAGATTGCAATATGTACATAGAGCATCTTGGCTCCAGAAGTCAACATCGCCTCAAGGGACGCATACGACAACGGTACTGGGACTATAGACATGCCCTGATACAAATGTTCCCTTACTGCCAAGGGAGCTACTATCTAAGGAGTCTGTAGATTTGGCAAGAAAGTCTGAAATTTCAAGGCGTTCAGTGATATAATATAATACCATGTATCACTTTCAGCTTCATCAGAATCATGGTCAGTGAGAGATTCCGCCTCAGCATCACACGCTCGTCGTCGCAAGAGGCGTGGACATACTACCCTGCAAACCACTTGTGCTATCGTCTCTCCGCTGGGTTAGGAAAATATAGATCCTCAAAATGGCCTACGAGTCTGGCTCGCGGCCTATTCGAGGGCTTGTTCGAGTTGTAGTGGAAGAGATGAGATGCTCAAAGGTGAACGCAGTCATGCCTTGTGAGTGAGTGAGGTCGGGAATACCAGATAAGTGTGAAACTTCCATCTATAAAAATAATTTCTTTGATTAAAAATCTTCATTAATGAAGCTTACAGAATGAAAATACAATATGTTAATGCTTTTTTTGAGATTTTTTTTAATCAATTTTTGATAAGAACTAATTTCTCCTTATTAGCTTTCAAAACGCTCTCATACCAGCTGTGAGACCCCCCTCCTCCGGGGGTGCCAGGGGCGGGGCGGAAGCAGTGTCGGCCTCCCGCGCGGGGCGAGGATCCACACTCGGGGGCTAGCCCGGATGTCCGAAAAAACTCCCCTCGCCCGGAAGGCACGGGCCATTCCGCCATGGGAAAATCTCCTAACGGGGGAATTACTCTAATGAGTCAAAGTCTTAACTAGTTAAACTGATCTGACCTAAAGTCACATGGTCAAATAAAGAAGAGACTTGCACTTGGTCCATGGAATCACTGCTTTTTTCCTCCATAACGAGACACAGCCACCACACTGATCCCCTCCCATAGAACAAGGTCTTCTCAAGACTTAATCTAACTAACGTAACTAATCACATCTAGTTGTTTCGCAGGAATCTCCTAATCCAGTCTAGCCCATGGGTTAGCCAACCATCACCATCCAACCACTGTATTGGTGGGATTCCTTTATAAAGATTTGGTTGTGTTTTTGCCCGAGTACCGAGAGGAAAAGAGCTCCCAGGCCCCCTAGCCGACGTTTCATGCAAAAATTAAGGTAGGCATTCCACATACACACTCAATATGAAATTGCCATTTATAACAGGTTCGTCTGGCTTTAGAAATCATAATTTTATTGATTCATCGTTCTCCAAAATTTTATTGATTATAGCAGGTTCGTCTGGCTTTAAAACAATCCTTCAATAGAAATCATAATTTTATTGATTCATCATTCTCCAAAATTTCGAGTCCATCGTAATACAAAATGTGCCAACCAACAACGAGATCCAATATCAAAATTTGATTCACAAAAATCTTTCCTTTTAGTCCATTCGAATCTTCCTCGATGCACACATGGGTGTCCTACCAACCGCGAGCCCGTGCATCGCCTGGTCAGAACCCTCTAGGATCCTCCTTAGGTGTCCTAGCACTTCACTCAGGGACCGCTTCGTCGGTCCTTGCCCATCGTACCGGAACCGCACCATTTTAACTGTACCACCGAGGCTGGTCAAAATGAGGGACCTCGACAGGCTTTGCCGTGAGCCACGTCCCTCGACAACTCCCCGCCAGCTATTGCAACAAACCTCCTCTTAGTAAAACACATGCCAAATGCTTCCTCCAGCATTCTGGCGTAAAACAATCATTTAAATGAAAAACAGAGGTTCCAATGCAAGTAAAATTCCCAGTTTGAGATTGGTTCCACAAAACCCCCTTTTTTCGAACTCCCAGTTTGAGATTGGCTCCACAAAACCCCTTTTTTCGAACTCCCAATTTCATAATGAGGACCCTTGATCACTCATCAGGGTAATCTACCCACCATCATTTTGTCCAACTAGATTCTTGGTGAGAAACTAGTTTAGTTCAACGGTAATTTATTCTTTGTATTTAGGAACTGGAATTGGTCACGAAGTTTTTGCTTGATTCAGATCGAGAGATGGACAAGTAGGTTTACTGTCCGACCCTCTCGTAGTCCAACCAAATTCATTCGGGTTAGTTCTAACAACAAGGATTCCCTTCAGATAAACATCTAATTTTGGGTAAATACCAATTTAGTGATTTTACCAATAAAAATATCTAAACATATTCTTTCTGCCACTTAATTTATCAACCTTGATTCCCTAGGTAAAATTATGGTGGAAATTCATCTTTTGATACTAAAATTTAATTCAAATCCTTCTTTTCTTAAATATCATAAAACATTTTCTTTTGACTAAATACTAATTATCTTTTTTTTTTAAAGAGCTTGAAATTCCTCATTTTCTCATTTAATGAGTGCAATCTAAATATCACGGGAATTCCTCTTTTATCGTAAATTAAATCTATCTAAAACTCCTCTTTAAATAAAATATTTAATACTCCAAATATACAAAGAATTCTTCTTTTTCCATTTAAATGATTGAATTCCAAATATGATGGGAATTCCTCTTTCATCATTTAAATTTATACATGCATAAAATAATTTTAACTAAAGTTTCTCTTAAAAATTAAATAAAAATATCCATTAATTCCATTATGCTAGAAAGTCTACTTTTCTCATTTAAATGATTGAATTCCAAATATGGTGGGAATTCCTCTTTCATCATTTAAATTTATTCATGTTTAAAAATATATTTAATAAAATTTTCTCTTAAAAATTTAAAAAAAAATCTCCATTGATTCCATTATACTAGAAACTCCACTTTTCTCATTTAAATGATTGAATTCCAAATATGGTGGAAATTCCTCTTTCATCATTTAAATTTATTTATGCATAAAAATTAATTTAACAAAAATTAATTTTTAATTTTTTAAATAAAATATCCATTATTTTAGTATTCCAAATTTTCTTTTTCTTCATTGGAATACATGGATTTCAATTGTCATGGGAATTTCTCTTTTATCATAAAAATGAATTACTAGAAATTTCTCTTTTTTCTAATTAACTATTTATGCATAAACATTAAAAATCAAATTTTCCATGGTTATGATGAGAATTATTCAATTAACCTAGTCTGACTAATCCTAGAATATGGTAGGAAGTCCTCTTTCATATTATGCATGAAAATGATTTATGTGTTAATTTTTCAAAAATTTTACCATAGCTCCGCTGCTATTACTGATAATTTTTAATAATTTTGAAAAGCATAAAGTTTAGTAATACAATATGATGGAACAAATATTGGATCAATATCCAATTATGGACTTGATTCCTAAGTTTTTCATAATTTAAGTAGCAGAAAAGCATTAAAAAGCCACTTCTTTGGCCTCTTATTTGACAAGCATAGAGTTTACTTTTAGAATTAAGAATTGCTCCATGAGAAGTATCATTTGAATATAGAATTGGTCATCGGAATGACCATTCTTTGGGGGAGAGAGAGATATGCTTAAAAAACATTTTAATTTAAGCATAAATGTAATTTTTATGTGTTTAATCACTAAAATTCATTAGAGAGCTTCATTTGCATTGAAGAACCATTCAATTGAATAATTCTCAAGCTTGAGAGGGGTTGAGAAGTGAAAATTTTTTAGAAGATTAATAAAAAGACCATAAAGTCACACTTTACCTCTTGTTTTGCTTGATTCTTTAGTCTTAGGAGAGGCCCCCAACCAATCAATTGGTTTAGTATGTTGATGAAGACTCCAAAGAAGGTTGAAGAGAGAGAGAATCTCCAATCTCTCCAAATTGTAGAGGATTTTTAGAGGATAATAGAAAATATGCTTATTTTAGAGTAATATTGGCATGGTCTAGTTCACAGATGAGAACACAAAATAATGAGGGTCTATTTATAGGTGAGGGAGGCCACTAACTGAGTCCAACTAAGTTCTAGAGATTTCCAGCTTCAGTTTGGCTCTGAATTTGGACAAGATTTGGACCAGTTTGGCTCCCTTCCTTGATTTGGTTTGATCCACCAGGAGAGAGAGGAGAGATAAAAATATCTTAATATTTTTGAGTTTAAAACTCCTTCAGATGTGTGAAATAGGTGCCTCCTTGAAGGCTCCCCCTTTCCTTACCAAAGGTGTCAAAAATGAATGATTACTCCAAAATATCTCATTTTTTAGTAATATTTCATAATTTTTAACTAATAAATCTTGTACTCAGTCAACTCTTCATCTTATGTGGGCATTTACTCATTTTTGGGAATTATCTTTTATTTAATATATTTATCTCATCCCAAAACTTGGATTAACCTTATTAGTCCATAGGAACCTTAATTGGACCATAATCCAAAATTTTCAGAAAATCTTGACCCTTAAGCTAAGGTCTTTTAAATCATTTTAAATTAATTCTAATTGCGCATTGGAAAATTTATTTTGATTTTTTGTTTCAAGGAAACATATTTTTGATATTTGTAGAATTTATATATTCAAAAATATTTTAATATTGAATTACCACTCTCTAGAAATTTTTATCTCACTAGAAAAAAACAAGGAAAAATAATATTTTCTTGTATTCGGAAACAGGGAATGATTATAGGGTATTGAGGTAAAGGCTTATTCATTATTCGGGCTGAGGAGGAATCTTACAGAAGATGTGTTACATATGCCCAAGTGCTTGTTGCCACCGACAATGAGGGAGGTTGATCATGCCATTGAGTTGGAGCCAAATGCATGGCTGGTCAACAAAGCTCCGTATAGGTTGTTAAAAGTGGAGAAAGATGAAGTGGTAAAGCAAGTTAAAGAGCTCATTGATATTGGTTGGGTGGGACTGAGTCAATCACCATTTGCATCACCCATTTTATTGGTAAAGAAGAAGGATGGGACTTTTAGAATGTGCATAGATTATAAGGATGTTAACAAAATTACCATCAAGAATAGGTACCCAATCCCAAGAATTGATGATATTTTAGATGAATTGAAGGGTGCCAAGTTCTTCACCAAGATTGACTTATGGTCCAGCTACCACCAAATAAGAATGAAAAGTGGGAATGAGCATAAGACAGCATTTCGTACCAAAAGAGGTCTCTATCATTTTATGGTGATACCGTTTGGCTTATGTCATGCATTGGCCACTTTTCAAGCATTGATGAACAAAGTGCTAACAGACATTCCTCTTCAAGTTTGTATTGGTGTTTTTCGATGACATATTGGTGTATAGCAAGAGTAAAGAGGATCACTTGGTTCATGTGAAGGAGGTATTTGATGCATTGAGAGCCAACCACTTGTATGCCAAAGAAACCAAGTGTACATTCATGGCAAAAGAGGTGGAATACCTTGGTCACATTGTGAGCATTGATGCCATAAAGGTGGACCCCAAGAAGGTGGAATGTGTTAAGAATTGGCCTACTCCCACCAATCTCACTCAAGTGAGGAGATTCTTAGGTCTCTCATCATTATATTGTCGGTTCATTGAGAAGTATGCACATATAGCGGCTCCTTTGACGGTGGATAAGTTGAATAAAGAGGCATTATTTTGGGATGTAATGGCACAAAATATTTTTGATGAGCTGAAAAGAATGCTTACGTCGGCACCTATCTTGGTATGCCTAGATTTCTCCAAGCCTTTCACTATTAGAGAGGATGTATGTGGAAAAGGCATTGGTGCAGTGTTGTATCAAGACCATGGGGTCATTGCATATGAAAGCCGCAAACTTGATGACAAAGAGATGGAGATGCGTGTGTATGACCAAGAGATGATTACTATTTTGCATGCAATAAAAAAAGGCATCACTATTTTTATGGAAGCAAGTTTTATGTGCGAAGTGACCATAGGGTTCTTCAGTTCTTCATATCACAATCAAATCTGTCACCTAAGCAAAGAAGATGGTTGGCTACCCTTCAACAATATGATTTTGAGATTACATATATGAAGAAGGGAAAGGAGAATGTGTTGGCGGATTTACTCTCTAGAATGTGGGCATGTTCTTTATCGGGGCCATCACAAAACTGCATAATGATTGGATTGAGGAGATTCAAGAGGAATATATGCTTGATGATGAGGCTTCACAAATAGAGAAAAATTAAAACATGGTGTTTGTGATGATTTGCCTCATTTTCGGTTACAAAATGGTCTCCTCTCTAAGGAAAGGGTGTATCTTGTACCCCACTCATCCTTCAAGAAAAAGGTCATGGATGAGATGCATTCTCCGCCCCATGGCGGTACATTTGGGTTTCTTCAAAACTTATGATGCCGTAAGGAAAAGTTTTCATTGGAAAGGAAAATGGAGGGAAGTCAAAGAATATGTTGTTATGTGTAAGCCTTGTCAACTCAACAAGGATCCCACCCACAAGCCCAGTAGTGGTTTATGTCAACCTTTACCTATTACAGAGGGTAAATGGATGCATATTGCTATGGATTTCATTATCGGCTTGCCTTCTACCAAGAGAGGATGGGATAGTATCTATGTGATAGTTGACCAATTGAAAAAAGCTACCCATTTTGTACCAACAAAAGTGAGACACTCAACATTTATGGTGGCACACCAACTCATGGAAAATGTGTTCAAGTTGTATGGTATGCCGTAGCAAATAGTGAGTGATCGAGATGTAAAGTTTATGGACACATTTTGGCATACGTTAAGTTGACTCCTAGTATGGCCTATCATCTGGAAACCGATAGTCAAACCAAAAGGGTCAATAAGTGGCTTGAGACTTACTTGAGACATTATTGCTATGAAACACAACATGCATGGGACGATTGCTTGCATTTGGTGGAGTTCGCCTATAATAGCCTCATAGTAGTACTGGAATGTTGCCTTTTGAGGATATGTATGGCTACTACAAGGTGCATGTACCAAACGTAACATTCAAGCAAGAGAATGCAAATCCTCATACAAGGGAGGAAGTGGAAAGAATGCAAACTCTTTGCAAATATGCAAAGAGAACATCAAGAAGTCTCAAGAGAAGATGAAGCATTATGAAGATGCACATTGAAGGCCATTGGAATTAAAAGAAGGGGACTTTGTGTTCTTGAGGATACCTAAGACTCATATGGATCTCTCAAAGGTAGTACCGACACAAAGCTTGCACACCGTTGTTATGGGCCATACAAGGTATTGAGAAGGGTTGGTGAAGTGGCTTATCAATTGTTACTTCCATCTACTACAAGAATACATGATGTCTTTCACGTATCACATTTGAAAGCATATGTTGGGCTGGAGATGCAAGTATTGGATGAGCTTCCACCCATGAGTGAAGATGGCATGGTGGAGTACATCCTCGAGAAGGTCTTGTGAGAAAGAGAGAAGGTGTTGCGCAATCGCACTTTACGTAAATACCTTTTCAAGTGGAAAGGTTTACCTCAAGATGAAGCAACATGGCAGCCTGCCTCTATATTGGAGGGGATGGAACACTTTTTTGATGCATTTGAGGTGAATTCTTGAGTCAAAACAGTAAAAAAATAGCTTGTTGTAATTTACTGTTATGAGGCATAAAAGAGGTTCAAATGGATTCAAATGACATTTACACTTCTTAGCCATGATTGACAATGAGTTAGGGAGTATTACATGAATTTTTGGAGTTCTCAAAGGCTCAAATAATGCTCTTTTGATAGCTTTTGGTTGGAGAGCTTTAGCAAAGAAGTGGTACATGTTGATGCTTATGGAAACCATCCATACTATGGTTTTACCTTGTGCATGTTTCAAGGATGAAACATATTTGGGTGGGGATGGTTGTAATGAAGTGGGTAGGACATTTACATGTATATTTTAAGTGGGTAATTTTAAGTGGGTAGGACATTTACATGTATAGTTTGAGGGCCTTGGGCTATATGAGACGTAGGGCCCATGGCCTTGTAACTTTTTTTATCATTTTTTACTATTACCTTTCTTGGAGCACTTATGCCCAAGCTTTCATGGTGTTCTTCTCCCATAGAGATGAAGTTGGTGACTACACCTATGTTATCTACTCCATGTCTTGTGAGTGGGTCAGTTTCTTTCTTGCAGGCTCTCGAAAATGTGGAACGGCTCTGGCAAGTTGGAAGTTGGAATTTGGAATTTAGAATTTGAATTTGAATTTCAAATTGGAGGGAAGTGAGTGGGAGATAACTAAGACCCCCTTATTAATGCTAGGTAGGTGGGAAAGGCTAAAGTTAGAGGTTACCTATAAATTAGTGGAGTTTGACTAGCTTAGAGGCATTGTAAGTTAACTAATGATTAATTTTCTTAATCCCACTATTAATCACTCCTTAACCCTCTTCTTTGCTCTCTAATTACTCCTAATTGGTGAGGAGTTTAAGCATGGGGATTAGTAATGTTTATGCTAATCTAAAGATGTGATTATCTCTAAATAATTTCACTAATTATATCTCTAATTAATCCACTCAAAAGAGGGAAAATTAGACAAAAGAGACCAAATTAGTACTAATTCTTATTAATTTAAGACCTAATTACAGAGTGAACTAAACATAGATTTGAGTCAAGGCAAGTGTTTAGAACACTAATGCCACTATAATTAGTCAAATTATAAGCAATTAGGCCTAATTTTTTATTTTTTTGCTATCTTTAAGTTCACTAATCACACTAACTAGTAGATTAGTGATAATTAGTGAAAGTTAAGAGATAGTTTATGGTTTGTTTTGTATTTTTTGAGAGATTAGGGTTCTATCTAACAATGCTAACCTACTTATGAAAAGGAATTAAGCTAAAAATTAACAAAAAGAGTCTAGGTTTAAGCAAAACCCTCTTGATTAGGCTCTCTAATCACCCAAATCTCAAGTTTTTTCACTCAAACAAGTAGTAATCCTACTCTAAACACATACCTATACACGAATCACAACAAAAACCATACAAACATCAAAAAATCAAAATCGCATGCCAAAGAGCTTACGGGCTATGGAGGCTTCATTGGATTCAAATCAAAGATGGCATAGACAAGTAGGCGGATGGAAATGGTGCTAAAGATGTTAAGGAAACCCTACCCTAACATGTCATGAGAAGTTTCTTATCCGTCGATCTTGAGTAAGGCTCAAGAGCTCCACCGTAACTGCGTGTCTCAGCCCGCAGTCCTTCCACACTCATTGTTGTCACACTGAGACGGTTGCTCTAATCCTATGGGTGATGCAATCTCTCTCGCAAAGATCGTGTGGGATCTCTACAAAAGAGGATTGCATTCGTTAGCCTAATCACTCTAAAACCCTAACCCTAAGCACACCACATATGCTAGACTAGAGTTGCAAGAGAGAGGGAGAGAGAGAACACTCCACTTCCATTACACAAATGGGAGGATAAGTTACAAACAAGAGAAATTGGCTTTTATAGTTCCAAGCCTTTTCCCATTAGGCCGCTCGGGAGTAAGTGACCTGGGGTGCCCAAAACACAGTTACAAGGCTTTTCTCTATAGATTGGCCAACTGACAAAGATCCTCTTGTATGTCCTTTGAAGCTCAATAATTGACAGCATCTTTAGGGCTTTTCCCTCATCAAATGATGAGATCTACAATATATAGTGCTGGCACCAATTACATAAGTGTGTGGACATAGTTGTTGTAGGAATGTGTTAACCAATACGTGGCTAACATCCATCATCATCAAGATACTTAAATACAACATCAAGCCTCTCTAAATGCACCATCCTGTCACTATATACACAAAAAGCATCCATGAATATTCTCACAAAAGTGCCCATGTATGGGGCAAAGCCCTTGTTCACCCAACTCTAAAAGTTAGCATAGGCATTAAGCAAACTAAAAGGCAGCACTCTATAGGTAGAACACTCCCCATGGAGTAATGAAACTGGTCTTCTTTTGGTTCTCAGGTGCTATTCTGATCTAATAGTATCCACTAAAACCATCACATACTAAGTACCTTTCATGCCCTTCTATTTGATCCAGAATCTTATCTTGAAAGGGAAGAGGGTAGTGATGTCTCTTGGTAGCTACATTCAGTGGTTTATAGTCTACATAGATTCCCCATTTATTCCTCTATTTAGGAACAATTACAATAGGAGACACCCACTCAACATCATGTACTGGATAGATAAAACCAACTTGTAGAGTATCTTAGTAACCTCTTTCTCCAAAATCTGCCTTTGAATTGTTCCCAATTTTCTCAATTTTTGAGCTACTAGCTTAGCTCCTTCCTTCAACTTGATTTCATGGACAACACTAGAGGTACCCCTCATCTGAGTATAATCCTTTGCAAACATCTTAGGATACCTATCCAGCAACTCTTCATACTACTCTTTTTCCTCTTTGGTCAAATCCTTTGCTAGCATCTGTAACAACTCATCTTTGGGAACATTTGGCTTCATAGCGTGATCACAAGAAGCTGACTCTATTACATTAGGGGAAATATGGACTATAGAAAGGGCCCTGTAAGGATTAGCTTAAGTTGCTAATTTTTTGGGTTTACTATGCTAAACTTGGCTCCATATAGTAGGGGACCATCCAATGAATACCCTACTTCTGGGTCCCTTTATAGACTAGTGACTCTTAGATCCTCTCCTATTCTTACTTTAGGGTCCACTCACTTTTTAGAAAAGTTACCACTATTTTCAGAGTCCATTCTCTTTTTTGAAATTTTTATGTGTGAGATTACTTGGACCACTTGCCTTTTTTATGTGGTCCCACACTTCTCTCTTCCCCAACTTTAAAAAATGCGGATAAAAGAGACCCTAAAGATAGGGGTTTTTTAAAAAAATTAAATTTTATCATTTTTTAGTTTAAAAATGGCCCTTCAATCGTATGTAACCTCCAAAAGTACCTTTTAAAGGTCATTTTCAGTCAATAACTACATCTTCAAGCCCCATACCTTTTTCATCATATCACATGCATTTATATGTGGTCTCACACCTCTATTCCCCAAATATAAAAAACACGAGCATAATGGACCCTAAAACTATGGTTTTTTTAAAATTTTCAAGTTTTAACATTTTTTAATCAAAAAGGGTCCCTCAATCATATGTTACCCTTATTTACAAGTACTTTTTAAAGGTCATTTTCATCAATAACTATCTCATTTTCTTTTAATCATCCTTTCATCTTACTCTAATCCTTCTTTCATTGCTAACCTTTGTCTAAACCATGCCTCCTTTAGAAGATATTACTAACACAAGACAATGTAAGATATATCTTCATATTCGTGTAGAAGAGAAATATGCATCAATGAAATGTCCTTATGTAGTAAGACAACCATTGGATAATGCATCCACTTCTTTACTTAGGGCTTAGGGAGAAAAACATGTAGACTTATGGGTTGATGGTGCGCTCTATCACGTGACCCATTAACCTTAGATAATGTACCATTCACTGATCTGACTAGTTTAGTACATCACATTGGTGATGGGGAAAATGGGTTTCTAGGATATTGTAAACGTCTAACAGTCTGTGGTGGGGCTTTCATGCAAAACATATACACAGTAAATTTGCATCTTCAATCAAATATTGAAGATTTAACAAAACAAATGCAAAATCTAGAGAATAAGAATAAAGACGAGGAGATAGAAATCAAGGAACAAGAGAAAGAATTAAATAATCTTAGACTCAAATTAGATCATTTGAAGAAAACCCCAATTGGTACAAGGGAATGCCAAACAGAGCTATCAAAAATTGATAGGCTTGCAATAGGCAGTGGTTCTAGGAAAAGGTAAATCATGGCAACAAGGTGATTAAAAATACTTGAGTGTTTAATAATTTTAATAAGAGTTCTACAACTAACACTTTTTTTAACGTTTATATTTCAGGAACTTTTTGATTGATGCATCGGCGGGGAATTGACAAACATATACCCAGAGTCTTTTGAAAGCTTGCATTAAGAAGCAGGTCCACATGTTGGCTATTGTTCGTGACTCCAATTACAAGGGATTTTGTGATGTTTTGATGAAATATATCATAAAGGACATTGAGGAGATTTTGAGCGATTTCTCCTCCTCAGGCTGAATATTGATTAAGCCTCTACTTCAATCTCTTATAATCATTCTATGTTTCTGAATACAAGAAAATATTATTTTTCCTTGTTTTGCCTAGTGAGATAAAAATTTCTAGAGAGTGGTAAATCAATATTGGGATATTTTTGGATAAATAAATTCTACAAATATCAAAAAAATGTTTCCCTGAAATAGAAAATCAAAATAGTTTTTTCAAGGTGAAATTGGAATTAATAAAAATTGATTTAGAAGACCTTAGCCTAAGAGTCAAGATTTTTTTTTAAAAATGATTATGGTCCAATTAAGGTTCCTATGGACCAATAAGATTAATCCAAGTGTTGGGACAAGATAAATCCAAAGAATAAAAGAAAATACCCAAAAATGAGTAAATGCCCACATAAGATGAAGAGTTGACTAAGTACTAGGTTTATTAGTTAAAAATTATGAAGTATTAATAAAAAAATTTGATATTTTGGAGTAATCATTCATTTTTGACACATGGGTAAGGAAAAGGTGGCCCTTCAAGGAGGCACCTATTTCACATGTGTGGATGAGTTTTAAACTAAAAAATAATAGGATATTTTTATCTCTCCTCTCTCCTGGATCAAACCAAATCAAAAAGGGAGCCAAACTGGTCCAAATCTTGTCCAAATTCAGCCAAAGTGAAGCTAGAAAATTCTAGAACTCAGTTGGACTGAGTTAGTGGCCTCCCTCACCTATAAATAGACCCTCATTCCTTTGTATTCTCATCTGTGAACTAAACTATGCCGGTATTACTCTCAGTTAAGCTTATTTTCTATTATCCTCTAAAAACCCTCTACAAATTGAACAGATTGAAGCTTCTCTCTCTCTCTTCAGTCTTCCTTGGAGACTCCAACAACATACCAACCAATTGATTGCTTGGGGGCCTCTAATGTGATAAAAGAATCAAGTAATTTAGGAGGTAAAGTGTGGATTATTGTCTTCTTTTTCTTAAATCTACAAATGTTTCTCTTCTCAACCCCTCTCAAGCTTGAGAAGCATTAATTTGAATGGCTTTTGAATACTATTGAAGTTCTTTAATGTATTCTAATGAAGAAACACATAAATTTCCATTTATGCTTGATTTATAATGGTTTTTAAGCATTTCTCTCTCTCCCCCAAAGAATGGTCATTCCTATGACCTATTCTCAATTCAAATGAAGCTGCTCATGAAGCATTTCTCTAATCTAAAAGTAATTTCTATGCTTGTCTAATTGGAGGCCAAAATAATGGCTTTTTAATACTCTTATGCTATTTAATTTATGGTAAAATTAAGAATCAATCCATAATTGGATAATGATCCAATTAGTGGTTATTCTAATAACATGAATAATACTAAAATTTATTCTCTCAAATTTATTGAGAATTATTAGTAATAGCAGAGCGGAGCTATGGTAAAATTTTTGAAAAATAAACACATAAATCAATTTCATCATTTATATTATGAAAAGAGGACTTCCTACCATATTCTAGGATTAATCATCCGAGATTAATTGAATGATTCTCATTTTGTAATCATGAAAACAAAAAATTAATTTTTATGTTTATGTATAAATAATAAATTATAGAAAAGAGGAATTTCTAGTAATTCATTTTTATGTTAAAAGACTAATTTTCATGACAATGGAAATCCATGTATTCCAATGAATTAAGAGAAAAAAATTGGAATGCTAAAATAATGTATATTTTATTTAAAAATTAAGGAAGAATTTTAGTTAAATTTATCTTTTTGTATAGATAAAATTTAAATAGTGAAAGAGGAATTCCCACTAAATTGGAATCCAAATATTTAAATGAAGAAAGGGTAATTCCTAGTGTAAAGGAATTAATGAAGATTTTTATTTAAATTTTAATCAAAAATTTACTTAAATTTATCTTTTTGCATAGATAAATTTTAAATGATGAAAGAGGAATTCCCACTATATCGGAATCCAAATATTTAAATGAGGAAAGTGTATTTCCTAGTGTAAAGGAATTAATGAAAATTTTTATTTAAATTTTAATAGAAAACTAAGTTAAATTTATCTTTTTGTATAGATAAATTTAAATGATGAAAGAGGAATTCCCACCATATTGGAATTCAAATGTTTAAATGAGAAAAGTTGAATTGTTAGCTTAATGGAATTAATGGATATTTTTATGTAATTTTTAAGAAGAATTTTAAATAGATTTACTTTATGGTAAAAGAAGAATTCCCATGATAATTGGATTGCACTCATTGAAATGAGAAAAAGAAGGATTTCAAGTTTATTCAAAAAAATAGGTATTGATATTTTAGGTAAAAGAAGAATTTTTATGATATTTAAGAAAAGATGGATTTAAATAAATTTTAGTGTCAAAAGATGAATTTCCACCATAACTCTACCTAATGAATTAAGGTTGAGAAATTATGTGATAGAAGGAATATCTTTGGATATTTTAATTGGTAAAAACACTAAATGGATATTTACCCAAAACTAGATGTTTATCTGAAGGGAATCCTTATAGAACTAAACCGAATGAATTTGGTTAGACTACGAGAGGGACGGACAGTAAACCTACTTGTCCATCTCTCGATCTGAATTAAGTAAAAACTTCGTGACCAATTCCAGTTACTAAATCCAAAGAATAGACTACTGAAACTAATCTAGTTTTTCCTTGACCAAACTCACCAAGAATCTAGTTGGACAAATGGATAAAATGATGGGTAGACTACCCTCATGAGAGATCAAGGATCCTCATTATGAAACTGGGAATTATGGAAAAAGGGTTTTTGGAACCGATCTCAAACTGGAATTTTACTTGCATTGGAACCTCTGTTTTTTCATTCAAAGAACTGTTTTACGCGAGAATGCTGGGGAGGAAGCATTTGGCTTATGTTTTTCTAAGAGGAGGTTTGTTGGCGGGGAGTCGTCAAGGGACGTTGCTTCCGGCAAATCCTACTGAGGTCTTGACTAGCCTTGATATGGTTAAAATGGTGCGCTTTCGGTACGATGGGTGAGGACCGACGAAGCGGTCCCTGAGTGAAGTGCTGAGACACCTAAGGAGGATCCTAGAGGGTTCTGACCAGGCGATGCACGGGCTTGCGATTGCTAGCATAGAAGCCTGTCCTAATGGTAGCCCTTTTTCCTCAATCCTAGACATCTTCAATTTTAGGTCTCGCATACCCTTAATAAGCTCATCCATCGGCCCTTCTACCTTTGGGATTGCAGCAGCTGGTTTTGGTAAATTCTCAGGGATAACAGCAGTTATAGGGGTTGCGGAGCTCATCACCATTTTATCCCTCCTTCGCTGCCGCTTTGCTAGCATGGTGACCGCATCCTCGACATCATTCCAATCATTCTTTAGCCCCTACTCTGTATCCTTATCCTCAAGGAGGATTTCCAGTTTCTCTTGGAGATCTTTCCTAGCTGCTTGTAAGAAGAGCTCTATTTTTTCTCTGTCCAAAGTTGTGCGCTCTATCCTTCACAGCTGGGCATAGTGCTTCTCAAACTCTCTTAGCAACTCTGTTGGCAGAAATTCCCATTTTGGGTTTTGTGACCCATTCCAAGAAAGTTTGTTTGGTCACCCGCTCGGAATCCTCCATGAAATATTCATCCTTTAAAGCTTGAACTCCTCCCAATTTCTGCCACCATGTGCTGTCTGTAATCCTCTTATGCGCTCTCTTATTTCAGGAACACATAGCTCAAAGCTTCGAACCATATCCTCCTCAGTCACCCTGTTTAGCTCCATTTCCTTTGTGTAATTGCGCAGGTACTTTGTGATGTCCTTACCATCAAATTGATCCACCTTTTTCACAATTGACTGCAGTGCTTTGGTCGTGGAAATTTGTCCCCTCTCAGTAGCTTGCTGCTGTTGCATATACATAGTAAACATCTGAAACATTTGCATAACTCCGGGGTCAACATGAACCCCCTGACCCTCAGGATTCTCAGCCATAGCTTCCCTGTGTATTTCACCACACTCTCACCCCAGCAGTTTCACGTCGGGTTCACCAAAGCTGTCGTGACGTGGGCGGTGTTGCTGGGAAAGCGCGGGACTTCTGGCTGTCAGAGTAGCTTCCAAAACCCCAGCAAGGAAACAAAGTAGATAGCTCCTCAAGGAGCATAAGACATCACCATTTTTGTTGACATGTACATGTGCCAATTCACTTCAATTCTCGAAGCTTTGAAATTAGTATCATTCTCCCTTTCTCTTCCTTGGTTACAAGTTCATCATCACACATGCACTCCCAAAGTCACACACACAATTACCATCATAATCATAACACACATACTAGCAGAGAACAACCAAGCTCCAGATTAAGAGGTAGAAATTAGCTCAACAACAAATGCAGAGCCTATTGGAGCATTCCCCAAAGAAACACCAACATACTAGATACTGGTAGCTCGAGGCTGGTCATGAGCACCATAGCACGATTGGGAAGGCCATGACTCCTGGATCTTAAAGCTTCAATCACAATTAATATTTCGAGGATGCTTGAGCTCTTTGTACACTCTATGGGCTCACACCATAGCTTCCGAGGCTCAGCCAACAGCAGCGCCCTCCAAAATATTGCCAACGGATGCTACACAAACTACCACAGCAGCAAATTCTCTTGAGCTCGTTTTCAGTCCATGGGCAATGAAGGCCTTATCACCAGAGTGTCCAATGAGTCGCCCTTCGCATGAATTCAACAGCAGTCACCTTCATTTTTCGGAAGTTTCAAGAGGCGTATCACTAGATGCAGCTTGATTTCCTCTGTAATTCGAAACCCTACATGGCATGAACAGAAGATATTCTCCACTTTTTTGAATCTCTGGTTCATCTGCTCTCTGGTCCTAATTTTTTTTTACACTCCTCCCCATTTCTGCATAATCTCCTTTCCTCTACGCCGTTTTCTGGTTTTTTCTCATTTCCATATTTCTTTCCCACTAGAAAATCGGGCTTGCTTTGCTTTTGCAGCCCAAAAATCGCATTTTCCCTATTTAAAAATACGCTTGCGCCTCCTTATTATTCGGATATTCCCTTAAAAAAAAATCCATCGTTTTTCCACGCAAGCCGCCACCTTGCGTGTTCGTGTCGTCCAGCTGCTGGAGGGGTGCTACTGTTGGTCGCCATTTCTGTTTGGACACATACTCCTTCAATGCAATCTACCACAACCACCCCAGTGCCCCATCTGTAATCGCTTCAGAGGAAAAATTCGACATGTCCAGGAGAATCTATGAGATTGATGAGGTACTCATTGCCACCTTTATCACCCTTCTTTACATTTCCCATCTTAGGAGCCCGAATACTTGACAGATTCACCCTACGCTCCGCAGATGGACTTCCAAAAGGCACAGCATCATCAGCCACCATGATACAGTCTCCACTAATAACCTCTATAACTCTGCCTTTGAAGTTGTCATTACGAATAGCAGTTGAGTTTGATGGGGGAGGAACATAATTTATCCACAAACGCAGCCTCTCCTTCTTCGCCAATAATTCTGCATTCTTTAAACTCCATTCAACTACTTTAGCTAGGCCATTCTTTGAAAGCTCAAGGGCCAAATCTACTGCAACATCACCATTCGGGTAATGCAGTGAGCCTATCAGATTACTGAACTTATCTGCCCCTTCCAAAACAATGCGCACATCTCTATGCAATGCTCGCACTTCAGTAAAATGCTTCGCCTCCCTTGCATAAGGGTCTGGAGGAACCTCCACACCAGCTGCTGATGCAGCCAACCTTTGTGCAGTAGTCAACGTAGCTCCTGATGAGCTGCTCAAACTACTACCATCTATAGGCTCTGCCTCACCCTGACGGGTATCGGTGAGGCAAACATCTCCTGCAATCTCTTGTGCTATGATGCCAGCAGCCACCAGAGAGTCTGTTAATGACGTAGATTTACCGTGATCCACATGAGCAATCACAGAAATCATGGCATTCCAAGACACGATATCTCAAAAGGGCATTCTTTCAAAGCCAATCCTTACATCATACATACTCTCACATTTCCATACATGTCGAGAAGGGCGTTCCCTACTACAAGGTCTACCATAAGCATAAAACTCCATAATTCACACCACACTCATGTACAGAGGCTTTGAGACCTGGCTCAGTCTTAGCTCGTCTTATTGAACCTCATTTACAATATGAACATATGTACATGGGCATCATATAAATCAAGTCATGGCACTAAATCCCATGCATCTGGATTTGCATTTAATGGCCTCATATGCATGGTTTCACACCATAGACGTGCCATGGCACGACAACGTACATATTGAAACTTTTATATAAATAAAGAAATGTATTTTAGAGAAAAATTCCCTGCTGTATAAGTGATTGTTTATGGACGAACTGATAAAGAAAAATCTGTTATCGGACATATGTCATAGATCTCCAAAAAGATCATTTGTCTTGTTTAAGAAATTATTTTCCGAACCTCTTAAGTCTTAGGATCTTGTGGATGATATCAAAAATAAAAATTTAATAATATATCATTTTTGGCAGAATCATGAGACGAGGAAACCGTGGCTATCAGCCATGGTTCAGACCCTCTCTCTGAAGATGATGAGCTTGACCCTCACCTTCGCAAGGCTCTTCATAGAACTCAGCCAGGACCCTTCAAAGGAGAAGGGGAGAACCTAGGTGAGGCTATGGTGGAGAAATGAGTGAAGCCATGGAAGAATATTTTGACGTCACCGGATACAATGAGCGAAGCAAAATGGCTCTTGTTGCCACAGCAGGCTGAAGATAGTGGAAACAACCAGGATGGCATGGAGGAACCATTGTGACACCAATCGTCTGGACAGAAATACTCATTCCTCGAACCTATTTAAGGAAGAGATTTTGTCCCCATGGATTTTTGGAAACCAAAATGAACAAATTCTTAGAGCTGAAGCAGGGGAGTAAAACCATCGAGAAATATCACCAGGCCTTCGCTCTTCTACTTAAATATTCACCACCTCTAGATGAAGAGCAACTCATGGCCAGCAGATTCATTCGGGGAATGAACGAACCCCTTCGACACACTAGTCAAAAACGCCAAGCTAGTGTCCATGGTGGCTGAAGCTGTCAGAATGGCGAAGGACTTTGCCAAAGCCTTCATCGTAAAAGTCCCTCCAAAGCCAGCTCCCTCATCCTTCAAGAGATTTCAGACTCCGGGAAGTTCTTCCAAGTTTCCACCTCCAAAGAGACACTAAGGTCCTAACCAGAATGTGGAGATGGGAAGCTTCAGAAATGAAGGAAGACCTTTCCCCCAAAGTACATTCTTAGGAGCTCCAGCTCTCTCCAAAATGCAAAGGGAAGAGCTTCGAAGCGAGAACAAATGCTTTGGATGTCAGGGATTTGGGCACCAGCTCAAGGATTGCCCATCTCCTTCGGTGGGCCAAGGAAGCCAGAGTCCCAGATTTCAGAGACCGATTCCTTCTTATCAGTCCAATCAGGGTCCCCCGCGTGCCAGAATCAGGATAACCCAAGAAGAGTGCCAGCTCATCCTCTACAGCCTTCATGCAAAGCAATCTCTCAACTCCCTCCTAGAATTGGAATACAAAAAAAAAGAGAGAGTTCCACCTCAGACTACAATAGCCCGAGCAGTCATCACCATAGCTGAGGAAGTGGAGGAAGAGAAAGGACAGATCTATGCAGCAATTGAGCATCAAGGGAATAACCATCAATTCTCAGTCCTCCAGTCTCCAGCAGAGTACCAGGGTAAGAAATTCAAGCTTTTCATTTATTCAGGCAGTACTCATTCTTTTATTTTCCCAGGATGTCTGCGTAAATTAGTCCTAAATCAAAAATCAGGGAAACCTATGCAAGTGGAATTAGGCAGTGTGGGAAGATTCTTTTCACTCACCTTGAGACTGACCTTATTCAGTTTAGCCTAGATGGGAATGTAACAGAGTGCCAATTCAGAGTCCTACCCCTGGGAATTTATGATGGAATCCTTTGAATGGATTGGCTCCAAAAGAATCAGGCTGACATTCATTGTCACAAAGGAACCATCTCTTTCCTTGACCTTCACGAGAATAAAGTTCAAGGAATTGGAATTTCTGGATCCCCAGTGCTGCAATTAGTCAAGGCTTCCAAATTATTAAAAGGACTTAGAAAGAGGCAAGTTGTCTATGTCGTTAAAATGAATCCTGTAGACATAAAATACAATGCTAAAGGACCAGTGTGGTTAAGTGAGTATGCAGATGTATTTGTTGAAGAGTTGACTGAGATGCCTCCATCTCGTGAAGTAGACCATGAGATCGAATTAACCCCCGGAGCTCAGCTAGTAGCCCAGCGTGCTTACAAAATGCCAGTCCCTAAAGCCATAGAACTTAAGGAACAGTTAAGACAATTGTTAGAATAAGGATTCGTCAGACGACCTAGTGTCTCACCTTGGGGTGCGCCGTTCTCTTTCAAAAGAAGAAAGATGGAATGTTAAGACTCTGTATTGACTACAGAGGATTGAATCAATTAACAATTAAGAATAAGTATCCTATTCCTAGGATTGATGAACTTCTCGATAGGTTAAGTGGGACCCAAATGTTCACAAAGATAGATCTCAAATCCGGTTACTACCAGATCGGAATCAAGGAGCAGGACATCCCAAAGATAGCATTCAATACTCGCTATGGGCATTATGAGTTCACAGTCATGCTGTTTGGATTGACTAATGCCTCGGCGCGACATTCAATCATCTTATGCAAGATATTCTCAGAGAATACTTGGATGATTTTATTCTTGTCTTCTTTGACGATATCTTAGTATACTCCAAGAATGCTGGAGACCATGAAGATCACGTGCGCAAAGTCCTAGAAATCCTAAGGAAACACCAACTCTTTGCAAAAGAAGAGCAAGTGTTCCTTCTCTGTTTACCAAGTTGAATACTTGGGATTCATAGTGTCAAAGGATAGGATTTCTCCTGACCCCGCAAAGATCCAAGCAGTAGTTCAATGGCTAGAACCCAAGTCAGTAAAGGAAGTCAGAGGATTCCTAGGGTTAACCGGATGGTATAGGATCTTTATACCTAGGTATGCTCAGATAGCATCCCCTTTGACTAACCTTCTCAAGAAAAGTACACTTTTTCAGTGGACTGCAATGTGTCAGAGTGCCTTTGACAAGCTAAAGACAGCCTTAGTAATAACCAACCCTGTTATTAAATTGCCAGATTTTACCAAACCCTTTAAGGTAGTTACTGATGCCAGTGCATTTGCCTTAGGCGGTGCTCTAATGCAGGAAGGTCACGCAGTGGCCTATGAATCCAAAAAACGCAGGACACATGAGAGGAATTATGCCATCCATGACTTGGAGTTACTGTCAGTAGTGTATGCCCTGAAGTTGTGGAGACGTTATCTTTTGGAACAAAGGTTCACCTTGATGATAGATCATCAAAGTCTGAAGTGGATCTTCACCAAAGGGATCTCAACATGCATCAAAGGAGATGGATGGAGACCCTACAGGAATTTGAAATAAAGTATCGATCAGGGAAAAAAATGTGGCTGCAGATGCGCTCAGCACAAAAGCCTCCTTGCTTGCAATTACAATGGTGTCAAATCCATTGATCAATGAAGCAAAGGAGAAAATCATGCAGGACAAATTCTTTTCCCCTATTTCTACCCTTCTCATACAGGAAAGCAAGACTCCTCAAGAAATGAGTCGAGTTCTTGGGTACAATTTGGATGAAGGATGCATGTATTCTAATAATCGGCTATGTATCCCCAATGGTGAGGGAATAAAGAGAAGAATGAATCAAGTCTATCTTGTTAATGACACTCCTACTTGACATTACCCATTTGAATGTACTCTTTTAACATAATTAATCAAGAGCATTTTGTCTGACTTTTATTTTCAAAAAACAAGACAATGTATACTATTTTTCAGGACACATTACTTCAATGACAATAGGACAATTAAAGACATTACATTACAAAAATGGGTTTCTCATTACATAATCTTGTACTACAAAGTCTTTTGAATTGTACAATTCATCTAAATATGGAATCAATTGCTATTCTAAATAAACATAATCTGGGTTACCTTCGAAAGTAAGGGGTGATATCCATGTTCTAATGGGATTATACATTACCTTTTCAAGGGTGTCATTAATTAATAATGTATTTGTGGGATCATAGGGATGTTGGATATCTTCATAGTGCTTCATATGCAATAGTAGCCCAAGTTTGCTGGGATGACAAACACCTGGGTCACTGAGATAACAGTGCCTTTGGTCATATACAAAATACAATTCTGTCTCCTCAATCTTAGATTCTCTCGAAACTTATAATCATTGTTAAGGAACAAGAAGCACTTAACATAAAACATTTGTTAAAATTGCATTGGTTACATTATATCAGGTACATTAGTCTTGGGATCTTCATCAGGCTTGAGATCCTCACTAGCGTTGGGATCTTCATAAGCCTTGGGTTCTTCATTGTTCACCTCCTTGGCTCTGTCTCTTCAGTTTGCTTTGCCTTTGTCTTCTCTTCAGGCTTTGGCTCTATCTCTTTAGCTTGCTTTGCCTCATCAATCTTGGGTTCTTCATTGCTCACCTCCTCATCAGGCCTTGGCTCTGTCTCTTCAGTTTGCTTTGCCTCTGTCTCCTCTTCAAGCTTTGGCTCTGCCTCTTAGCTTGCGTTGCCTCATCAGCCTTGGGTTCTTCATTGTTCACCTCATCATTGGGCCTTGGCTCTATCTTATCTTCAAGCTTTGGCTCTATCTTTCCTTCAGCATTTGCCTCTATGTGCTCAGAAGGCTTTGGCTCCAAGGCTTTGTCTCCTTCCCTTCATTCTGAAGAAGAAGCATCTCAACGTCTATAGCATCGAGAAAGTCCGTCTGGTTGTTCTCAGTCATCTTCATGGAATTCTTTAGTATGAAACATAGCATGGTCACTCTATAGCACTCCACATAGTTGCTATCATAGTTCTGTAAGGCGGTCTAAAATACACAAAATTCACAATGTCAGACTAATCTAGCTAAATCACCGATGATTCTTCCAGTTACCTTGGACATGAAGGGACTCATGGAGAAGTTTAATAGACCCTTGTAGTAGACCCTTGTAGGCCATAACAAACTTTTTTTAGTATGTAATAGACCCTTGTAGTAGACCCTTGTAGGCCATAATAAACTTTTTTTGTATCATGCATGTAGATAAAGTTTAAAAGTGATTTTTAGGCTCAAAAGAGACAAAAGAAACACTATGACAAGAATAAAAGGGGTTTGGAATTTGAAAAGGGAGACACGGTTTTCTTGAGGGTTTTGCCTCAACGAAGTAATTTGGTTTTGGGGAAGGATAGAAGATTTTCTGCTCGTTTTGCTGGACCTTTCAAAGTTTTGAAAAAGATAGGATCATTGGCTTATGAACTAGAACTTCCTTCTCATGTTAAGGTCCATCCAGTTTTCCATGTTAGTTTGTTGAAGAAATATGTTCCCAATGTTCATCACCATATTTTGCAGGACAACTCTAAGCTTCAAGATGATGGTTCCCTTCGAGTTTAACTAGATTACATTTTAGATAGGAGAGTTCAAAACCTTAGGAATAGAAACATAGTAGAGGTTTTGGTTAAATGGGATTTATATCCTGTCGAAGATGCTTCTTGGGTAGATCTAGATACTTTGAAATCAGAGTTTCCTTCATTCCAACTCTGAGGGGACAGAGTTTTTGAGAGGAGGGGAGTATGTAATAGACCCTTGTAGGCCATAATAAACTTTTTTTGTATCATGCATGTAGATAAAGTTTAAAAGTGATTTTTAGGTGATTTTGGATGTTTGTGCAAAGTCTCATATGGGCATGTTCTGACAGTGACTCATCCCACCACAAGTGCATACATTGGGATTGATTTTTGAGCATGTTATGGATTGAATTAGAAAAAGTTTTGTATGTATGAAATGTAGTCCTTATCATCTAGAACAACTTTGCTAGAGTGAAGGTTTCATACTTTAGTCGTTTTCAATCTCGTTTGATGCTTGTTTTAGTCTTTTTCAACTAACCTTGTGCACCCCCAGCTAGTGGAGGGGTTTGATCTCCCTCCAGCCTTTAATTTAGGCAAAAAGCATCTAGGCAGCATCCCCACGCATTGGCCTGCCACATCAATTCGACAAATCGCTGAGAGATGCTGCCAATTTTTGCCAATTTGGAGGTGCCTTTTTTTCTGGAGAGAATCCTAGATCTACACTCCCACAAGTGGAGTTAATCTAATTCCTCTCAGCCCCAAGGGTTTTCAAGGATGCTTTACACGCCTATGATCTCAGATTTTAGAAATTCATCAAGGAGAAGTGGCATCAAGCTCTAGATCAAATCTACAAAGTGACTTTAGTAAAACAGAGACTAAGCATTAAATATTTGGTCAAATCTTATATTTCTGGGCTTGATCCTCTACTAGACTAACTGCTATTGATGCCTTTGAAAGGATTTTAGATCATTTGAACTCTAAGGCACCAGATCTGGCCTCCCCATATACTCTATTTTATGCACACAAAATAGGGGATTAATCTCACTAATTAGTGATTAATTAGCACTAATCATTGTATTTTGGTACAACTGATGGTTCAAACTTACCATTGGGTATCTAATACAAATCTCTATCACTTTAGATTGCAATTTAAAGTTGGTTTGATGTCCCAACCATCCAGTATAAGACCAACTATCCTTGGCTTTATGCAATTTTTGGTGTTTTTATGCTTGTAAACTTGTTGTAATCATATCATTAAACACCAAATTGGAGTTGTGAAAGGGTAGACACTACCCTTGAATCTTGAATTGAATCAAGAGCTAAGACCCCCCTTCACATCATCATGAGAATTGCACAAGAAGTAGCCAAATTCAACGGGGAGCAATTTCATACATGTCAAACAAAGACCATGTATTTGCTCATGAGGAAGAATCTATGGGGGCTAATTGAGGAGGGAAGAGATGAATGTCCAGTTGGAGAATGGGGATAATGAAGGGAAGAGCAAAAATGAGAAAGCATTAGGACTCATTGCACTTAGCTTTAATGATGAAATCATTCGCCACATTGCAGGGATACAACAAGCTAAAGATGCATGGGATGAACTTGACAAATTATTTGGCACTCAAGCAAAGAATTCAAAGATAAATTTGTTAATGCATTTCTACAAACTTGACATGAAGGAAGAAAGTAGAAGATGACAAGGCACTAGCAGTGCTTCTAAAGAGTGTGGACAAGGGAGAGTATGAGAACATTGTGGCAACCTTAAAGAACGTACCAGATTTGAAGTTGCATGAGATAGAAGGAGCTCTACTAGAGCAAGAGAACAAGGTCAAAGAGAAGAAAGGATTGGACCCAACAACTAGAGAGGAGAAAGCACTCTACATCCGAGGAGGCCTCACATAAGGAGGACGAGGATGAGGAAGAGGCAAGGGAGGAGCAAGAATCTTCACTTGCCACAACTGTGGGAAGCCAAAACACATGGATAGAGACTGCTACAGCAAACCAAATGAAAAAGGATCGACATATCAGCAAACTTCATGGAGACTCCTAGGAAGAGGAGTCAGAATATCTTCTCTAAGGGAGAGAGAGAGAGAGAGAGAGAGAGAGAGAGAGAGAGAGAGAGAGAGGGAGAAACCCTGCAACCCAATGTAACTTGCCCCAATAGAGAAAAACCACCTCTGAGCCACCGCTGATGTGTCCAAGTTATGGGCACTTGTAGTAGCCTTGACACATAGGGAGAGAGAGGGAGAAACCCTGCAACCCAATGTAGCTTGCCCCAATAGAGAAAAACCACCTCTGAGCCATTGATGATGTAGGCCATGTGGTAGATGTATGTGTGAGCACTTTAGTCAAAGTTATGGGCACTTGTAGTAGCCTTGACACATAGAGAGAGAGTGTCAAGGACTATGAGTTAGGGACTTGAGGCAATGATCGCGGTGGGCTACTAAGTAAGAGGGAAACTTGGTATAGGATTCAGGTGTGCTAGAATTATTCACTTTAGGGGAGGGGTTGAAATATGCAAGTGAATGGGTGTGTGTGGGAACAAGCCCTTAGCTAGATACTGTAAAAGGGAGTCTATAATTGAGTGGGTAGGAATGAAAAGGTGAGAGGAATCTACTGTATATGAGAGAATCAAGGGTAGCATGAGTGAATATAGGGGTGTGGAAAGATTCTAGGAAAAGGTGCCCCCAAATGTAGGGGAGGTGGCACAAATCAAGGAGAAATCAGTGGGAGTAAGTGCTTTGCACCTTGTGGATGTAAATTCTATAAATTGAGGCATTGGCCTAATGAGAATTTGCTGGTTTTTGAGTATCCATGCCTACATTATACTATTAGATTAATTGTGCACTAGTCTTATCTTAATCACTTTCTAATTACTTGTTAATCATGTTGATTCTTGCATTTGATCCACCATAGCTCATCACATTGCTGCAAATTTAACATCTCTCTCTAGCCTTGGTCACTATCCATCATGGCTTGGCCTTCCGTCTCCATCTCCACTCTCACCCTGTGATCTTGGCACCATGCTTTCCAAAAAGACCTACAATGCTATTTTTCACATTTAGCACCACATTGGGTATGCTTGAGATTGTTGAGAGCCTAAATGAGGAAAATAATTTTTTCAACAACTCTTTGGAATAAATCAAGATATAAAGATTCAATGCCTCCATCTTTGAGTGAATGGGAAACTAAAACTAAAAGTACAACTAAGACATCAATGATTCCGTTTGAGGAGGCTATGAAAGTTTGGCTAGAATTCTTGTAAGATTCCTTCCCCCAACCTTCAAGGTTTGCAGGAGTAAGAATCTCCCTTTCTGATCTTATAATTATTCCCTCTCTAAAGTAAAAGAAAGATTCTGTTTAAAAAAGGAAGACCCAAAATATCTCATATTTTTAATATTGCTCATAGTTTTTTACTAATAAACCTTGTACATTTTCAACTCTTCATCTTATGTGAGCATTTACTCATTTTTGGGTATCTTCTTTTACAAATTGGATTTATCTCCTCCCTACACATGGATTGATGCTATTGGCCCATAGGAACCTTAATTGGACCATAATCCAAAAATTTCTGAAAATCTAGACCCTTAGGCTAAGGTCCTTTATACCCATTTCCAATAAATTCCAATTGCACATTGGAAAGTTCTTTTTGAATTTTTGTTTCAGGGGAATTCATTTTAATAATATGAGAAATTTTTCTATCTAAAAATATTCAAAATCTGAATATTCTCTCTCTAGAATATTTTCTCTCTCTATGTCAAAATAGGCAGAGACAAGATCTTTTATATTTCTGAAGGGGGGATTGATTACAGGGGAAGATGCTGGACATCTTGAGAGGCTGGGGAGGAATCTTACATTCTCTCCCACTTGAAAAACGCGAGATGCCCTCATCTCGCAAACTGGGGGTAATTTCGCAAGATGCACGAATATGAGACTGAGAGAAAATTTTTAATTAAGATTAACCACCAAGAAAAGTCTCAAAGAGAGTAAGACTCAAGACAAGAACAAAGATTTTAACTTTATTCATTCTTGGAACATATACAGTAAAGATAGAAGAACTCTTTACAATTCCATAAGCCCGTCCATCATATGGTCACAAAAGCAGCACTCACAAGCTGCACACGTATAAGGTAACTCATCTATGGGAATAATTCGGCCGGTTATTGCACCACCCACCTCAGTGGTATGAGGTGATGTAACAAAAGGACCTCTGAGAGAGGCAAGCCAAAAAACGGGATAAAGGCATATCTTCTGATGAGGAAGAAAGCACGCTAGTAAGAAGACCCGCTCAGAAAATCCACCCTGCCTTGATCTCATCACACAGTAGTATCGGGGACCCAAACCCAAGGCTTCAATAACCATCGCCAAGCAAACATTGTTACGAAATTGCTGTCGCCCCCACGATGTTACCCTAGTTATATCTTGACAGGTCCGCCATTTGGTCTGAGCTACAGAAGTTCCCAAGTGAGGAAAAAGTGAGCGCTCATACAGATCTATAAAATCCTTCTTTACAGACTCGCTTGCGTCTTGAAGGTGAGAAATCATCATGGATAAAACTAGTTCTTGCTGCCAAGCCATGAAGGAGTTTAAGAAAGAAAGGAGATCGATGGAAGTAAGATTACTGCGAGGGACAAGTAAGAGTTACGACTTATATAAAGGAAGGGGCTAGCGTAACCTAGAAGCCAACGGTATCTTGCCACTGAAGTTTTTCATTTGGGTTTAGCACAAATTTCTATAGAAGGCATTAAGAACTTTGAGATGAGGAGATAAAAGAAGTTTGTAGGCTAAGTCACCTACTTTCTTTGGTCCACAATATCTGGGGGATAATTTCTTATACTTCCTAAGAGATAAAGAACTTCTTTTGGGCCGTACTCGAATGAAGACCAAAACCTTGATATCCAAAACACCGATTTTCACTTCTGAACTCATTGTTCTGAATCCTTAAAACAGGTTGGACTCCTAAGAAGTGTTCTAGGAAAAGGGTCTTCCTTTTTTAAACAGAATCTTTCTTTTATTTTAGAGAGGGAATAATTATAAGATCAGAAAGGGAGATTCTTACTCCTACAAACCTTGAAGGTTGGGGGAAGGAATCTTACAATTGTTGGGAAAGAACGTAAATGGAAAATGTGAGGCCCCCACCCCATTAATAATGGAAGTGGAATCACAATAAGAGTAGAGTGAATCACTCAAAGCCTCATATAATAATGTCTTAATGCTTGGCTATGCCATTACATCTTGTCAATCTGACTAAAATAATCCTTATATAAGAAAGGTGAATGATTTCTTTCGTTGTATTTCCTTCATAGTTCTCATAAGAAGGTCATAGTAAGTAACTCCTTCAAGCTTAACAAGATGTCATGACTTCTCAAATATGAAGGCAATGCGTCTATCCTCGCTCATGATTTTCCAACTAAACTATTTGTCCCAAACTTTTCTCATTCTAAAACACACAAATTTGTTTCAGTTTAGAAAGTATGCGCTTCTCGGATCCACCCACGTTCTAGTGTTTAATCTTTTTTCTAGTTTCTCAAGATCCATAGGCTTGGCCTAGCCCCATGGAATCCCATGGGTCTAGCTTTCCACCCACCACCACTAGACCTATGGAGCTAGTGTGATCTCACACACCCCACTTTTACATAATACAAGAGTTCACACACATAATCCAAGTTTATAAAAACAATACTTTTCAAAAGAAAACATACATCACATTTATCTATGAAAAATCATCCTAAGACCAAGAAGGTACACACTCGGTACGCATCAATGAGCCTAAACACTCATGGATCACCCCGTGATGTGATCAAAAGAGCCCTATAATGTCTCGCATGTTAATAAATTATATGAGTCACTTTTATTGCTTGTTGTCTATCCTAGAAGCAAAAACACTTCAGGTACCAATGTTGGTAGGATCCCTACAATGTCGAGAGTACCAGCACATGTATACTTAGTTACCATGCACTACCTTGCACATTTCACTTGAGCTACTTCCTATCCTCACACGAATCATGCCAGGAGTACACCCATAGAGGGGGCAAAGTTTTGGGCATGACCACCTTTGTGTGATGTAGCTATCATGTGATTGCTTCCAATCCTCACACCAATCATGCCAAGAGCACACCCATTTCTTCCAAGAGAAGTCAAGGTTTTAGACAACCTCCTTTGTGTGATGCACGTCTCGGATGACACCCACATAGAAATCCATAAACCTGTGTTACTTTCATAGGTTACACACAAACATAGGCAACATATTAATACATTACACATAGAAATCCATAAACCTGTGTGTTACTTTCATAGGTTACACACAAACATAGGCAACATATTAATACATTACTTTAAATAATAAACAATAGTAAAAACACATCACATTCTTATTCCAAAGCAGAATAAATCATTGCAAGCTCAAGGAGACATCATAACCCTCCAGTCAAAACTCAGATAAATCGAACTTCTCTAGCTGTTGTAAGATATCCTCGCATGAGATCTGTTGAAATTTGAGCAAAATGATGAGCTATGGTGGATCAAACACTAGAATCAACATCATTAACAAAGTGATTAGCAAATGATTAAGACGTAATTAGTAAATAATTAGCACATAGATTAATGTAGGCATGGATACTCAAAAACCAGCAAATTCTCATTAGGGCTATGCCTCAATTTATAGAGTTTACATCAAGCATCTAATCCCATTGATTTCTCCATGATTCACTCCCAGAATATCTCCACCTCTTGCCTGATTCTCTCCACCTCTTCTCTTTTCCCTGAATATCTCCCAGAATATCTCCACACTCCTAAATTCTCTCATGCTACCCTTTATTCTCTCCCAGTAGATTCTTCTCACCTTTTCACAGGTTCTTTCACAATTACATCTCCTCTTTTACAGCCTCTATCCAAGAGCTTGTTCCCACACACACCCTATTTACTTGTATTTTCAACACCTCCCCTCAAGTGAATAATCCTAGCACACCTGGACCCTGTATCAAGTTTCCCTCTTACTTGATAGCCCGCGACCAGTGCCTCAAGTCCCTAAACTCCATAGTCCTTGACACTCTCTCTCTTTATGTGTCCAAGGCTACTATAAGTGGCAGCGACCTTGACTAAAGTGCTCACACATACATCTACCACTTGGCCTACATCATCGCTCAGAGGTGGTTTTACTTTGTTGGGGTAGGTTACATTGGGTTGTGGGGTCTCTCTCTCTCTCTCTCAGAAAAGATGATCCGACTCCACTTCCCTTGGAGCCTCCATGAAGTTTGCCGATGTCGTTCCTTCTTCACTGGGTTTGCTGTAGCAGTCTCTTGCCATGTGTCCTGGCGTTCCACATTTGTGGCAAGTGAAGGTCCTCCCTCCTACTCTGCCTCTTCCTCGTCCTCGTCCTCGAGAGAATCCTCCTCGGGTGAAGAATGCTTTTTCCTCTCCTGCTGTTAAGTCGAGCCCTTTCTTCTCTTTGCCTCTGCTCTCTTGCTCTAGTAGAGCTGCTTCTATCTTGTGTATCTTCAGTTCAGGTACATTCTTTAGTGTTGCTACAATGTTTTCATAATCTCCTTTGTCCACACTCTTCAAAAGTATAGCTAATGCTTCATTATCTTCTACCTTTTTGCCAATAGCTGTCAGCTGTTGCTTAATGCTTTTATATTTGTTCAAGTGTGTGATTAAAGGTTCACTTTCCTTCATGTCCAATTTGTAGAATTGCATTAATAGATTTATCTTGGAATTTTTTGCTTGTGTACCAAATAATTTATAGAGTTCATCCCATGCATCTTTTGCCCACTGTATCCTTGTGATGTGATGAATGATTTCATCATTTAAACTGAGTGCAATAAGTCCCAATGCTTTTTCATTCCTACTCTTCCACTAATTTTCTCCTCTCTCTGGGCATTCATCTCTCCCTTCAACTAATCCCCACAGATTTTTCCTCATCAGCAAATACATGGTTTTTGTCTGTCATGTATAAAACTATTCCCCATTAAATTTGGCTATTTCCTGTGCTGAACTCATGGTGATGTGAAGGGGGTCTTACCTCTTGATCCAAATTCAAGATTCAAGGGCAGTGTCTACCCTTTTACAACTTAATCTAGTGTTTAATAGATGATTACAACAATTTTATCAGCATAAAATCACCAGAAATTACATTAAATTAAGGGTAACCAATTTGTACGGGATGGTTGGAGTATCAAACCAACTCGGATTTGCAATCTGAAGCTTTAGGGATCTGTATCAGATACTAATGGTTAATTTGAACCCTCAATTGTACCAAAATACAGTGATTAGCACTGATTAATCACTGATTAGCAAATTAATGCTCTGGTTTGTGTGCAAAAAACAAAGTATGCGAGGAGTCCAGATCTGGTGCCTTCCACTTCAAATGAGCTTAAATGCTTTCAAAGGTATCAATAGCAATGATTCTAGTAGAGGATTAAGCTAAGAAACACAAGATTTGACCAAATAATGAAAGCTTAATCTCTGTTTTACCAAAGTCACCTGCAGATTTGATGAAGAGCTTGGATCTCACTGTAGACTTGATGAAATTGATTTCTGTCTTCACCAGCTTGTAGAGCATGCTTGATTACCCCTTGGGCTAAGATGAATTAGAAGGATTTGATTTGATCAAGGAGAGATCTGCAGTTCCCTTCAGAAAAAACGCACTGGAAAAAACGTCAAATTCTCCTTCGTCCGTTGGCGGTTTGCTGCGTTTTCTTCATGGGCTTGAAGCCAAGGAGGTTAGCTATGATATGCTAGAAGATTGTGCCCTAATTGTGAGTGTTCAAGGTGCTAGAGATCCTCCACTGGCTAGGGGTGAAGGGGAAGGTGAAAAACTCACTAAAAATTGATTTTTTTGCTAATTATCTACTAATCCTAATTAATTAACTAATGGGATCATAAACCTAATTGATTCTAGGCATGGCTCTGATACCATGTTGAAATTTGAGCAAAATGATGAGCTATGGTGGATCAAACACTAGAATCAACATCATTAACAAAGTGATTAGCAAATGATTAAGACGTAATTAGCGAATAATTAGCACATAGATTAATGTAGGCATGGATACTCAAAAACCAGCAAATTCTCATTAGGGCTATGCCTCAATTTATAGAGTTTACATCAAGCATCTAATCCCATTGATTTCTCCATGATTCACTCCCAGAATATCTCCACCTCTTGCCTGATTCTCTCCACCTCTTTCTCTTTTCCCTGAATATCTCCCAGAATATCTTCACACTCCTAAATTCTCTCATGCTACCCTTTATTCTCTCCCAGTAGATTCTTCTCACCTTTTCACAGGTTCTTTCACAATTACATCTCCTCTTTTACAGCCTCTATCCAAGAGCTTATTCCCACACACACCCTATTCACTTGTATTTTCAACAAGGTCTTCTTAAAGTCTTTCCTTTCTAAAGGGATTTGTTTCTTTAAATCTTAGCTAATCATTGTTGAAGTTCTTTATGTTAGTATACACTCAATGCCCCACCTCTCATCATGTCTCTTACTTTGATAGGTGTTGAAATATACAAGTGAATAGGGTGTGTGCAGGAACAAGCCCTTAGATAGCAAGAGGCTGTAAAAGAGAATTTGTAAATGTGAGAGAACTTGTGAAAAGGTGAGAAGTATCTAGTGGGAGAGAATAAAGGGTAGCATGAGGAGATTTAGGAGGTGTGGAGATATTTTGGGAGAGGTGGAGAGAATCAAGCAAAAGAGGTGGAGTGAATCAAGGAGAAATCAGTGGGATTGGATGCTTGGATGTAAATTCTATAAATTGAGGCATTGGCCTAATGAGAATTTGCTGGTTTTTTATTATCCATGCCTACATTAAGCTATCAGTTAATTGCTCACTAATCATGTCTTAATTATCATCTAATCTCTTTGTTAATGATGTTGATTCTAGCATTGGATCCACCATAGCTCATCACATTGCTGCAAATTTAACATGGCATCAGAGCCTAGCCTAGAATCCATTAAATTTATGAGCCCATTATCTTGCTAATTAGGATTAGTAGATGATTAAGAAATAATCACTTTTTTAGTTGTTTTCAAGCTCTTTGCATCCCTAACTAGTGGGGCTTGATCTCCCTCCAGGAGCATCATTAGGGCAAGTGCTTCTAGGCAAGCATAGCCAGCCTCTCCCCACAGTCCCATCCCATCAAATTAGCATGTCAAACCGCCAAGCGAAGCTCACAAAAATTGCGATTTAGCAGGCACCATTTTTCTGAGGGAAAAATGAAATGTCCTCTTCTCTCAAGATCAAATTTGGAGGGATCTGAGACACAGAAGAAAGGCAATATAAAGAAGAAGAAAGTGGTTGATCCATATACACCTCTTCTTGCAAGTCACCATTGGGCACAGGCAACTGCATGTAGCCTATCTTCTTCTTCAGATGAAGAAGTCGAGGCATGAGTTGTTGTGCTTGAGTAAGAACCCGCTTTTGATAATCACTCGCTTCCCCTTGGTAGCCTTCTTTTGTGAGCATCGAGTTATTCGAGCTTGTTCAAAGGTTCTTTTTTGGTTCTGACTTTGAGAGGTTGATGCCTTTGCAGAAGCAGCATGTGCTGCAGCCCATTCCCTATTTTGCACTCTTGTTACTGCGTCATTGAGGGGGACCGCTCGAATGAAACCATCTCTCACACACTGGGATTTGCTTCATGATCTTTTCCCGTTGTTCCGGGGGCAATCTTTGTACATATGGTTGATACCACATCCACCAATGCACAGTGGTATCAAAGCTAGAGCACCTGCTCGGGCACTCACTACTCTATTCCTATTGGGACACTCAGCCACTCGGTGAGGTCCACCACAATCATAACACTGAATGGGTGGTCTTTTTGTTGTTCGATTCATATCCCTAGCTCACGATATCAGGGCTACAAGGTATACTCGATACATTTGATCCCCCTCCATAACATAGTGACTGAGAATTTGTGAGGGCGGACTCATGGACTCTTGGGTTTCATAAGTTGGAGTCTCCAAGATTTCTCCCTCGTTCCCATCCCTTGAGGAGTTCTGTCACGGTTATCTGACGAATTGATGCGACTCTAGGTAACGGAGGCTATGGTGAGAGACATGGGGGTGGTAGGGGCATCTCAGGATTCCTCTTTGGGCCACTTCTTGGATAGAAAAATTTTTCATCTTATTAAAATAAGTTCCCCTTAAACAGAAGTTCAAAAAGATTTTCAGAAGGTGCATTAGAAATTAAGTATAATCTGTTCAAGAGGCCTTATCCTAGGGGTCCAGATTTTTGAAAAATTTTAAATTAAGGTTCCTATGGACCAATAAGATTTATCCAAATGTAGAGAGGAGATAAATGGAAGAATAAAAGAAAAATCCCCCAAAAATGAGTAAATACTCACATAAGATAAAGAGTTGACTAAGGACAAGGTTAATAGTTTAAAAAGAGAGATATTTAGAAGAAATGATGCATTTTTGACACCTCAGTATGGGGGAATTCCCCTCATGAAGGAGGCGCCTATTTCACATGTGTGGGAGAGTTTTAAACTCCCAAATAATGAGATATTTTTATCTCTCCTCTCTCCTGTTTCAACTAGATCCAAAAAGTGAGCTAAACTGACCTAAAAATGGTCAAAAATTGACCAAACTGATCCAGAAAATTCTAGAATCAGTTTGCTTGGTTAGGATCTCACTTTTTCCTACAAATAGAAGCCTCCCCCTTTGTTGAAGCTTAATAGTGTTTTCTGCACTGTTACTACCCTGCTTCTCCCAAGAGCCAAAAACTGTGAATTTACTCATAATTCATTAGTTTTTGACCTTCCCTCTTCTAAAGACTGGTGGCCACTCTTGTTTCAAAACAAGAGTAGATCCCTCAAACCATCAAGCCAAAGGAAAGCTCTCAAATTCCTTTGTAAGTTGGAAATTCTCTTTTTTTCTATTCATTTTATGGTTTTTTTATGATTTTTGTCTTCTCTAAAATGAAATGATGTTATGCCTCATTGAAAAAAGGTATTCCCCTCTCTTCTTTAGTAAATCCAACCATTCTTTATCCTAGATGATTGATTAATGGATAAAATCAAGTTTTTCATAAAGTTTCTCTTAAATAAGTAGAAAATGTTTACATTAGAATGATTTAAATACTCTTGGTGAACTTCTAATTAATTTTAGAGAGTTAAAAATTGAAAAATGGTGAGCCATACAAAGGAGGTTATGGCAAAATTTTCTAAAAATTTATGAAATAAATTTCATCTTTTATTAATCAAAAAGAGTAATCCCCATCGTTAGAGTATTCTAAAAGTGTCATTTTCATTCATGCATACAAAGATGCATATTGATTAATTTTTATAAAAGAATGAATTTCAATAGAATTGAATTCTATGTATAGAAAGATACATATTGATCATTTTTTTATTATGAAAGTGTTACTTTTATCATATTGATTTTTATGCATAAAAGGATGCATAAAAGAAATTTATTTTTATTATAAAAGTGTTACTTTCATCATAAATAATTTTTATACATAAATAGATGCATAAAAGAAATTCTTTTATATTAAAAGAGTGATTTTCATCACAAATGAATTGTGTGCATAAATATATGCATAAAATATAATTTTTTATATTAAAAGAGTGATTTTCATCACAAAAGATTTATATGCATAAAATATTTAGGTCGGCTCCCCACATAATCATGGGGTAAAGATACTTATATAGAACGTATTATTAGATAACAATTCATTCAAAATAGAACGTATTATCAAATAACAATTCATTCAAAATATCTCATTTGTATCTTTAACACAATAATGGTCCATCACACGGAATTTTTCCATCTGAACAGTCCTCCATGGGGATTTCAATTTTTCAGGTTTTTAATTTATCATCCCTTAACTTGATCCACTGATCAAAAGTTAACAGTAGTAATCTGCCAGCACAATCCACTAATTTTATAGTGATTTGCTGAAGTCATTAACATCATTCCAGTTATGAACATCATCACAGGGACTCGTCCCATTCATCCTCATTGTGGTTTTGCTCAGCAGCTTATTACATTTCAACTAAATTTTAGGAATCATCATTTTTCAATCAGAATCCAAATCAACTCATCAATTCACAACCAGAATTTAAAAATCATATCAACCACATTCGAATTCATCATCTGGATAACATTAATGCTTATAATTTCAAGTCTTAGATTTACTCGTATATACTGCCAGCAGTAAAGAGCTGCAGTTATACTCTCGGTATATACGGGTAGTCACAGTCCTTGGAACTTTAAGGTAAAGACCATCATGTCTAGGCCTCAAGCAAGTCAGGGATTCCATGCAATTGTGGTACTTCCTTCTGAAGACCCAATTACTAATTTATGAATTTGAGTTCAATAACAATTTGTATGAATTTCATCACACAATTCTGATCTTATACTGCTACTTCATAATTTTTTTTGACATTTTTGGCTTTCTAGTTGATCCTCATCAGTCAAATTGCTCTGATACGAGCTGTAAGATCCCTGACCCCACTACGCAACGAATGCTGGGGTGCTAGCAGCGGAAGTAGCACTTCTTGCGCGGGGTAGGGTCCCACACTCGAGGCCTCACCCTCAGATATCCAGACAAGAGACTAAACCATCGGTACCGAACCCGAAAAAACTTCCCTTGCTCGAAAAGCCTGGGCGATTCCACCAGGATAACTTTTCTTTAACGTAGTCAAAAGCCTTAACTATCTGAACTAATCTGGCCAAACTCGTAAGTTCCATAGTCGGATCAAGGGACAGATTGCACTTGGATCATAGAGACCAACTCTTTTTTCCTCATCGAGAGCACAGCTGTTGATTTTTTGCCATAGAACATTTTCTGTGCGAGATTTACTTCATCTATGGTACTATACAAAAAACGAGTCTCTATTTAGGGATCCATCAGTCCAGCCTCAGTCCCATGGGTTAGCCAACCGCCCAACCACTGTAGTTATGGGATCCAATTAAGAGTTTGGTTAGGTTTTGTCCCGGGTACCAGGGAAAAGAGTTCCCAGGCCCCCTAGCCAGAATTTCAAGCAAATTTAACGCCAGTCACACCACTTACACACCCAATATGAAATTGTCTTTTTCCCAGATTTAACTATCTTTAAAGCAATCATTTAATGAAACCATAGTGTCACCACTCATAATCTTTCAAAGTATCCGGTTGAATCTTAATTTCCAATCATTCCTTCATCAGAATATCTATGGCATCATTGGCAAACAACCAGAACGCTCACCACCTGCTCACTCAGGGGCCTTTTCGATAGTCCCTAGCTCATAGTACTAGACAATATATTCACTTATAAAAATCAAGATGGAATCTCCGTTGAAGATCAGCAAGATCAACCAACAGATCCATATAAAAGAGCCATGGACTCATTCGTTGAGGACCAGCAAGGTCAATCAACCAGATCCATGCCCGATTTCACAAAACAACTCTTACTCCTTGTTCCAATATCTTCCACAACACATGTGTGGGTATCTTCGGCGACCCAAAGCCCAAGCACTGTATGGTCAGCACCCTCCTCTAGGATCCTTCGCAGGTCACCTAGCGCTTTACTCATAGGCTGCTTCCTTGGTCCCTCATCCACCATACCAGAAGCTCACCATTTAAATCAAACCGAGGCTGGTCAAGACCTCAGCCGACCTTGCTACGCGAGACCTCCTCCGTTGACTCTCCGTCACACAGCAATTGCAACTTTATCAAATAGGTCTCCACAACCTTATTCATAAGACACGGTCAAAATGCTTCCCCAGCATTCTTGACGTAAAACAATCATTTAAAAATAGATTTCGCATACAGATATAGTTCTAACAAAATTTCAATCTTTTCTCATCATTCCCCAATTTTTCTTCATCGATCCCTATCACATTACATCATTCCATCATCCACACATCAATCCACATCAACCATACATCCATCCACATCAATCCATATTACTTAACCCAATTCTAAATCATATGCGTATCCATTCTCAATTAGATACATCATTTTCCATCCTATCACATCAAATTCATTCACTTCACATAACATCCATTCCTATCTTTCTTAATTTACATTACATCTCATCATTCACATCTTATATCATTCATTTACATTCAAATTCACCTATCATCACATCTCACCCATTCACTCATATCGACATCATATTCATTCACATACATATTCGCATTCATTATTCCACATACACATCCACATTCGTACATCCACATCCACATCTACATCCATACATCCATTTTCACATCCACATTTATACATCTATATCCACATCAACATTCATACATCCACATCCATACATACACATCCACATTCACATTCACATCCATACATCCACATCCACATCTACATCCATACATCCACATTCACGTCTACATCCATACATCCATTTCCACATCCTCATTCATACATCCACATCCATACATCCATTTCCACATCCTCATTTATACATCCATATCCATACATCCACATCCACATCCACATCCACATCCATACATCCACATCCACATCTACATCCACATCCACATCCACATCCATACATCCACATCCACATCTACATCCAAACATCCACATCCATATTCACCTCCATACATCTACATCCACATCCACATCCACATTCACATCTACATCCACATCCCATTCATTCATTTACATCTATCTGATTCCTATCACATCTCATCACATCTATTTATAGAATGTAAGAGAATTCTAATTTTTTTGATATAAAGATATTTTACGCATCTAATTAGGCATAAAGACAACTTTAGTAGGAATAACACATTAGGAACTCAATGGAGTCTTCTTGGGCCCTTTTATTTGGCAGTTTAAGGGAGTCAAACCTTTTCTCTTAAGAAGAAACGTTTTCTAATTTGAAGCTTCAAAACGGCTACTTAATTCGAATTTGAATTTTGGAGGAAAAATGGAATTTAAAATCTAACGGATAAAACCATATCATGTAACATATCTATGGAAAGCTCTTGATGCGTAGATCACGGATCTGTAATCTCCGCTCAAATCGGAGCTTGTATGTAGAAGTTATGGAGGTCCGAAAATTGTAAAATTGCCCCCTCCCCTTTTTGGGGGAAAAAGTGCACCCTTTGACCACTCTTACACCTCTCTTACAAACCATTGGTTTTTGCTTACATGGCAGGCTCCTATTTGTCAAAAAGTTAAACGTTTCCATAACCTCATGGCAAATTAAAGGGCCCAAAGAGACTCCATTGAGTTCCTAATGCTTTTATAAAAATCCTTTTATACATCTATTTATGCATAAATTCAATTTTAACGAAAATAACACTTTTGAATTAAAAATAAGCCTTTTATGCATTTTACTATGCATAAATTCTATTTTAATGAGAATAACACTTTCAAAATAAAAATAAGTCTTTTATGCATCTATCTATGCATAAATTCAAATTCAATGAAAATAATAGTTTTGAAATAAAAATAATTTTTTCATGCATCTTTCTATGCATAAAATCAAAATTGATAAGAATAACTCTTTTGGAATAAATTTCTTTCTGCATCTATTTATGCATACAATCAAAATTGTTGAAAATAACTCTTTTGAATTTAAAATAAAATTCTTTATGCATCATTCTATGAAAATTGATGAGAATAACTCTTTTGAAATAAAAACAAATTTCTTTATGCATCTTTCTATGCATGAATCCAATTTAGTAGGAATTACACTTTTAGAATAAAAGCATTTCTCTTATGCATCTTCCCATGCATAAAAACTAAATCCAATGAAAATAACTTTTTTAAAATAAAAACTTTCTTTTATGCATCTATTTATGCATACAATTCATTTATGATGAAAATCACTCTTTTAATATAAAAGAGTTTTTTTATGCATCCATTTATGCATAAAAATCATTTATGATGAAAATCACACTTTTAATATCCCCAGAATCAGTTGAATCAAAAATAGGATTGAATCATAAATAAAGAAACTTAACAAGAATTTTCGTATTGATAGGAACATGGATCGAGGTCGTCGTGGTAGAAATGTTAACCCCCAACTCGATGATGAAGAAGAGCTCGACATCAATGTTCATAAAACTCTTCATAGTTCGTCCCTTCAAGGGTGAAGGGGAACAGTTAGGTGAAGTTCTAGAAAAGTGGATTGAGGCCATGGAGGAATACTTTGATGTAACTGGCTACAATGAGAGAAGCAAGATGGCTCTTGCCAGGTTAAAGATTGTGGAAACGGCCAGGGTTGCGTGGAGGAATCACTGCGAGACAAACCGTCTTGACCGAAATACCCAAACCTGGACCGAGATCTCAAGGCTTACCTCAGAAAGAGGTTTTGTCCCCGGCCGAGGCTTTCTTGAAACTAAGATGAATGAATTCTTGGAACTAAAGCAAGAAAACCGGACAATAGAAGAGTACCATCAGGCTTTCGCCCTTCTCCTTAAATATTCCCCTCAATTGAATGAAGAGCAGCTGATGGTGGCCAGGTTCATTCGGGTAATGAACGAGCCATTGGATACTTTAGTCAAGAATGCCAAACCTATCTCAATGGCCGAAGCAGTAAGAATGGCAAAGGATTTTGCCAAAGCCTTTGATGTCAAAATCCCGCCAAAGCCAACACCATCACCTTTCAAAAGGTTTTTATTCTCAGAAGATGATTCCAGCCTTCCTCCACCCAAGAGGTATCAGGGTCAAACCGAGGATATGGAAAGTCCCAGAATGGAAGAAATGTCCTTTTTCTGAAACTCAATCCCTTGGATTTCAACTTCAAAAGTTCCACCCTTGAACAAGAGAGTGAAATGCTATAACTATCAAGGATTTGGACATCGCAGTATGGATTGCCCAACTCCTTTTGGATCAAGGTTTTCAGCGCAGGGAAATCAGGGATCAAGATTCTAGACTCCAACCCCTTCCTTCAAGAGTAATCAGGGTTCTATCGGACAAAATAAGGGAAATCCCAGAGGTAGACCCTCTATAGAACCTGTAGTTTTAATCCAAAGTAATGCAAGACCTCCATCTCAGAATAGGGGAAGTCAAAGAGAGTTGTTCCCAAATCGGCCGTCCATCCTGCAAGATGAGGACATCTCACGTTTTTTAAGTGGGGTAGAATGTAAGATTCCTCCCTAGCCTCTCAGGATGTCCAGTATCTTCCCTTGTAATCAATCCCCTCTTCAAAAATATAAAAGATCTTGTTTCTGCCTGTTTTGGCCTAGAGAGAGAAAATATTCTAGAGAGAGGTTATTCAGATTTTGAATATTTTTGGAAAGAAAAATTTCTCATCTTATTAAAATAAGTTCCCCTAAAACAAAGGCTCAAAAATATTTTCAGAAGGTGCATTAGAAATTAAGTATAATCTGTTAAAGAGGCCTTATCCTAGGGGTCCAGATTTTTGAAAAATTTTAAATTAAGGTTCCTATGGACCAATAAGATTTATCCAAATGTAGAGAGGAGATAAATGGAAGAATAAAAGGAAAATCCCCCAAAAATAAGTAAATACTCACATAAGATGAAGAGTTGACTAAGGACAAGGTTAATAGTTTAAAAAGAGAGATATTTAGAAGAAATGATGCATTTTTGACACCTCTCAGTATGGGGGAATTCCCCTCATGAAGGAGGCGCCTATTTCACATGTGTGGGAGAGTTTTAAACTCCCAAATAATGAGATATTTTTATCTCTCCTCTCTCCTGTTTCAACTAGATCCAAAAAGTGAGCTAAATTGACCTAAAAATGGTCAAAAATTGACCAAACTGATCCAGAAAATTCTAGAATCAGTTTGCTTGGTTAGGAGCTCACTTTTTCCTACAAATAGAAGCCTCCCCCTTTGTTGAAGCGTAATAGTGTTTTTTGCATTGTTACCCTGCTTCTCCCAAGAGCCAAAAACTGTGAATTTACTCATAATTCATTAGTTTTTGACCTTCCCTCTTCTAAAGACTGGTGGCCACTCTTGTTTCAAAACAAGAGTAGATCCCTCAAACCATCAAGCCAAAGGAAAGCTCTCAAATTTCTTTGTAAGTTGAAAATTCTCTTTTTTTCTATTCATTTTATGGTTTTTTTTATGATTTTTGTCTTCTCTAAAATGAAATGATGTTATGCCTCATTGAAAAAAGGCATTCCCCTCTCTTCTTTTGTAAATCCAACATTCTTTATCCTAGATGATTGATTAATAGATAAAATCAAGTTTTTCATAAAGTTTCTCTTAAATAAGTAGAAAATGTTTACATTAGAATGATTTAAATACTCTTGCCAATGGTGAACTTCTAATTAATTTTAGAGAGTTAAAAATTGAAAAATGGTCAGCCATACAAAGAAGGTTATGGCAAAATTTTCTAAAAATTTATGAAATAAATTTCATCTTTTATTAATCAAAAAGAGTAATCCCCATCGTTAGAGTATTCTAAAAGTGTCATTTTCATTCATGCATAGAAAGATGCATATTGATTAATTTTTATAAAAGAATGAATTTCAATAGAATTAAATTCTATGTATAGAAAGATACATATTGATAATTTTTTTATTATGAAAGTGTTACTTTCTTCATTATGGATTTTTATGCATAAAAGTATATATTTTTATTTTAAAAGAGTTACTTTCATCATATTGATTTTTATGCATAAAAGAATATTTTTTTATTATAAAAGTGTTACTTTTATCATATTGATTTTTATGCATAAAAGGATGCATAAAAGAAATTTATTTTTAATATAAAAGTGTTACTTTCATCATAACTAATTTTTATACATAAATGGATGCATAAAAGAAATTCTTTTATATTAAAAGAGTGATTTTCATCAAATGAATTGTATGCATAAATATATGCATAAAAGATAAATTTTTTATATTAAAAGAGTGATTTAAAAATATGCATAAAAGATAAATTTTTTTGAATATTAAAAGTGTGATTTTCATCATAAATGATTTTTATGCATAAATGGATGCATAAAAGAAATTCTTTTATATTAAAAAAGTGATTTTCATCATAAACGAATTGTATGCATAAAAGAAAGTTTTTGTTTTAAAAGAGTTATTTTCATTGAATTTAGTTTTTATGCATGGGAAGATGCATAAGAGAAATTCTTTTATTCTAAAAGTGTAATTCCTACTAAATTGGATTTATGCATAGAAAGATGCAGAAAGAAAATTATTTTTATTTCAAAAGAGTTATTCTCATCAATTTTCGTAGAATGATGCATAAAGAATTTTATTTTTACTTCAAAAGAGTTATTTTCATCAATTTTGATTGTATGCATAAATAGATGCATAAAGAATTTTATTCCAAAAGAGTTATTCTTATCAATTTTGATTTTATGCATAGAAAGATGCATAAAAATTTTTATTTTTATTTCAAAACTATTATTTTCATTGAGTTTGAATTTATGCATGGATAGATGCATAAAAGACTTATTTTTATTTTGAAAGTGTTATTCTCATTAAAATAGAATTCATGCATAGTAAAATGCATAAAAGGCTTATTGTTAATTTGAAAGTGTTATTTTCCTTAAAATTGAATTTATGCATAAATAGATGTATAAAAGGATTTTTATAAAAGTGTTATTCCTACTAAAGTTGTCTTTATGCCTAATTAGATGCGTAAAATATCTTTATATCAAAAAAATTAGAATTCTCTTATATTCTATAAATAGATGTGATGAGATGTGATAGGAATCAGATAGATGTAAATGAATGAATGGGATGTGGATGTGGATGTATGGATGTAGATGTGAATGTGGATGTATGAATGTGGATGTGGATGTATGGAGGTGGATGTGGATGTGGATGTATGGATGTAGATGTGGGTGTGGATGTGGATGTATGAATGAGGATGTGGAAATGGATGTATGGATGTGGATATATGAATGAGGATGTATGAATGAGGATGTGGAAATGGATGTATGGATGTAGATGTGAATGTGGATGTATGGATGTAGATGTGGATGTGGATGTATGGATGTGAATGTGGATGTGGATGTATGAATGTGGATGTGGATATGGATGTATGAATGTGGATGTGAAAATGGATGTATAGATGTAGATGTGGATGTGGATGTACGAATGTGGATGTGTATGTGGAATAATGAATGCGAATATGTATGTGAATGAATATGATGTCGATATGAGTGAATGGGTGAGATGTAATGATAGGTGAATCAGAATGTGAATGAATGATATAAGATGTGAATGATGAGATGTAATGTAAATTAAGAAAGATAGGAACGGATGTTATGTGAAGTGAATGAATTTGATGTGATAGGATGGAAAATGATGTATCTAATTGAGAATGGATACGCATATGATTTAGAATTGGGTTAAGTAATATGGATTGATGTGGATGGATGTATGGTTGATGTGGATTGATGTGTGGATGATGGAATGATGTAATGTGATAGGGATCGATGAAGAAAAATTGGGGAATGATGAGAAAAGATTGAAATTTTGTTAGAACTATACCTGTATGCGAAATCTGTTTTAAAATGATTGTTTTATGTCAAGAATGCTGGGGAAGCATTTTGACCGTCTTATGAATGAGGTCGTGGAGACCTATCCTATCTGATAAAGTTGCAATTGCTGACGGAGAGTGAACGGAGGACGTCTCGCGTAGCAAGGTCGTCGGCTGAGGTCTTGACCAGCCTCGGTTTGATTTAAATAGTGAGCTTCCGGTACAGTGGATGAGGCACCAAGGAAGCGGCCTATGAGTGAAGCGCTAGGGGACCTGCGAAGGATCCTAGAGGGTGCTGACCATACGGTGCTCAGGCTCTGGGTTGGCGAAGATACCCACACGTGCATTGTGGAAGATATTGGAATAAGAAGTAAGAGTTGTTTTCTGAAACAACCGGACATGGATCTGGTTGATTGACCTTGCTGGTCCTCAACGGATGAGTCCATGGCTCTTTTATATGGATCTGTTGGATGATCTTTGTGATCTTCAACGGAGATTCCATCTTGATTTTTATAAGTGAATATATTGTCAGGTACTATGAGTTAGGGACTATCAAAAAGGCCCCTGAGTGAGCAGGTCTGGTGAGCGTTTTGGTTGCCAATGATGCCATAGATATTCTGATGAAGGAATGATTAGAAATTAAGATTCAATTAGATACTTTGAAAGATTATGAGTGGTGACACTATGGTTTCATTAAATGATTGCTTTAAAGATAGTTGAATCTGGGAAAAAGGCAATTTCATATTGGGTGTGTAAGTGGTGTGACTGGCGTTAAATTTGCTTGAAATTCTGGCTAGGGGGCCTGGGAACTCTTTTCCCTGGTACCCGGGACAAAACCTAACCAAACTCTTAATTGGATCCCATCACTACAGTGGTTGGGCGGTTGGCTACTAACCCATGGGACTGAGGCTGGACTGATGGATCCCTAAATCGAGACTCAATTTTTGTATAGTACGATAGATGAAGTAAATCCCGGACAAAAAATGTTCTATGGAAAAGAATCAACGGCTGTGTCTCTCGATGAGGAAAAAGCATTGGTCTCTATGATCCAAGTGCAATCTGTCCCTTGATCTGACTATGAAACTTACGAGTTCGGCCAGATTAGTTCAGATAGTTAAGGCTTTTGACTACGTTAAAGAAAAGTTATCCTGGTGGAATCGCCCGTGCTTTCCGGGCAAGGGAAGTTTTTTTGGGTTCAGTTTTGGAAGAAACGATGGTTTAGTCTATTGTCTGGATATCCGTGGCGAGGCCTCGAATGTGGGACCCTACCCCGTGCAAGAAGTGCTACTTCCGCTGCTAGCACCCCAGAATTCATTGCGTAGTGGGGTCAGGGATCTTACACATTGTCTATGCAGGTGGCAAAGTGAAGTACCTTGCAGATGTACTTCATGTAACGAACATAACAAAGAATCTGGCCAAATGATTGAGCAGGGTTTGCAGGTTCGGTTTAACCCTGATGGTTGTTATGTTGAAGACTTCAAAGACAAGTGCAGATTGGTTGCAAAAGGCACCAGAGTGGGCAGAATGTTTACGTTGAATGTAAACATGCCTCAAGTGAGTGCTGCAATGTTTGCAAATGGTTCAAGAATTGTTGCTATCTGAGCTCTCCCAGATCCTTCATCTCAAACTTCTGTCTAAGCAAGATCTTTACATCAAAGATCTCTGCATCATGGTCCCCCGTAATGATCAAGTCATCTACATAGATGACAACAAGCACAACCCCTCTATTACCATGTCTCACATACAGCGAGAAATCTGCATTGGCTACATGAAAACCAATAGTGACAAGATATTTAGAAATCTTGTCACACCATGCTCTTGGTGCTTGTTTTAAGCCATACAAGGCTTTCTTCAACTTGCAAACATGCTCGGGGTGACTCACATCCTCATAACCAGGTGGCTACAACATATACACCTCTTCCTGCAAATCCCCATGCAAGAATGCATTCTTTACATCCATCTGATGTAAAGACCATTTCTTTGACGCAGCCACTGCTATCACAACTCTCATTGTTGCCATCTTGGCAACTAGGCTAAAAGTTTCCTCATAATCAATGCCATATGTTTGTGCATATCCTTTTGCTACCAATCTAGCCTTATACCTGTTTAGGCATTGAGGTGATTAGGTCACCACATGGTATTGGATTACTGCAGAGACAGTATGGCTTGGACATGTTGTCCAAGTATGGTATGACAGGCTGTAAGCCTATCTCAGTGCCATTGGATCAGAATGGCAAGTTGAGTGCAGATTCAGGAGAGATTTTGGAGGATCCTACTATGTATAGGCACATAGTAGGAAGCTTGATCTACATGACAATCACCAAGCTAGATCAGTAAGCTATGCTATTGGGTTGGTGAGTCAGTTTATGCAGGTTCCTTGGAAGCCGCATTTGGATGCATTGAGATGCATACTGAGGTATGTGAGGTCTACTTTGCATTGTGGACTATTTTATGAGACTGGGACAAAGATATATGTACATGGGTACACAGATGCTGATTGGGCTGGTAGTATCTCAGATAGAAGATCTACTAGTGGATTCATGTTTTCTTTGGGGAGTGCTGCTGTGACTTGGAGTAGTAAGAAGTAGCCTACGGTTGCTCTATCCAGTACAGAGGCCGAGTACAGAGGAGCTGCTATGGCAGCATGTGAGGTAGCTTGGTTGAGAAAGCTACTTGCAGATTTGGGTCTATCAGTGGATAGACAAATTGTCATTTTCTATGACAACATTAGGAGTATATAGTTGGCCACAAGAACCCAGTTTTTCATGCTCGTACGAAGCACATAGAGGTCCACTACCATTTTGTCAGAGAGAAGGTCTTGGGTGGCAGGAGACCTTGACCTTGTTTATGTCAGCACACAGGATCAGGTAGCTGACATCTTCACCAAAGCATTGGGTACAGAGAAGCTCCGCAGATTCAGGGCTTTGCTTGGTGTACATGAGATGGAGTTGAGCTCGAGGGGGAGTGTTGAGATATCGAGCTTATCTAGTGAGGCAGTGGACACTGATGACCCGCTTGGGGGATAGGTCCCACACTTACACCACTGGCATGGTTTGTGAGATCATGGGTGATATGCAGCCAGTGGGATGACAGGCTGTGTGACAGCCATTCTAGAGACTGCTGGCATAGTTATAGTGCCAGCTCACTTTGTTGTGTGTTCTCTATTAGGGTTTTGTGAGTGTGTGTGTGCTTGCAAGAGCTCAGGCTCTCTTCCCCTCTGCATCTTTTCACTATGGCCTCATTTTTTTCATTTCACTTTCACACTCCTCACTTTCTCACCCATGGTTCGAAAGAAGAATATTACATGTAAAGTACCTCCTCGTGTGACAAGGACCTTGGGAGCGTAGCCTCCTTGAAAGGTTTGCAAAAACAGTTGACTTGTTGATGAGGATGATTTTCTTCGCATTCTTGGAGATGCTAGATAAGCACAAGACTTTTGATTAGGCCTCGAGAGCCAAAAGTTGGAATCCTCCCATAGGCCTAAAAGCATTGTGTTAATTGTGGGGATAACCACAATGTCTTTTGTTGGAATACGGTCCATGTAATGGGCCAATGCAGAGTTAGTTCCAAAGGGATCCTGAAAGATCCTTGCCCCCACCGCACAACGCATTCAGGGGTGCTAGCAGTGGAGGTAGCACTTCTTGCGCAGGGCAGGGTCCCTCGCTCGGGGCCTCACCCATGGATGTCTAGAAAAGAGACTAATCCCTCGGTTCTTCCAGAACCGAACCCAAAAAAACTTCCCTCGCCTAAAAAGCACGGGCGATTCCTCCAGGATATTTTTACTCTAATGTAGTTAAGGTCATCACTGACCAAACTGATCCGACCAAACCCGGAAGTCACTTGGTCAGTCCATCACATTCATTTACATCAAATCCATTTACATCCATCACATCACATTCATTTACATCACATCCATTTACATCCATCACATCACATTCATTCTCATCACCATCCCATCCCATACATTCTCTCCACATTACATCACATCACATCTATCCACATCATATCCCATTCATCTCATCCACATTACATCACATCCACATCATGTCTCATTCATTTACATCAAATCCATTTACATCCATCACATCACATCCATTTACATCCATCACATCAAATCCATTTACATCCATCACATCACATTCATTTACATCACATCCATTTACATCCATCACATCACATTCATTCTCATCACCATCCCATCCCATACATTCTCTCCACATTACATCACATCACATCTATCCACATCATATCCCATTCATCTCATCCACATTACATCACATCCACATCATGTCTCATTCATACACATCTCATCTCAATCATGTCTCATTCATATCCCATTCATCTCATCCACATTACATCACATCCACATCATGTCTCATTCATACACATCTCATCTCAATCATCCACATCATGTCTCATTCATACACATCTCATCTCATTCATCCACATCCATCCAATCGTTCACATGTATGACTACCCACATCTATCCATACACATCCACATCCAAATTCATTCTTTCACATACACATCCACATCCATTCCTTCAAATACACATCCACATCAATTCTTTTGCATAAACATACACATCCCTTCTTTCACATACATATCCACATCCATTCTTTCACATACACATCCACATCCATTCTTGCACATACACATCCACATCCACATCCATTCTTTCACATACACATCCACATCCATTCTTTCACATCCACATTCACATCCATTCTTTTACATACACATCCACATCCATTCCTTTGCATACACATCCACATCCATTCTTTCGCATACACATACACATACACATACCTTCTTTCACATACATATCCACATCCATTCTTTCACATACACATCCACATCCATTCTTTCACATACACATCCACATCCATTCCTCCACATAAACATCCACATCCATTCTTTCACATACACATCCACATCCACATCTATATACTTCCCATCTCACCCTTTCACATATCCTCTCATCTCATTCTCATCCACATCCATTCTCATTACATCACATCTTATCACATCCTATTTACATCTTATCACGCCATTCACATCCTATCGCATCCCATTCACATCCTATCGCATCCCATTTACATCTTATCACTTCCATTCACATCCTATCACATCCCATTTACATCTTATCACTTCCTATTTACATCTTATCACGCCATTCACATCCTATCGCATCCCATTCACATCCTATCGCATCCTATTTACATCTTATCATGCCATTCACATCCTATCGCATCCCATTTATATCTTATCACTTCCTATTTACATCTTATCACACCATTCACATCCTATCGCATCTCATTTACATCTTATCACTTCCATTCACATTCTATCACATCCCATTTTCATCTTATCACATCCATTCACATTATATCGCATCCCATTTACATCTTATCACATCCATTCCACATCCTATTACCATTTAGTAGCTTTTTCTACTTCGATACCAATACTGGGACTTTTTCTAAATTTTTACCAATTGCTTGGCCTAGATAAAGGTTCTTTTTCTTGACGACTATTTCCACATTCTTTCTCAATTTCTCAAATAAATTATATTCAATATTCCTCTTTTGGAATAGAAGAATTCATGGGATTTACAGAAATCAATTCTATCCATATTTTCACTTTTGATAAATAATCATAAACTGAATTATACTAAAAATTTCTATTTTTCTCATTTAATTTCTTGGACCTCAAATATCATGGGAATTCCTCTTTTTGCATTTGATTATTTGCATTCCAATATCATGGGAATTCCTCTTTTATCATCAAATATTTCTCATAAAATAAATTCCTCTAAAATAAAATATCCATTAATTCAATGTGCTAAGAATTTCTTTTTTTCCATTTAAATGATTGAATTCCAAATGTCATAGGAATTCCTCTTTTATCATTTGAATATTTCTCATAGATAAATTTTTTTATCTTAAATTTATCTTTGAATTTTAAAAAAATACCATTAATTCCAATATGCTAGGAATTTCTCTTTTTCCATCTAAATGATTGAATTCCAAATGTCATAGGAATTTCTCTTTTATCATTTAAATATTTCTCATAGATAAATTAAATTTATCTAAAAGTCATGTTTTGAATTTAAATAAATTACCCACTAATTCCAATATGCTAGAAATTTCTCTTTTCCCGTCTAAATAATCGAATTCCAAATGTCATAAGAATTCCTCTTTTATCATATAAATATTTCTATGCATAAAAATAAATTTAACTAAAATATTTCTATGCATAAAAATAAATTTAACTAAAATTCTTCTTTAACTTTAAATAAAATATCCATTATTTTAGTATTCCAAATTTTTCTCTTTCCTCATTGGAATACATGGATTTGTATTATCATGGGAATTTCTCTTTTATCATAAAAATGAATTACTAGAAACTCCCCTTTTTCCTAATTAACTATTTATGCATAAATATTAAAATCAAATTTTCCATGGTTATGATGAGAATTATTCAATCAACCTAGGATGATTAATCCTAGAATATGGTAGGAAGTCCTCTTTTCATATTATGCATGAAATTGATTTATGTGTTAATTTTTTAAAAATTTTGCCATAGCTCTGCTATTACTGATAAGTTTCAATAATTTTGAAAGCATAAAGTTTTAGTAATACAATATGATAGAATAACTATCATTTGGATCAATATCCAATTATGGACTTCATTCCTATGTTTTCCATAAATTAAGTAGCATAAAAGCATTAAAAAGCCACTTCTTTGGCCTCTAACTTGACAAGCATAGAAATTACTTTTAGATTTGAGAATTGCTTCATGATAAGCATCATTTGAATATAGAATTGGTCATAGGAATGACCATTCTTTGGGGGAGAGAGAGATATGCTTAAAAACATTTTAATTTAAGCATAAATGGAAACTTTATGTGATTTATCACTAAAATTCATTAGAGAGCTTAAATTGTATTAAAGAGCCATTCAATAGAATACTTCTCAAGCTTGAGAGGGGTTGAGAAGTGAGAAACATTTAGAGATTAAGAAAAAGACCATAAAATCACACTTTACCTCTTTGTTTTGCTTGATTCTTTAGTCATTGGAGAGGCCCCCAACCAATCAATTGGTTTAGTATGTTGATGAAGACTCCAAAGAAGGTTGAACAGAGAGAGAAGCTCCAATCTCTCCAAATTGTAGAGGATTTTTAGAGGATAATAGAAAATATTATTATTTCAGTATAATACTGTCATGGTATAGTTCACATATTTTTTTACAAAGGGCTAAGGATCTATTTATAGGTGAGGGAGGCCTCTAACCAAGTCCAACTAGTTTCTAGAATTTTTGAGGTTCAGTTTGGCTGAATTTAGACAAGATTTGGACCAGTTTGGCTCCCTTTTTTGATCCAGGAGAGAGGAGAGATAAAAATATCTTATTGTTTTTGAGTTTAAAACTCCTCCACACATGTGAAATAGGTGCCTCCTTGAAGAGCCCCCTTCTCCTTACCAAGGTGTCAAAAATGTATCATTATACCCAAAATATCTCTTTTTTTTAGTAATATTCATAGTTTTTTACTAATAAACCTTGTACTCAGTCAACTCTTCATCTTATGTGGGCATTTACTCATTTTTTGATATTTTTCTTTTATAAATTGGATTTATCTCCTCCCCACACTTGGACTGATCCTATTGGCCCATAGGAACCTTAATTGGACCATAATCCAAAAATTTTTGAAAATCTAGACCCTTAGGCTAAGGTCCTTTATACCTATTTTCAATTAATTCCAATTGCACATTGGAAAGTTGTTTTTGAATTTCTGTTTTAGGGGAAACCATTTTAGACACTAGGAGGATTTTTATATACAAAAATATCTCAATTCTAGACTACCTCCCTCTAGACATTTTCTCTCTCTATGCCAAGATAGGGTAAAACAAAATCTTTCTTTTATTTCAGAGAGGGGAATAATTATAAGATCAGAAGGGGAGGTTCTTACTCCTTTACACCTCAAAATCTCGAGGGAGGAATCTTACAGATCCCTTTGTGCCACCCTTTTGATGTGCCCACGCATCCAACTCCATGACATGCTACATACAAACCACATTTTAGTAATCAATCATGCCATGAATAGGAGTAAACAACTGGGGCTTATTAACATACGGAGTGTAGTTCATCATATGCTATCACATCTGGCTACTTGATGTGTTGATTGTGCTCCTCCGATTGTTGAGGAGGCGAATGCATCAAGCTGGCTTGAGGCAAAGCTTGAGGCACGCTAGCTTGTAATTCTTTGAATTTTTCCTCGGGCACCTAACCCTGCTCAGCTTCTTGTATTTTCCCTTGAACAAATGGGACACTCTCTAATACCGTACCATCAATTGGTACAAGTTTCTCTATCATGTATTGAGAGAAGAAACAAGACCTTATCTTGAGAGGTGGACAATCTAGCCCAATAGCAAGGAGAAACAAGACCTTATCTTGAGAGGTGGACAATCTAGCCCAATAGCAAGGAGAGACAAGAACTTATCTTGATTTACTTTAAACATTTTTTCTAAGACTTGCAAGAAGAGAAAATCCTCTCCATCTACCACTATGAAGCTAAGCATGTTTAGTGCTAACCCGGGCATATATGGTGTTGCCCCTATCTCATTGGCCTCATTCGTGGGTGCATCCACAATCGCCATTGTTGATGACCCTTCTCCACTAGCTCGTGAGGTGGTACCTTCAGCTGTTTTTGCCTCTTTGTGTTGTTGAAGAAGAACCAAGGCCAGAGCTTGCTTTGCCACTTGATCAAGGAGCTTGTGCTTTGGCTATACCTCCTTGCCCTTAACTAAATCAGCTAGGGAAACTTCACCAACCTCAGCCTCATCATCGTAGTCTTGTTCATTCAACATGAGAATGAATGTTGAGATCCATGATAGAAAGTTTGTGCCAATCTTTCCCTTACTAAGGGCAGCTATCTCATGAGTGGAGAGAACCTTGAAGTGTTCATCTTCTTGTACAACTTGTTGGTACCTACGCAATCTCTTAGGATAGTTTGCATCGGTTTTGTTGATATAGCATAGAAGCTTGCAAGGGACCCAGAGAGCATTACTGTCAAGGATGATCACAGAAAAGGGCTTTATGTAGATTTCCATGTACTCCAAGGTCTCCTTGTAGTCATGTTCAAGGAGGAGGATAGTGGCTTCGAAGTGAATTGTGCAAGAGAAAATGTGAAATAACTCTTGCTGGCCAGCCCACTCAGTCCTCTCTAGGAAAGCAAGAAAGTTCTCATACACCATGGAATGATCCATAAGGATCGCAGATATGAGTTCAAGCCAAGATATGGGAATATATGCTAGCAAAGTTCGTGCGAGTGCTAGTTATACAAATGACCAAAATGAGGGAGGTTCCCTATTTATAGAAAAAATCAGGGTTTGAAATCGACAATTTCACACTTCACAAAAAAGGGCCAATTGCCCAAAATACTTTATTAAACGTAGTCATTTTAATTATAATCCTTAATACAAGTAATATATTTAATCAAACGTATCCAAATAATAAGTTTGTACAAACTTATCCAAATTAAACTTATTATCATCATTCAAGCTTGATCCAAATAATCCGTGCCATTCATTACATTATCAACCAAAAAAGGAAAAGTTGGATTACAATGAAAAACAAATACATTGACATTACCCAATTACACTCCTAATTGCAATTCCACACACCTCTCCCTCCAAGAATCACGAACCATGAAAGACTTCTCCATACGTCTACCAATCTACACAAACACAGATGAACAAATATCACCAAAGCATGGATAGTTAAGAAAAATCAACTCAAAAATCAATGAGAAAAATATAATACCTTTCAATGTTCTATCTTAAAGCTTGCATCTTGTACTTCCTCAAATCCCATGATTAGTAGGTGTTCTTGAACATTTGCTAAGCTCTATTCTTTGCTAGCATTGACAAGGTCAATGGTGCCATTTGGGTAGTTGACCGGTAGTTCTATGGGTGAATCAACACCCTCACATGACTGCAATGGTATCCACTCCCCCTTTTTATTCATCCATCACTCGTAGTGGAATCAGATATATAAATTTGAGTGTGCTTTCAAGTATCGAAGTGTGATACTTGAAATCACAACTCTGCAAGAATATACATCTCCCTTATGTACCCCTTCCACTATATCCCATGCATTTCCAAATAAACCATTCATCTACTCAGATTGCAATTTCTTGCAAATAAACATTGCTGGAGTGGCTTGTGGAAAGAGCTTACAAAACATGTGCATAAAAAGATGAATGGGAGCATACCAACTAAGACCTAATGATCGATAGGGCTTTGTAAATTTTAAAGAGGATTGGGGATATACTAATCATCTTTTGTTTGAAGGCATCTACACTCCATTTGTGTGGGATTTGCCACTATATACTACCTAATGAGGGAAATGGAAGCTTTTCAAGACTTCCATAGTCTTTAGGCCTAGAGAGAACTATGTAAAATTGTGTGAAAAAGAATATTCTATGGCCAAGAAGTGTCCTAGGGTTCTTGTTGGGAAATAAAACCTCACCTATGGTACCTCACCTATGGTGGAATGTAAATAAATGAAGGTCCCTATTATTCTCTTCAATGGTTGTTCCTTTATATAGCTTGATGGGAGTATGTCTACATACACAAAACCACCAAAAAAAGAAGAAGTGAATAACAAGGGTATAACAAAATGATTTTAATAGAACCTTATTAGTGACAAAATACTTACAATTACAAGGAAACTTGATTTTTGCCATCTGAGGAGAAAGATGAATGTCTGAAGCCATGTAGACATGTTAAATCACTGCCACCATGCCTTCATTTTGAGTTTTCTTTTGAAAGCTAACAATCTTCCCTTCCAATGATGTTCCAAAACACCACAAGATTTGACTCTGTGTGGCCCTCTTAATCTTGGCTATAAGTAAACCCAATTATTAACCCTGAATCTCTCTCCAACCCAAATACCTTGCTCATTCCTAGAGTTGTTAAGAACATAATCAGAGATGGAATCACTAGGCCTCCTATTCGATGTTTCCATGGCTGAGAAATTGCTTACAAGAGGATAAAGTTACTTAAGTAGGGTTAGAGGAGGAATAGGGAGGTTAGAAGGCTTCTAGAGGATTATACAAGAGCTTAGAGAGAGCCATTAAACCTTGCAACAAGATTTACAAGTGGTTAGAGAGGGATTAAAGAGGTTATAGCGAGGTTAGTAGAGATATGGAAGCTTGCAAGAGGGTTAGAAACTTGCTACAAGATTAAGGAGAGATTAAAGACACACTAGAGGATTGGAGAGAGACTACAAGCTCATAAAAAAGATTAGAAGGTTGCAAGAAAGATTAGAGAGAGATTAGAGAGGTTATAGCAATATTAGTAGAGATATCGAAGCTTGCAAGAGGGTTTGAAACTTGCGGCAAGATTAAGGAGAGATTAAAGACAAACAAGAAGATTGAAGAGAGATTACAAGCCTACAACAAAGACAAGAAAGAGATTAGAAGGTTGCAACCAAGATTAGAGAGGGATTAGAGAGCTCTAGGACTAATGATTTGCATATGTGTAATTAGTTTATGAGCATAGAAAGGGGCTAGGAAGCTTGGAGATTCCTTTTTTCACTATAGAATATTATGGAAGCACTTTTTTGGGGATAAAATCACATTTTTGGAGGGGGGAAAAGTAATTTTTAGGGTTACTTTCTGGCCGTGCAAGTCTGGCACAGGGCCCAAGGGAGGTGAAGTGACACTAGTGGGGCTACTAGATAAAATTGGTGATGTGATTGCGGCGGTTACTAGTAGGGAGACAAGCCTAAAGTATATCAATAAATACCCCTTTACTTTAGGTCCTAAAGCTAGTGGATAGAATATCCACTTCCCAATCTCCCATTGGTCCAAACTTGATTAAATGTCATTAAAATCAATCCATATTTCCCCTAATGAAATGGCTAGTCATTTGTACACCACAAATGTCTGCCTCCAATTCTAACAAACTCTGGTCCAATTCTGACTCCCCATCTATTTAGATGAACCTATAGAATAGCCTTCATAGTAGTAACTGAAGTTGAATGAGCTCCTCTCTCTGTTACCAGCTTCTCTCCAATCTTCAAGATTTTACCTATTTTCAGATTATACCTTGTCCTTTTTCCCTTCGGTCTATCAACAAATAAGTATATACACCCTCTGTATCAATCTTGTATGGACCTCATTGCTATAAGCCACGGCCTTCTTAGTATGACGGGATATGCCTCAACCTCGGCTGGTATTATATGCATGTCAATAACTACCTTTTTCCCTAGTACATTCATCTCCATGGCCTTAATCACACCTAGGCATTTGACTTTAGAACTGTTGGCCATCTTAACACTAAAAATGGATTTTTGTGTCACTTTCAAACCCAAGTCATGAACTGCTTCCTCTGTCATAACACACACGTGGGCCCCACCATTTATATACACTTTACTTACTTTTCTTCCCTCAATCGAGATATCTAATATTGGCAGAATGTTAGATGCCCTGCTCAGCTGAACTATATTAGCTTGAGGTGTCTTGACTTTGACCCTTTTGACACTAGCCAGCTTGAGGTGTCTTAACTTTGACCCTTGTGACACTAGCCAGCTTATGCCACTGTCTTCTTATACTTAAGCTCAACTGACAGGCTGGCCATATGTCATATCTACCTTCTAATTCTTAACGTATGATAGGAGACTGTAAGGGGGTTCCCCTTCTCAAAGATGAAATTCATCCATCCCAATTTTCCTTCTTCTGGCTCTAACTCTCCCTTGCTTTACTGGACTCAGGCTTCTCCATAGGTACCTTTCCTTTTTCTCTTTCTTCTTTTTTCCTTGTTTCCTTACCACCTCCCTCCTTTGACTCAGATCTCTGCAACCTCATTCTCTTCTAAGCTAACATGTCTGCCTCATCTTCCTCCTCTCATCCTTAAATAGTCTCAAACATATGTACATTTCCTAAAGGGCCTTGAGGTGGTACCTACCCTTTAACTGGCCCATGATTCCTATTATTCATCTCCCTATTCCTACTCCTCTATTTCTGTCAGGCCTTTGAATTATTGGGTATAATCCTTCTGGCTCCGTTCTTGGTTGGGTACACTATGGAGCAATATTCCCCCTTTCCCCATAGTTAAAACATTGGAAGTTCTCCATCCTATTCCTTAGGGGTCTCTCCCCTTATGGTCTTCTCACTTGATTCTGACTACCCTCGACAGCAAGGTTCAAATTCCCAATTTGCTCAGTCAGCCTTTGGATTTCATGATGTAGTCCTTCATGACCTCTGTCTTCAACCTCACTTGCCTTGGGAATCTCAACAAGATGGTCTCTTTGTACATGTACTTCAAATGGCAATGTCTCAACAACACGCCCACAAGTACCATGTTTATATCTGGCTGACATAGTTGGCTCTCTCTCTCTTTATGAGCCAACTCTTGCCTCCGCACCCTCTTCTTCCACTATTGTGATGCAAGCCTCATTTCCTCAACATAGGTATCAGGATCTTCCAAATCAAATTTGTTCTTCATAACCCCGTGCAATGGTCCTATGAATCTATCCTTCTTCAAAAAATCGGGAGGTATCTAATTCTCCCCTAATACCCTCACAATATTCCTTCAAACTCCTTTAAATATATGTACAAAGGCAACAATTTCATCTTCTTCCCCTTCGTACAGCCTACTAAGCTCCTTCTAAAGTTCCTCTGGACTTTTAGTCCTCCCATATTTCCTCCTTAATGCATTTCTGAGATAATCCCAATCACCCCTCTATTCCTTTGACAGCATATCTTCATACCGTTCCCTCGTTGCCCCTTCCAGGCAATCCCATCATCCGAGCCTTATACACACCATCATCCTTGTTGTTTCTCAGTGCTGTCAACTCAACCCTCCTTAAGAATTGTGAGACATCTTCTCCCCTCTCACCTCTCAAGATATCATATACAAAATCAGCCATATGTTCTAAGTTGATCTACAAGTGATCTCCAACCTGAAAATCAAAGTCTTAATCAAGAGATTTTTGGTCCTCAGTGGGGATACCAAAGCATGTGTGGTGGTTGGGTCATGGCCTCTATAACAGCACCAGAAGACACACAAGGAGAAAATGTATAGGGATAAGAACTGGGGACACTAGGATCCTAGCTCTAAAAGCACCAATCAACTTAGGATCTATCCCTTGACCTTTGGTTGACACAAATGGACACCTCTACACCTCCAATCCGACTTGAATGTTACCTCTCCTATGTCAGATCAAACCACTAAGACTTTTGATGTTTAACCTAAATTCCTTGGCTGACTTCACTATTACCTCTAGTTGTCCTCTTGCGTTAGATCAAACCACCAAGACTTCTGATGTTTAACCTAAATGCCTTGACTGACACTAGCTGACAAGTAGGTAACTTGAATCACTCCCAACTGTGATGCAGAAAGATCAGAGATTGATTGTCTCCCAATGTAGACACTAATAGACACTAACTGATGTCCCCATGTAAATAACTGTCAGCACACTTCAAAATCTTTTCTCAAATCTCTAGGACACTAGTTAGCACCCTTTTGTCGACTTAAATTCACCTCAGCTGATACAAACTGCCTCTAAAATCCTCCTTATGTTTCTAGTCCAAAATGAGTCCTCCTGGATCCTCTTTAATCCTTCAGCTTCAGCTAACATTATAGTTGCAACACCAAGGGCTTACCAAATACTTTGCTGATCCTATTTACACCACCTGTTGCTAAGAGAAAAACTGATTGAAAATTGTCTCAAAAACTCGCTCAAAAATGAACTATTTTTGTTCCTAGTATAGAACAGATCCGTGCAACAGATTCCAAAAAGAAACATGTATGTCTGACCTCCAGTGTATCCTCCAATGACAGCCAACCACAAACACTTTATCATGAATGTCTTATAACTTTTCGGCTCCCTTCTGCTCATGCCCTCCCGAGACTAGTCTACCCTAGCTTACTATAAGCTGGCTCAGATGACTGACGCAAAATCCGACCCTCAATATGCATCCTGCTTACTCTCTTTTTGTCCTCTTGGTCCACCTGGCCTCAATATCTCAACCCCAAAACCATGCTAAAAACATCTATGCAGACTTCTGTCAATATTTATCCAAATGGTCTTGACTGTTACCAATTCTTCTTTTGGAGACAGCACCAATCGACTAGAAGGCCTACCTGGATGAAGAACTTTCTCGTCTATGTCTGCAGAATCCTCCTAGCCCTTAGGCTACCCTAATTTCATAAATATATGTCTTCAAAGACTCTTTGCTGCCCATAGATGACTTACTATGGATTGATATACTGCTGATTGGCTGATTGTTATTGAGACGGCTGACTCAGCTCGAGCACACTTTCTTAGCTCCGAGTCCTCTAACACCTCTAAACCCTCTAAACACACAAACCACAATAAGAGAAAACTCTAAAGGCATCTAGTTATTTACAATGAACTCACAACTGACCCAGAACTACCAATTTTCCCCCAAACCCATCATACTTTTGTCTGGCTTGACCGTCAGACTCAACTCAAAACAGCTTCCCTTAATTCCCAAAGGATCATAACAACCCTTCTAACTCATCAGCTGACCCCCTAAATTCACAGTTGCCTATAGTAGCTGACACTCTTCTGACCCTATTTAACTGTATTCTCTCCAACATAAGATGATTGCTTCAACTATGGGAGAGTTCTAGCTCTCAAAACGTCAGACATGTCTTCACAATGACTCTATCTCAACAAAGACAATCAAAACAACTCAAACCAAACTCCATTTCACAAATTTCCATCAAACATGATGTAGATACTTCAAACTCTCAGTTCTCTTCACAAATCAAAGACATAATGTCTCCACACCCCTAAGATAATGGGTTCAAACATATTAGAAGAACACACTAAACATGGGATTTCTCCACTTGTAGACTCCAACTATCATTCTAACTACAACGAATTTACTATCACACAGACTGCAAACATTCCCTAGACAAACACAATTCATTACTGCTGCCTAGCTGACTTTTAATAGCCATAATTGAATAAGAATTTGGACTAAATCATGTCTCTAAGAGATTCCCATCATAAAAATTACCGGGGATGCATCTCCTATTTGATTCTCCAGACCTAGGCATCTTCTCTGCTCTGGTTTTTCCCAGAGCATCTTCTCTGCTCTGGTTTTTACCAATTCCACTTCAACTGCACTAATCTCCACCTTTGCAATTTTCAAAAACTAGAAGTTTCTTCGTCTGTGTGCAGCAGCTAGCTTGCTTCACTGTAGATATTTCATACATTTCACTCAACCCTGCACGTCTTGCTTATTCTCTCTGTCTACTTGTCTATCCCTTGTAAATTATCTCCATTCTCCCCTTTTGGCCTATCGCCATTTTGCTGCCTTATGGAACAATTGCGCCGGCTCCCTCCATCATCCATATGCTTTCTATTTTGGTTTTTTTTTCACCTGCTCTTATCCTCCCCACTACCATGTTGTCCTTGCCACCTTGGACTCTCTACGCATCATCATTTATTTATTATATTGCCACTTTCCATGTTTGTTTTGAGCTTTGGGCTCCTCTCGAAGCTTCCAACGTCACAAAATAGACTTTTAAAATTTTTTGGCTACTAGTGGCCTAAAAGCTTGCATGCATTGAATGCGGCCTGCCAATCAACATGTCCGAAATTAGGGAGAGGATTAAGTGTAATTAAATCGCATTAACTACAATAATTCAAAAATGCAAAAAACTCAAAAAAATTATGTTTTTCAAATCCTCCTCTAATTTTTGTTGTTATCCCAATTTCTCTAGGTAAGGAGTTAAAATTGGGATAAACCCTATGCTAAGAAGTTTGTGGTCTAATTCACCCAACTCTTTCAATTTTATGCTCAAATGCTTGCTTTTAGATTTTAAAATAAAAAATATATACAAAAAAATGCAAAAATCAAAAAATTAGACTTGCAATTGATATATGGGAGAAGAATTAATCAAAATACACTAATTACACCACTCACAGGAAATGAAAAACAAAAAAAAAATTGAACAATATGCAAAAATTCCAAAAATCAACAAGAATGCAAACAATGCCACAAAATGGAGACATTTTCAGCTATTCATTTCTACCCTTCTTGCAAAAACAAAAAACAAAATTATAACAGAATTCTTTCATACACACACACATATTCGAAATTCATTGTGGCTATGTGGTAGGGACATTTTCCCGCAATGATGCCATTTATGGGAAGCCCTTGCACCGTAGAAAGAGTGTAGGAACTAGTCAAAGTTTTGGTACTTTGCCTAACCGCACTTGGGAGCATAAAATAGCTCAAACTGAGAAGTTAATCTACCATAACCTAGTCCACAATTTCATAACAAGATGTGTCACTCACCTCATGTGAAGTCTTGTGCGTAGATTCTAATAGGAGACAATGTTTTTGTGCAACTACACTCCAAGTTCCACTCCTGTAAGATTCCTCCCTCCGACTTTTTAGGTGTGGAGGTGTAAGAACCTCCCCTTCTGATCTTATAATTATTCCCCTCTCTGAAATAAAAGAAAGATCTTGTTTTGGCCTAGAGAGAGAAAATGTTCTAGAGAGAGATTATTCAATTCTTAGATATTTTTGGATGGAAAAATATCTCTTCTTATTAAAATAAATTCCCCGAAAAAACAAGTTCAAAAAGAAATTTAGAAGGTGCATTAGAAATAAATTATAATCTGTTCAAAAAGCCTTAGCCTAAGGGTCCAAATTTTTTGAAAATTTTAGATTAAGGTTCTGAGGGCCCAATTAGATTAATCCAAATGTAGGGAGGAGATAAATTGAAGAAATAAAGAAAATCTCCCCAAAAATGAGTAAATACTTACATAAGATGAAGAGTTGACTAAGGACAAGGTTATTAGTTAAAAAAGAAGAGATATTTAGAGGAAATGATGCATTTTTGACACCTAAGTGTGGGAAATTCCACTCATGAAGGAGGCACCTATTTCACATGTGTGGTTGAGTTTTAAACTCACAAATAATGAGATATTTTCATCTCTCCTCTCTCCTGCTTCAACTATATCCAAAAAGTAAGCTAAAATGACCTAAAAATGGTCAAAAATTGACCAAACTGATCTAGAAAATTCTAGAATCAATTTGCTTGGTTAGAGGCTCACTTTTTCCTATAAATGAAGCCTCACCCTTTGTAAATGTTTAATAGTGTTTTATGCATTGCTACTCTACTCCTCCCCAGAGCCAAAAACAATGAATTCATTAATAATTTATTTTTTTTACCATTTCCTCTTCAAAAGAATTGGTGGCCACTCTTGTTTCAAACAAGAGTAGATCCCTCAAACCATCAAGCCAAAGGAAATCTCACAAAACTCCTAGTAAGTTAGAAATTCTACTTTTTCGTATTCTATTTTATGGTTTTCTGATTTTTGCTCTTTAAAATGAAAATGGATGTTATGCCTTGGAAAGGCTTTCCCCCTTCTTTTCATTATTGAATTTAGCCATTCTTTATCTTAGATGTGTATTCAAGTTGATGGAATTAAACTCTTCATATTGTTTACTGTAAATAAAGTGAAAATTGATTAGATTAGAATGATTTAAATCATCTTGGATAATTTCTAGTAAATTTTAGAGTGAAAAAATTTAAAAAATGGTCAGCCATACAAAGGAGGTTATGGCAAAATTTTCTTAAATTTGGTGAATTTTTTTTTATTTTTTATTGTTCAAAAAGAGTAATCTCCACCGCTTGTGTATTCTAAAAGTGTTATTTTTTTTCTATGCATTGAAAAATGCATATTAGAAATATTTTTATTATAAAAGTGTTATTTTCATTAGAACTAATTTCTATGCATAGAAAGATGCATATTGGGAATATTTTGATTATAAAAGTGTTACTTTCATCAAAATTGATTCTTATGCATAAATAGTGCATAAAAGAATTTTTTGATTATAACAGTGTTACTTTCATTAAAATTGAATTTATGCATAAAAGAATTTTTATTATTATAAAAGCATTACTTTCATCAAATTTTGATTTTATGCATATAAAGATGCATAAAGATTTTTTTTCTTTTCAAAAGAGTTATTCTCATCAATTTTGATTTTATGCATAGAAAGATGCATAAAGAAATTTATTTTTATTTCAAAAGAGTTATTCTCATCAATTTTGATTTTATGCATAGAAAGATGCATAAAAGGATGGATGTGATGAGAATGAGAGGTAAATAGATGTGATGAGATGGGATGCGAATCAGATAGATGGGAAAGAATGGATGGATGGATGTGATGAGAATAGAAGTGATGAGAATGAGAGGTAAATAGATGTGATGAGATGGGATGCGAATCTGATAGATGGGAAAGAATGGATGGATGAATGTTATAAGAATAGAAGTGATGAGAATGAGAGGTAAATAGATGTGATGAGATGTCATGCGAATCAGATAGATGGGAAAGAATGGATGGATGGATGTGATGAGAATGGAAGTGATGAGAATGAGAGGTAAATAGATGTGATAAAATGGGATGCGAATCAGATAGATGGGAAATAATGGATGTGGATGGATGTGATGAGAATAGAAGTGATGAGAATGAGAGGTAAATAGATGTGATGAGATGTGATGCGAATCAGATAGATGGGAAAGAATGAATGGATGGATGTGATGAAAATAGAAGTGATGAGAATGAGAGGTAAATAGATGTGATGATATGTGATGCAAATCAGATAGATGGGAAATGAATGGATGGATGGATGTGATGAGAATGAGAGGTAAATAGATGTGATGAGAATGAGAGGTAAATAGATGTGACGATATGTGATGCGAATCAGATACATGGGAATGGATGGATGGATGGATGTGATGAGATGGGATGTGATGAGAATATATGTGATGCAAATCAGATACATGGGAATGAATGGATGGATGGATGTGATGAGAATGAGAGGTAAATAGATGTGATGAGATGGGATGCGAATCAGATAGATGGAAAAGAATGGATGGATGGATGTGATGAGAATAGATGTGATGAGATGTGATGTCATGTGAATCAGGATGTGAATAAATGATAAGAGATGTGAGTGAATGTGATAGCATGTGAATCGGGATGTGAATGAATGATAAGGGATGTGAATGAACCTGATGTGATGTGAATGAACAATAAGGGACATGAATGAATGTGTTAGCATGTGAATCGGGATGTGAATGAATGAGATGTGATGTGAAATGGATGTGATAAGATGCGATGTAAACTGGATAGATGTTAATGTATATCAAGTGATAAGATGTATGGGTAGATGCAAGTGGATGAGATCTGATGAGGATAAATGAGGAAATAAGTGATGAGATAGAAAAAGATGTGATTAAATGAGGATGGGAATACTTATGAATTTAATGTGGATTGACGTGAATGGATGTATAGATGATGTGGGTTGATGTGTGGATAATGTGGATTGATGTGAATGGATGTATGGATGATGTGGATTGATGTGGATGGATGTATGGATGATGTGGATTGATGTGGATGGATGGATGGATGATGTGGATTGATATGTGGATGATGCGATTGGAAGTGAATTGATGTGGGAATGACGTGATGTGATAGGGATCGATGAAGAAAAATAAAATTGTGGGAAGATGAGAAAAGATGTGGACTAATGTGAAACATTAGGACCTCAATGGAAGGCTTCTTGGGCCCTTTTATTTGGCAGTTTAAGGGAGTCAAACCTTTTCTCTTAAGAAGAAACGTTTTCTAATTAGAAGCTTCAAAACGGCTACTTTATTCGAATTTGGATTTTGGAGGGAAAATGGAATTTCAAATCTAGCAGATAAAACCATATCATGTAACATATCTATGGAAAGCTCTTGATGCGTAGATCACGGATCTGTAATCTCCGCTCAAATCCAAGCTTGTATGTAGAAGTTATGGAGGTCCGAAAATTGTAAAATTGCCCCCCCCCCCCCCCCCCCCCCCCCTTGTTGGGGGAAAAAGTGCACCCTTTGACCACTCTTACACCTCTCTTAAAAACCCAACATTTCAGTCCACATGGCAACCCCCCATTTGGCTATTCCTTAATCACCTTGATTAGGCTTGGGCAAATTAAAGGGCCCAAGAAGACCCCATTCACTTCCTAATGGGATGTGGAGTCATGAAAAAAGATGAAATATTATTGGAACAGTATTTGTATGTGAAATCTATTTTTAAATGATTGTTTTATGTCAAGAATGCTAGGGAAGCATTTTGATCGTCTTGTGAATGAGGTTGTGGAGACCTATTTGTTGTTAAAGTTACAACTACTTGACGAAGAGCCAACGGAGGACGTCTCGCATGGCAAGGTCAGCCGAGGTCTTGACCAGCCTCGGTTCGATTTAAATGGTGAGCTTCTGGTACGGTGGATGAGGGACTAAGGAAGCGGCCTATGGGTGAAGTGCTAGGTCACTTGCGAAGGATCCTAGAGGGTGCTGACCATACGGTGCTCAGGCTCTCGGTCGTCGACGATACCCACACGTGTGTCGTGGAGAAGATATTGGAACAAGGATTAAGAGTTGTTTTCTGAATTCGGACATGGATCTGGTTGATTGACCTTGCTGGTCCTCAACGGATGAGTCCATGGCTCTTTTATATGGATCCGTTGGTTGATCTTTCTGATCTTCAACGGAGATTCCATTTTGATATGTGAATATATTGCCGGTTACTATAGTGAGCGTTCTGGTTTTGCCAATGATGCCATAGGTACACCAATGAAGGAATGATTGGAAATAAGGATTTAACCTGAGATTATGACAATTATGATCAATGACACAATGGTTTTATTAAAAGATTATTTTTAGAAGATGTTGATTCTATGAAAAAGACAATTTCATATTGGGTGTGTAAGAGGTGTGACTAGTTTTAAGTTTGCATGAATTTTCGGCTATACGGGGCCTCGAAACTCTTTTCCTCCCTGGTACCCAGGACAAAACCTAACCAAATTCCTAATTGGATTCCATCACTAGAGTGGTTGGGTGGTTGGCTAACCCATGGGACTGGATGGGGTTAGGCTAGACTGATGGATCCCTAAAATGAGACTAAATTTCTGTTGGTACGATAGATGAAGTAAATCGCGGATAAAAATTATTCGAAGGAAAAGAATCAACGGATGTGCCTCTCAATGAGGAAAAACATCCAAGTGCAATCTTTCCCTTGATCTGACTATGGGACTTACGGGTTCGGTCAGATGAGTTTAGTTAGTTAAGGCTTTTGACTACGTTAGAGAAAAGTTATCCTAGAGGAATCGCCTGTGCTTTCCAGGCAAGGGAAGTTTTTTCGAGTTCAGGTTTTGGAAGAACTGATGGATTAGTCTCTTGTCTGGATATCCATGGGGACGAGGCCCCGAGTGTGGGACCCTACGCTATGCAAGAAGTGCTACTTCTGCTGCTAGCACCCCAGAATTCGTTGCTTAGTGGAGTCAGGGATCTTACAGCTGGTATCAGAGCAACCAAGAAGCTAAGAATGTCATAAATTTATGAAGTAGTAGTAAAAGGTTAGAATTGTGTGATGAAACTCATACAAATTGGTATTCAGAATGAAATTCCTAATTTGATAATTGGGTCCTTCAGATGAAAGTGCTACAATTGTATGGAATCCCTGACTTGCTTGAGGCTTAGACATGATGGTATTTACCTTATAATTCCAAGGTCTGTGACTACCCATATATATTGAGGATATAACAGCAGCTCTCTGGCAGTATATACGAGTAAATCTAAGATCTTGAAATTATAAGATAAAATGCTATCCAGATGATGAATTCGAATAATGTGGTTGATATGATTTTAAAATTCTGGTTTGAGAACTGATGAGTTGAATTGGATTCTGATTGAAAATTGATGATTCCTAAATTTTTGGTTGAAAAGCAATAGATTAAGCAAAACCACAATGAGGATGAATGGGACGAGTCCCTCTGATGATATTCGTAGCTGGAATGACGTTAATGACTTCAGCAAATCACTATGAGATTAGTGGATTGTGTTGGGAGATTGCTATTGTTAAGACTTGACCCAGTGGATCAAGTTAAGGAATGTCAAATTAAAAATCTGTAGAATTGAAAATTTCCATGGACTGTTCATATAGAAATTTTGGTCTAATGGACCATTACTGTGATAAGGATTTGAATGTTACGATCTGAGTGAATTATTATCTGATGATGATTTTTATATAAGGGATCTTTATCCCAGGATTTTGTTGGGTTCACTAGACTATAAGGAACCCCAGAATCAGTTGGATCTTAAGGAAAAGAGTTCTCCTCTAATTTAGCGAGATGAGGACATCTCACGTTCTTTTATATGGATCCGTTGGTTGATCTTGCTGATCTTCAACAGAGATTCCATTTTGATATGTGAATATATTGCCGGTTACTATCTAAAAGGCCCCTGAGTGGACAGGTGGTGAGTATTCTGGTTGCCAATGATGCCATAGGTACACCAATGAAGGAATGATTAGAAATAAGGATTCAACCGGAGATTTTGATGATTATGATCAATGACACAATGGCTTCATTAAAAGATTATTTTTAGAAGATGTTGATTCTGTGAAAAAGGATATTTCATATTGGGTGTGTAAGTGGTGTGACTAGTTTTAAGTTTGCATGACTTTTTGGCTAGGGAGCCTGGGAACTCTTTTCCCTGGTACCCAGGACAAAACCTAACCAAATTCCTAATTAGATCCCATCACTACAGTGGTTGGGTGGTTGGCTAACCCATGGGACTGGATGGATCCCTAAAATGAGACTAAATTTCTATTGGTACGATAGATGAAGTAAATCGTGGATAAAAATTGTTCTATGGAAAAGAATCAACGGCTGTGCCTCTCAATGAGGAAAAAAGCATTGGTCTCTATGATCCAAGTGCAATCTTTCCCTTGATCTGACTATGGGACTTACGGGTTCGGTCAGATGAGTTGAGTTAGTTAAGTCTTTTGACTACGTTAGAGAAAAGTTATCCTAGAGGAATCACCCGTGCTTTCTAGGCAAGGGAAGTTTTTTCGAGTTTGGTTTTGAAAGAACCGATGGATTAGTCTCTTTTCTAGATATCCGTGGGCAAGGCCCCGAGTGTGGGACCCTGCCTCATGAAAGAAGTTCTACTTCCCCTGCTAGCACCCCAAAATTCGTTGCGCAGTGGGGTCAGGGATCTTACAACTCCAATGCCCTCGTTGCACTCCAATGGAAGCTCAACCCTCCTCTCTCACTCACACACACACACTCTCTCTCACATACATGCAAGCAAGAACACGAGCTCAAACAAGCAAGAGGAAAGAAAGAAAGCAATAGCATTGGAAAGTAGAGAATAAAATTACTCTGTTGAATTAGCATAAGAGAACGAATGGTGAGAATACACAATGAGCCTTATCTTAGCCCCTCTAGCCTTCACACCTTGGTCGGCCATACTTAAAAAATAGGTCCATGGCTATCCATGGCCGCCTAGGCTTATTTTTAAACACTTAATCTAAGAATATAATCTCCTTAATTAATCCCCTGGTGGCGTGCTTTTCTAGACAAGCCGTGATGAACACGTAAAATATACAATGACACTAGAGAGGCCAATGAGGGTTAACATTTAGGCTTTGTAAGCTTTAAATCTTAATATTATTATACGCTTTTTAAAAGCTTTTAACTTTCAAAAGCTTACATATTATATAAGGTCCAAAAGCTTATATTGCTACAAGCTTTAAAGCCTTTCATTTCTTTGAAGATGGATAATCTCAAGGAGATTTCGGTAATAATTTGCAACCTAAAAACTTCATATTTGAGGGATCTCTACAAAAGAACAAAAATCAGCCAAGTTGTAAGACCCCCCTCCGGGGGCGCCGAGACGGCGGAAGCAGCGTCGGCTTGCCGTGCGAGGCGGGGATCCACACTCGGGGCCTCGCCCCGTGGATGTCCGGATGAGAGACTAGCCCGGTGTTTCCTCCAAAACCGAGCCCGAAAAACTCCCCTCACCCGGAAGGCACGAGCGATTCCACCATGGGAAAATCTTCTAACGGGGGAATTAACCTAACGAGTCAAGTCATCACTATTTAAACTCATCTAACCGAACCTGAAGTCACATGGTCAGATCAAGAAGAGACTTGCACTTGGTCCATAGGATCACTGCTTTTTTCCTCCGCTGATCCCCTCCCACAAAACAAGGTCTTCTCAGGATTTAATCTAACTAACGTAACTAATCGTATCTTAATTGCTTTGTAGGAATCCTCCGATCTAGTGCCAACCACCTGACCACTATATTGGTGGGATTCCTTTATAAATATTTGGTTGTGTTTTGCCCGGGTACCGAGGAAAAGAGTTCCCAGGCCCCCTAGCCGACGTTTCATGCAAAAATAAAGGTAGGCATTCCACATACACACCCGATATGAAGTTGCCATTTATAAATAGATTTGACTGTCTTTAAAATAATCCTTCAATGAAAATCATAATATTACTGATCATCATCGTCCAAAATTGTGAGTCCATTGTGTTACAAAATATGTCATCTGGACTCTCCGTTGAAGACCAGCTGTCCAACCAACGAGATCCAATATCAAAATTTGATTCACAAAAATCTTTCTCTTTAGTCCATCCGAATCTTCCTCGATGCATGCATGGGTGTCCTAGCAACCGCGAGCCCGTGCATCACTTGGTGTCAGAACCCTCTAGGATCCTCCTTAGGTGTCCTAGCACTTCAGTCAGGGATCGTTTCGTCGGTCCTTGCCCATCGTACCGAAAGCACACCATTTTAACCGTACCGAGGCTGGTCAAGACCTTGGCAGGCTTTGCCGCCGCGCGAGGGACGTCCCTCGATGACTCCTCGCCAGCTATTTTGCAACGAACCTCCTCTTAGTAAAACACTTGCCAAATGCTTCCTCCAGTGACCTGGCGTAATACAGTCCTTTAAATGAAAAACAGAGATTCTATGCAAGTAAAATTCCCTTTTTGAGATTGGTTCCACAAAACCCCTTTTTTCTTAATTCCAAATTTCATAATGAGAATCCTTGATCTCTCATGAGGGTAATCTACCCATCATTTGACTGATTGTCCAACTAGATCCTTGGTGATTTCAGTCAAAGAAAAACTAGTTTAATTCAATGGTAGTCTATTCTTGGTATTTAGAAACTGGAATTGGTCATGAAGTTTTTGCTTGATTCAGATGGAGAAATGGACAAGTAGGTTTACTGTCTGCCCCTCTCGTAGCCGAACCAAAATCATTCAGTTTAGTTCTAACAAGGATTTTCTTCAGATAAACATCTATTTTTGGGTAAATACCAATTTAGTGATTGAACCACATAAAATATCTAAAGATATTCTTTCTACCATTTAATTTTTCAACCTTAATTCCCTAGCTGAAATTATGATGAAAATTCATCTTTTGACACTAAAATTTAATTCAAATCTTTCTTTTCTTAAATCTCATAAAAATTTTCTTTTAACTAAATACCAATATCTATTCTTTTTGAATAAGCTTAAAATTCCTCTTTTTCTCATTTAAATATCATGGGAATTCCTCTTTCATCATAAAATAAATCTATCTAAAATTCCTCTTTAAATTGAATAAAAATATTCAATATTCCAAATATACCAAGATTTCTCTTTTTCCATTTAAATGATTGAATTCCAAATATGATGGAAATTCCTATTTTATCATTTAAAATTTTCCTATTCATAAAAATAAATTTAACTAAAATTTCTCTTAAAATTAAATAAAAATATCCATTAATTCTAATATGAGAAGAATTCCACTTTTTCTATTTAAATGATTGAATTCCAAATATGGTGGGAATTCCTCTTTCATCATTTAAGATTATTCACGGCATAAAAATAAATTTAACTAAAATTCTTCTTTAATTTTAAATAAAATATCCATTATTTTAATATTCCAATTTTTCTCTTTCTCTATTGGAATACATGGCTCTCCATTATCATGGGAATTCCTCTTTTATCATAAAAATAAAATTACTAGAAATTTCTCTTTTTCTCTAATTAACTATTTATGCATAAACATTAAAAATCATTTTTCCATGGATATGATAAGGATTATTCATTCAACACAGGATGACTAATCCTAGAATATTGTAGGAAGTCCTCTTTTCACATTATGCATAAAAATAATTTATGTGTTAATTTCTACAAATTTTGACATAGCTCCACTGCTATTCGTGATAATTTTTAATAGTTTTGAAAAGCAAAAGAGTTAGTAATACACTCATGATAGATTAACTATCAATAGATCTAAATCCAATTTATGAATCTAAATCATAATTTTATCAAAATTTATGTAACATAAAAACAATAAAAAAATAATTTCTTTAGCCTCTAGCTTGACTAGCATAGAGTTTCATTTTAGAATTGAGGATTACTCCATAAGAAGCATCATTTGAATAGACAATTGTTCATAGGAATGACCATTCTTTGGGGGAGAGAGAGATATACATAAACACATTCTAATTAAGCATAAATGTAAACTTTTTGTGATTAATCATTAGAATTCTTTGGAGAGGTTCACTTGCATTGAAAAACCATTCATTTGAATACTTCTCAAGCTTGAGAGGGGTTGAGAAGTTAAAAACATTTAGAAGATTAAAGAAAAACCATAAAGTCACATCTTACCTCTTGTTTAGCTTGCTTCTCTTTTCTTAGGTGAGGAACCTAGCCAATCAATTGGTTAGTATGTTGAGGAAAGCTCCAAGAAAGGTTGAAGAGAGAGAGAAGCTCCAATCGCTCCAATTTGTAGAGGATTTTTTGGGGATAATCGAAAATATGCTTATTCTAATGTAATACTGACATAGTCTAGTTCACAGATGAGAATACAAAATAATGAGGGTCTATTTATAGGTGAGGGAGGCCACTAACTGAGTCCAACTAAGTTCTAGAATTTTTGAGCTTCAATTTGGCTAAATTTGGACAATATTTGGACCAGTTTGGCTCCCTTTTTGATTTGGTTTGATCCAGGAGAGAAGAGAGATAAAAATATCTTAATATTTTTGAATTTAAAACTTATTCACATGTGTGAAATAGGCACCTCCTTGAAGGTTCCCCCTTTCCTTACCAAGGTGTCAAAATGGTATGATTACTCCAAAATATCTAATTTTTTAAGTAATATTTCATAATTTTTAACTAATAAATCTTGTACTCAGTCAACTCTTCATCTTATGTGGGCATTTACTCATTTTTGGGTATTTTGTTTTATTGGATTTATCTCATCCCAACACTTGGATTAATTTTATTGGCCCATAGAAACCTAATTGGACCATAATCCAAAATTTTTTAAAAATCTTGACCCTTAGGATAAGGTCTTTTAAATCATTTTTAATTAATTCCAATTGCACCTTGGAAAATTTATTTTGATTTTTTGTTTCAAGGAAACATAATTTTGATATTTATAGAATTTTATATCAAAAAATATCTCAATATTGAATTACCACTCTCTAGAAATTTTCATCTCAATAGGCAAAAACAAGGAAAAATAATATTTTCTTGTATTCAAAAACAGGGAATGATTACAGGGGATTGAAGTAGAGCCTATTCATTATTCAGGCGGCGCTGAGGAGAGGAATCTTACACAAGTGGACAAAAATTTGATAGTGGTTCTTCCACGAAAGTTTTTGAGCTTTTGAAGACTCGTGAAATCATGGCTTTTTGTTGAATATTCAACATCAACAAAACTATTTCTGCCACTTATCTTTTGACATGTAAGCTCTACTTCAAGTATTTTTCCAACTCCTCAGATTCAAGCACATCCAAGCAAATTTTAATACACAATCGCACAAATTTATTTCAACAGTTTTCATTTCTACATTTAAAATTTACAACCTTTATCTATCTACATGCAAGAAACTATGGAAGTGTGGTGTGTTAGCCTCTCACCTAGAGGGAGCTCATCATAGGGAGCAATGCCTAGAGCACTCATGGGAGTTTCCACCATATCCATGGAAACACATGTTCCAAGGAGAATAGATGTCAAAATGTCATAAAGTGAGTAAAAGCTCCTAGTACATGATAGTAATCTCCTATTTATACCCCTAGGGCCCCATGTGCCCCACATGTGTAAATGGACCCTAACCCCATGTGCCTAGGCCTATCCCCATGTGCATGTACACCACTAGGACACTTTGTTACAAAACATCCCCTCCTACAATGATTTTGTCCTCAAAATCAAAGGGTGTTTGTGCATAAAACATATACAAGAGGCTATGTACAAAAGCTAAAAATAATCACATACATGACTGAATGTAGCAAAAGACCTGTGTATGAATCTTATGACCCCCTGGATCAAATGGAAAGGATAGAGGGCTCCCGTCTCGATGATGAGGCTATATATGCAACCTCCTAGATCAAAAGGAAATCCGAGGCATGCAAAATCCAAGGAAATGGCCCCATGATAATCTGGTGCAAGTGGAGTAGATAAGTAACCACTGGGTGGTGGCGATGACAAATCTAGTCGAGTATCCTCTAGGATCAAAGGGATATGTACGGTATACACCCCGAACCATCAAAGTTGGAATGGTAGTAGCTCCTGGATCAAAAGGAAAACTCATAAGCCCATCCTCACAACTACACTGTGAATCTGGCATGAAAGGTATCCGCCAAAGAAGCTTGAAACTCCTAGCTAGAATATCAAGTGGTCCCTGGCACAAAAGAATCATCGTGTAGGCCAACACTGGAATATGTCATATATGCACCTAAATGTCGAGCCACATATCTGAAAACTATGCTCCTGAAATGGCAAAGAATGCCTCCGAAGAAAAATATCTTGACTCCAAAGGACACAGGATTGTGTCGACATCCAAAGGAGCCAAATGAACATAGCTCAAGGTCGGCCTCATGTAGAGTCAAATGTGAACTCATGCCTGTGTCATATGTAGCACCACCCAAGAAGTCAAAAGCATGATCCACCATATCTTGTAGGGACAAGTCCTGCCACTTAGCCCAACCCCATGGTGCAAGAAACACAAACCTTGAGATACAAGATTTTGTGAAACCCTTCCCTAACGTTCACCACCACATGAATATGTAGATGAAACTCTTAGGATTGTGTTTGAAATGGGAAGGGAGATTTCCGTGAATATAGCACCTAGACACCCTGATTTGGGCAAGACTAAGTCAATCCACATCTTAAGGATGATGACCAAATTTGATGGAATTGGAAATCCCATTCAGTACTACCTAACAGAGTTTGATCAAGCTTTTGTAATGCTATGGGTACAATTAATAAATCCCACAAGAGTTATTCATTTGGACTTTGCAAGACAATGGTTTAGAGCACTAAACCCACTTGAAAAGACCACCTAATAAGGTTTTTAGACATACTTTCATTGTGGGATTCTCACTCATAATGGGGAGCCCTATATCTTAAATTTACAACTTGATATTTTTAAAGTTTAATAGTGTGTTCAGTGGTGTGAACATTGTAGTGTGAATACCCTCTTATTAAGATGAGGCTTGATGCCTATAAAAGCATTGTACATGGTGAAAATACTATTATAATACAATCATTCTTGTAATGTGAAACAACTCTTTCTCTCTCTGTTAATCCTAACATACTACATTGCACACAAGAGAGAGAGAAAAGAAGAGAAACAACATGTAAGGGTTGAGTTCAAAGAGGTACACTTAGCCAACCTTAATGAGGGTAAACTCCTCGCCGCTAAGGGCTCACTCCACTTATACTTTTGTTACACAAGTAGAGATTCAACAGCTAGGTCGAGAGCAAGAAGGAGGGAGATATGGAAAGCTCAACCTTCGCTTCATGCCATATGCATGCAAGAGGGACTTGGTAGAGAGCAATAAGAGGGGAGAGAACCTAGAGCATCACCATCCCTACAAGCACACACCAACAATCAAGCATGCAAGCACAACAAGAAAGAATACATCCACAAGCTCATGAGGGTGAGAGAGAGAGAGAGAGGAAAAACTCAAATCAGACTAATGGGATTGTCCCTTTTCATATTTCATAAAATGTCTTATATACAAGAGCTCATAGTTTACAATGGCGGGCCTCCCTTTCATATTTCATAAAATGTCATATACAAGAGCTCATAGTTTACAATGGCGGGTCTCCCATTTACAATTGGGGGCCCAAAACTAATCTTCCTAGCTCTATGTACAACTCTTTCCTATGGGCTGGCCTTACACAAGTCGTAAGCTCGGTCATCCCATGTCTCTTTTACATTAATCGCTTTGTGCAGTTATAAAAGATGAGTTACAATAAGCATAGCCATGCTTGAAAAGTAATGTTAACCAGAGTGGGTGGCTCCACCTCAGAATAGGGGAAGTCAAAGAGAGTTGTTCCCGAATTGGCCGTCCACTTCCAAGGCAGTAACGCTGGAAGTGATTGAAGAAGAAGAAGAAGAAGATGAAAGAGACCATACTCCACCTGCGAGATGAGGACATCTCACGTTTTTTAAGTGGGGTAGAATGTAAGATTCCTCCCCAGCCTCTCAAGATGTCCAGTATCTTCCCCTGTTAATCAATCCCCTCTTCAGAAATATAAAAGATCTTATTTCTGCCTGTTTGGCCTAGAAAGAGAATATGTTCTAGAGAGAGGTTATTCATATTTTGAATATTTTTGGATAGAAAAATTTCTCATCTTATTAAAATAAGTTCCCCTAAAACAGAAGTTCAAAAAGATTTTCAGAAGGTGCATTAGAAATTAAGTATAATCTCAAGAGGCCTTATCTCCTAGGGGTCCAGATTTTTGGAAAATTTTAAATTAAGGTTCCTATGGACCAATAAGATTTATCCAAATGTAGAGAGGAGATAAATGGAAGAATAAAAGGAAAATCTCCCAAAAATGAGTAAATACTCACATAAGATGAAGAGTTGACTAAGGACAAGGTGAATAGTTAAAAAAGAGAGATATTTGAAATGATGCATTTTTGACACCTCAGTATGGGGGAATTCCCCTCATGAAGGAGGTGCCTATTTCACATGTGTGGGAGAGTTTTAAACTCCTAGATAATGAGATATTTTTATCTCTCCTCCTGTTTCAACTAGATCCAAAAAGTGAGCTAAACTAACCTAAAAATGGTCAAAAATTGACCAAATTGATCCAAAAAATTCTAGAATCAATTTGCTTGGTTAGGAGCTCACTTTTTCCTACAAATAGAAGCCTCCCCCTTTGTTGAAGCTTAATAGTGTTTTTTGCATGGTTACCCTGCTTCTCCCAAGAGCCAAAAACTATGAATTTACTCATAACTCATTAGTTTTTGACCTTCCCTCTTCTAAAGACTGGTGGCCACTCTTGTTTCAAAACAAGAGTAGATCCCTCAAACCATCAAGCCAAAGGAAAGCTCTCAAATTCCTTTGTAAGTTGGAAATTCTCTCTTTTTCTATTCATTTTATGCTTTTTTATGATTCTTGTCTTCTCTAAAATGAAATGATGTTATGCCTCATTGAAAAAAGGCATTCCCCTCTCTTATTTAGTAAATCCAACGATTCTTTATTCTAGATGATTGATTAATGGATAAAATCAAGTTTCTCATAATGTTTCTCTTAAATAAGTAAGAAAATGTTTACATTAGAATGATTTAAATACTCTTGGTGAACTTCTAATTAAATTTAGAGAGTTAAAAATTAAAAAATGATCACCCATACAAAGGAGGTTATGGCAAAATTTTCTAAAAATTTGTGAAATAAATTTCATCCTTTATTAATCAAAAAGAGTAATCACCATCGTTAGAGTATTCTAAAAGTGTCATTTTTATTCATGCATAGAAGAGATGCATATTGATTAATTTTTATAAAAGAATGAATTTCAATAAAATTAAATTCTATGTATAGAAAGATACATATTGATAATTTTTTATTACGAAAGTGTTACTTTCTTCATTATGGATTTTTATGCATAAAAGAATGCATAAAATATATTTTTTTATTTTAAAAGAGTTACTTTCATCATATTTATTTTTATGCATAAAAGAATATTTTTTTAATAAAAGTGTTACTTTTATCATTATTAATTTTTATGCATAAAAGAATATGTTTTTATTATAAAAGTTTTACTTTTATCATATTGATTTTTATGCATAAAAGGATGCATAAAAGAAATTTTTTTATTATTATAAAAGTGTTACTTTCATCATAAATGATTTTTATGCATAAATGGATGCATAAAAGAAATTCTTTTATATTAAAAGAGTGATTTTCATCACAAATGATTTGTATGCATAAATATATGCATAAAAGATAATTTTTTTAATATTAAAAGAGTGATTTACATCACAAATGATTTGTATGCATAAATATATGCATAAAAGATAAATTTTTTATATATTAAAAGTGTGATTTTCATCATAAATGATTTTTTTGTATAAATGGATGCATAAAAGAAATTCTTTTATATTAAAAGAGTGATTTTCATCATAAATGAATTGTATGCATAAATAGATGCATAAAAGAAAGTTTTTATTTTAAAAGAGTTATTTTCATTGGATTTAGTTTTTATGCATGGAAAGATGCATAAGAGAAATTCTTTTATTCTAAACGTGTAACTCCTACTAAATTAAATTTATGCATAGAAAGATGCATAAAGAAATTTATTTTTATTTCAAAAGAATTATTCTCATCAATTTTCATAGAATGATGCATAACAAATTTTATTTTTATTTCAAAAGAGTTATTTTCATCAATTTTGATTTTATGCATAAATAGATACATAAAGAATTTTATTCTAAAAGAGTTATTCTTATCAATTTTGATTTTATGCATAGAAAGATGCATTAAAAAATTATTTTTATTTCGAAACTATTATTTTCATTGAATTTGAATTTATGCATAGATAGATGCATAAAAGATCTATTTTTTTTAAAAGTGTTATTCTCATTAAAATAGAATTTATGCATAGAAAAATGCATAAAAGGCTTATTTTTAATTCAAAAGTGTTATTTTTCTTAAAATTAAATTTATGCATAAATAGATTTTTATAAAAGTGTTATTCCTACTAAAGTTGTCTTTGTGGCTAATTAGATGCGTAAAATGTCTTTATATCAAAAAATTAGAATTCTCTTACATTCTATAATTAGATGTGATGAGATGTGATAGGAATCAGATAGATGTAAATGGATGTATGGATGTAGATCAGAATGTGGATGTATGAATGTGGATGTGGATGTGGATGTGGATGTATGGATGTAGATGTGGATGTGGATGTATGGATATATGAATGAGGATGTGAAAATGGATGTATGGATGTGGATGTATGAATAAGGATGTGGAAATAGATGTATGGATGTAGATGTGGATGTGGATGTAAGGATGTGGATGTGGATGTATGAATGAGGATGTGGAAATGGATGTATGGATGTGGATGTATGAATGAGGATGTGGAAATGGATTTATGGATGTAGATGTGAATGTGGATGTATGGATGTAGATGTGGATGTGGATGTGGATGTATGGATGTGGATGTGGATGTATGGATGTGGATGTGGATGTGGATGTGGATGTATGAATGTGGATGTGGATGTGGATGTATGAATGTGGATGTAAATAGATGTATGGATGTAGATGTGGATGTGGATGTGGATGTACGAATGTGGATGTGTATGTGGATGTGGATGTGTATGTGGAATAATGAATGTGAATATGTATGTGAATGAATATGATGTCCATATGAGTGAATGGGTGAGATGTGATGATAGGTGAATCTGAATGTGAATGAATGATATAAGATGTGAATGCTGAGATGTAATGTAAATTAAGAAAGATAGGAATGAATGTTATGTGAAGTGAATGAATTTGATGTGATAGGATGAAAAATGATGTATCTAATTGAGAATGGATACGCATATGATTTAGAATTGAGTTAAGTAATATGGATTGATGTGGATGAATGTATGGTTGATGTGGATTGATGTGTGGATGATGGAATGATGTAATGTGATAGGGACCGATGAAGAAAAATTAGGGAATGATGAGAAAAGATTGAAATTTTGTTCAAACTATATCTGTATGCGAAATCTGTTTTTAAATGATTGTTTTATGTCAAGAATGCTGGGGAAGCATTTTCACCGTCTTATGAATGAGGTCGTGGAGACCTATCTGATAAAGTTACAACTGGTGAGGGAGAGTCAACGGAGGACGTCTTGCATAGAAAGGTCGACCGAGGTCTTGACCAGCCTTGGTTTGATTTAAATGGTGAGCTTTCGGTACGGTGGATGAGGGACCAAGGAAGCGGCCTATGAGTGAAGCGCTAGGTGACCTGCGAAGGACTCTAGAGGGTGCTGACCATATGATGCTCGGGGTCGCCGAAGATACCCACATGTGTGTCGTGGAAGATATTGGAACAAGGAGTAAGAGTTATTTTCTGAAACCGGGCATGGATCTGGTTGATTGACCTTGCTAGTCCTCAACACGGATGATTCCATAGCTCTTTTATATGGATCTGTTGGTTGATCTTGCTGATCTTCAATGGAGATTCCATCTTGATTTTTATAAGTGAATATATTGTCGGGTACTATAAGCTAGGGACTATCAAAAAGGCCCCTAAGTGAGCAGGTGGTGAGCGTTCTGGTTGCCAATGATGCCATAGATACTCCGATGAAGGAATGATTGGATTCAACCAAATACTTTGAAAGATTATGATCGGTGACACTATGGTTTCACTGAATGATTGCTTTAAAGATAGTTGAATCTGGGAAAAGGGCAATTTCATATTGGTGGGTGTGTAAGTGGTGTGACTGGCATTAAATTTGCTGTTAAATTTGCTTGAAATTCCGGCTAGGGGGCCTGGGAACACTTTTTCCTCTGGTACCCCAGGACAAAACCTAACCAAACTCTTAATTGGATCCCATCACTACAGTGGTTGGGCAGTTGGCTAACCCATGGGACTGGATGGGGTAGGCTGGACTGATGGATCCCTAAATCGAGACTCAATTTTTGTATAGTACGATAGATGAAGTAAATCTCGGATAAAAATTGTTCTATCAAAAAGAATCAACAGATGTGCCTCTCGATGAGGAAAAAAGCATTGGTCTCTATGATCCAAGTGCAATCTGTCCCTTGATCTGACTATGGAACTTACGAGTTCGGCCAGATCAGTTCAGTTAGTTAAGGCTTTTGACTACGTTAAAGAAAAGTTATCCTGGTGGAATTGCCCGTGCTTTCCAGGCAAGGGAAGTTTTTCCGGGTTTGGAAGAACCGATGGTTTAGTCTCTTGTCTGGATATAACACCATATTGGGGAATATGGGAATTTCCCAGTAGTTTGGGACACGTGGTCAAATCTTTGGATTAATCATAACTTGAACACCGTTACTCCAAATTGAGCGCTCTATAGCTCACCAAATTCCATTTTCCAAGCGCTTTCCAACAATAGGTCACATGATATGGTTTTGAGAAACTTATAGGCATGTTATCCAGGTCCCACCTTTTTAGTATTCAAAAAATGGGAGTTGGAAAATTCCCAAACTCACGAATATAGTGTTATATCCATGGGCGAGGCCCCGAGTGTGGGACCCTACCTCGCGTAAGAAGTGCTACCTCCGCTGGCACCCTAGAATTTGTTGCGTAGTGGGGTCAAGGATCTTACCGCTGGTATCAGAGCAATTTGACTAGTGAGGATCAACCCCAGAAAGCCAAAAATGTCAAAAAATTTATGAAGAAGGAGTATAAGATCAGAATTGTGTGATGGAATTCATACAAATTGTTATTTGAACTGAAATTCATAAATTAGTAATTGGGTCTTCAGATGGAAGTACCACAATTGCATGGAATCCCTGACTTGCTTGAGGCCTAGACATGATGGTCTTTACTTTATAGTTCCAAGGACCGTGACTACCCGTATATACCGAGAGTATAACTGCAGCTCTTTACTGGCAGTATATACGAGTAAATCTAAGACTTGAAATTATAAGCATTAATGCTATCCAGATGATGATTTCGAATGTGGTTGATATGATTTTTAAATTTCTGGTTGTGAATTGATGAGTTGATTTGGATTCTGATTGAAAAATGATGAATCCTGAAATATAGTTGAAATGTAATAAGCTGAGCAAAACCACAATGAGGATGAATGGGATGAGTCCCTGTGATGATGATCATAACTGGAATGACGTTAATGACTTCAGCAAATCACTATGAGATTAGTGGATTGTGCTGGCAGATTACTATTGTTAACTTTTGATCAGTGGATCAAGTTAAGGGATGATAAATTAAAAATTTGAAAAATTGAAATCCCCATGGAGGTCTGTTCAGATGGAAAAATTCAGTCTGATGGACCATTATTGTGTTAAAGATGTGAATGAGATATTTTGAATGAATTGTTATCTGATAATGCGTTCTATATGAGTATCTTTACCCCATGATTATGTGGGGAGCCGACCTACTTAAAGAACCCCAGAATGAGTTAAATCAAAAAAAGGATTGAATCATAAATAAAGAAACTTAACAAGAATTTTCGTATTGATAGGAACATGGATCGAGATCGTCGTGGTAGAAATGTTAACCCCCAACTCAATGAAGAAGAGATCGACCTGGATGTTCATAAAACTCTTCGCAGCCTGGTCCCTTCAAGGGTGAAGGGGAATAGTTAGGTGAAGTTGTAGAAACGTGGATTGAGGCCATGGAGGAATACTTTGATGCACTTGGCTACAATGAGATAAGCAAGATGGCTCTTGCCAGGTTAAAGATTGTAGAAACGGCCAGGATTGGAGGAATCACGGCCAGGGTGGAGGAATCATTGCGAAACAAACCGTCTCGACCGAAATACCCAAACCTGGACCGATCTCAAGGCTTACCTCAGAAAGAGGTTTTGTCCCCGCCGACGCTTTCTTGAAACTAAGATGAATGAGTTCTTGGAACTAAAGCAAGAAAACCGGACAATTGAAGAGTACCATCAGGCTTTTTCCCTTCTCCTTAAATATTCCCCTCAATTGAATGAAGAGCAGCTGATGGCCAGGTTCATTCGGGGAATGAACGAGCCATTGGATACTTTAGTCAAGAATGCCAAACCTATCTCAATGGCCAAAGCAGTAAGAATGGCAAAGGATTTTGCCAAAGCCTTTAATGTCAAAATCCTGCCAAAGCCAACACCATCACCTTTCAAAAGGTTTTTATTCTCAGAAGATGATTCCAACCTTCCTCCACCCAAGAGATATCAGGGTCAAACCCAGGATATGGAAAGTCCCAGAATGGAAGAAATGTCCTTTTTCTGAAACTCAATCCCTTGGATTTCAACTTCAAAAGTTCTACCCTTGAATAAGAGAGTGAAATGCTATAACTATCGCAATATTTCCCAACTCCTTTTGGATCAAGGTTTTAAGTGCAGGGAAATCAGGGGGATCGAGATCCCAGACTCCAGCCCCTTCCTTCCAGAGTAATCAGGGTTCTATCCGCCAAAAGCAGGGAAATCCTAGAGGTAGACCCTCTATCCAGTCTGCAGTTTCAATCCAAAGTAATGCAAGACCTCCACCTCAGAAAAGGGAAAGTCAAAGAGAGTTGTTCCCAAATCGGCCGTCCACTTCCAACAGTAACGCTAGAAGTGATTGAAGAAGAAGAAGAAGAAGATGAAAGAGATCATACTCCACCTGCGAGATGAGGACATCTCACGTTTTTTAAGTGCGGTAGAATGTAAGATTCCTCCCCAGCCTCTCAAGATGTCCAGTATCTTCCCTTGTAATCAATCCCCTCTTCAGAAATATAAAAGATCTTGTTTCTGCCTGTTTTGGCCTAGAGAGAGAAAATATTCTAGAGAGAGATTATTCATATTTTGAATATTTTTGGATAGAAAAATTTATCATCTTATTAAAAAAAGTTTCCTTGAAACAGAAGTTCAAAAAGATTTTCAGAAGGTGCATTAGAAATTAAGTTTAATTTGTTCAAGAGGCCTTATCCTAAGGGGTCCAGATTTTTGAAAAATTTTAAATTAAGGTTCCTATGGACCAATAAGATTTATCCAAATGTAGAGAGGAGATAAATGGAAGAATAAAAGAAAAATCCCCCAAAAATGAGTAAATACTCACATAAGATGAAGAGTTGACTAAGGACAAGGTTAATAGTTAAAAAAGAGAGATATTTAGAAGAAATGATGCATTTTTGACACCTCAGTATGGGGGAATTCCCCTCATAAAGGAGGCGCCTATTTCACATGTGTGGGAGAGTTTGAAACTCCCAAATAATGAAATATTTTTATCTCTCCTCTCTCCTGTTTCAACTAGATCCAAAAAGTGAGCTAAACTGGCCTAAAAATGGTCAAAAATTGACCAAACTGATCCAGAAAATTCTAGAATCAGTTTGCTTGGTTAGGAGCTCACTTTTTTCTACAAATAGAAGCCCCCCCTTTGTTGAAGCTTAATAGTGTTTTTTGCATTGTTACCCTGCTTCTCCCAAGAGCCAAAAACTGTGAATTTACTCATAATTCATTAGTTTTTGACCTTCCCTCTTCTAAAGACTGGTGGCCACTCTTGTTTCAAAACAAGAGTCGATCCCTCAAACCATCAAGCCAAAGAAAAGCTCTCAAATTCCTTTGTAAGTTGGAAATTCTCTCTTTTTCTATTCATTTTATGCTTTTTTATGATTTTTGTCTTCTCTAAAATGAAATGATGTTATGCCTCATTGAAAAAAGGCATTCCCCTCTCTTCTTTAGTAAATCCAACCATTCTTTATCCTAGATAATTGATTAATGGATAAAATAAAGTTTCTCATAATGTTTCTCTTAAATAAGTAAGAAAATGTTTACATTAGAATGATTTAAATACCTTTGGTGAACTTCTAATTAATTTTAGAGAGTTAAAAATTGAAAAATGATCAGCCATACAAAGGAGGTTATGGTAAAATTTTCTAAAAATTTTGTGAAATGAATTTCATCTTTTATTAATCAAAAAGAGTAATCCCCATCGTTAGAGTATTCTAAAAGTGTCATTTTCATTCATGCATAGAAAGATGCATATTTATTAATTTTTTTTAAAAAATGAATTTCAATAGAATTAAATTATATGTATAGAAAGATACATATTGATAATTTTTTATTATGAAAGTGTTACTTTCTTCATTATGGATTTTTATGCATAAAATAATGCAAAAAAAGTATATATTTTTATTTCAAAAGAGTTACTTTCATCATATTGATTTTTATGCATAAAAGAATAAATTTTTTATAAAAGTGTTACTTTTATCATTATTGATTTTTATGCATAAATGAATTTTTATTATTATAAAAGTGTTACTTTTATTATATTGATACTTATGCATAAAAGGATGCATAAAAGAAATTTTTTTAATATAAAAGAAATTCTTTTAATATAAAAGAAATTCTTTTAATAGAAAAGAATTTCTTTTATATTAAAAGAAATTCTTTTATATTAAAAGAGTGATTTTCATCACAAATGATTTGTATGCATAAAAGATAATTTTTTAAATATTAAAAGAGTGATTTTCATGATAAATGATTTATATGCATAAATATATGCATAAAAGATAAATTTTATATATATTAAAAGTGTGATTTTCATCATAAATGATTTTTATGCATAAATGGATGCATAAAAGAAATTCTTTTATATTAAAAGAGTGATTTTCAACATAAATGAATTGTATGAATAAATAGATGCATAAAAGAAAGTTTTTATTTTAAAAGAGTTATTTTCATTAGATTTAGTTTTTATTTTAAAAGAGTTATTTTCATTGGATTTCGTTTTTATGCATGGGATATGCATAAGAGAAATTCTTTTATTCTAAAAGTGTAATTCCTACTAAATTGGATTTATGCATAAAGAAATTTATTTTTATTTCAAAAGAGTTATTCTCATCAATTTTCATAGAATGATGCATAACAAATTTTATTTTTAATTCAAAAGATTTATTTTCATCAATTTTGATTTTATGCATAAATAGATGCATAAAGAATTTTATTCCAAAAGAGTTATTCTTATCAATTTTGATTTTATGCATAGAAAGATGCATAAATTTTTTATTTTTATTTTGAAACTATTATTTTCATTGAATTTGAATTTATGCATAGATAGATGCATAAAAGATTTATTTTTTAAAAAAGTGTTATTCTCATTAAAATAGAATTTATGCATAGTAAAATGCATAAAAGGCTTATTTTAAATTCAAAAGTGTTATTTTCCTTAAAATTTAATTTATGCATAAATAGATGTATAAAAGGATTTTTATAAAAGTGTTATTCCTACTAAAGTTGTCTTTATGCCTAATTAGATGCGTAAAATATCTTTATATCAAAAAATTAGAATTCTCTTACATTCTATAAATAGATGTGATGAGATGTGATAGGAATCAGATAGATGTAAATGGATGTATGGATGTAGATGTGAATGTGGATATGGATGTGGATGTATGGAGGTGGATTTGGATGTGGATGTGGATGTATGGATGTAGATGTGGATGTGGATGTATGGATGTGGATGTATGAATGAGGATGTGGATGTATGGATGAGGATGTGGAAATGGATGTATGTATGGAAATGGATGTATGGATGTGGATGTATGAATGAGGATGTGGAAATGGATGTATGGATGTAGATGTGAATGTGGATGTATGGATGTAGATGTAGATGTAGATGTGGATGTGGATGTGGATGTGGATGTGGATGTATGAATGAGGATGTGGAAATGGATGTATGGATGTGGATGTATGAATGAGGATGTGAAAATGGATGTATGGATGTAGATGTAAATGTGGATGTATGGATGTAGATGTGGATGTGGATGTATGGATGTGGATGTGGATGTGGATGTATGAATGTGGATGTGAAAATGGATGTATGGATGTAGATGTGGATGTGGATGTGGATGTACGAATGTGGATGTGTATGTAGAATAATGAATGCGAATATGTATGTGAATGAATATTATGTCAATATGAGTGAATGGGTGAGATGTGATGATAGGTGAATCAGAATGTGAATGAATGATATAAGATGTGAATGACGAGATGTAATGTAAATTAAGAAAGATAGGAATGGATGTTATGTGATGTGAATGATGAGATGTAATGTAAATTAAGAAAGATAGGAATGGATGTTATGTGAAGTGAATGAATTTGATGTGATAGGATGGAAAATGATGTATCTAATTGAGAATGGATACGCATATGATTTAGAATTGAGTTAAGTAATATGGATTGATGTGGATGAATGTATGGTTGATGTGGATTGATGTGTGGATGATGGAATGATGTAATGTGATAGGGATCGATGAAGAGAAAAATTGGGGAATGATGAGAAAAGATTGAAATTTTGTTAAAACTATATCTGTATGCGAAATCTGTTTTTCAATGATTGTTTTATGTCAAGAATGTTGGGGAAGCATTTTGATCGTCTTATGAATGAGGTCGTGGTGGAGACCTATCTGATAAAGTTACAACTGGTGTGACGGAGAGTCAACGGAGGACGTCTTGCGTAGCAAGGTCGGCCGAGGTCTTGACCAGCCTCGGTTCGATTTAAATGGTGAGCTTTCGGTACGGTGGATGAGGGACCAAGGAAGCGGCCTATGAGTGAAGCGCTAGGTGACCTGCGAAGGACTCTAGAGGGTGCTGACCATACGATGCTCGGGGTCGCCGAAGATACCCACACGTGCGTCGTGGAAGATATTGGAACAAGGAGTAAGAGTTATTTTCTGAAACCGGGCATGGATCTGGTTGATTGACCTTGCTGGTCCTCAACGGATGATTCCATGGCTCTTTTATATGGATCTGTTGGTTGATCTTCAATGGAGATTCCATCTTGATTCTTAGAAGTGAATATATTATCGGGTACTATGAGCTAGGGACTATCGAAAAGGCCCCTTATAGTGAGCACGTGGTGAGCGTTCTGGTTGCCAATGATGCCATAGATACTCCGATGAAGGAATGATTGGAAATTAAGATTCAACCGGATACTTTGAAAGATTATGATCGGTGACACTATGGTTTCATTAAATGATTGCTTTAAAGATAGTTGAATCTGGGAAAAAGGCAATTTCATATTGGGTGTGTAAGTGGTGTGACTAGCGTTAAATTGAAATTTCGGCTAGGGGGCCTGGGAACTCTTTTCCTTGGTACTCGGGACAAAACCTAACCAAACTCTTAATTGGATCCCATCACTACAGTGGTCCGGGCGGTTGGCTAACCCATGGGACTAGATGGGTTAGGCTGGTGGACTGATGGATCCCTAAATCGAGACTCAATTTTTGTATAGTACGATAGATGAAGTAAATCCCGGACAAAAATTGTTCTATAGAAAAGAATCACCGGCTGTGCCTCTCGATGAGGAAAAAAGCGTTGGTCTCTATGATCCAAGTGCAATCTGTCCCTTGATCTGACTATGGAACTCAGGAGTTCGTCCAGATCAGTTCAGTTAGTTAAGGCTTTTGACTACGTTAAAGAAAAGTTATCCTATTGGGATCGCCCGTGCTTTCCGGGCAAGGGAAGTTTTTTCGGGTTTGGTTTTGGAAGAACCGATGGTTGTCTTTTGTCTGGATATCCGTGGGGCGAGGCCCCGAGTGTGGGACCCTACCTCGCGCAAGAAGTGCTACTTCCGCTGCTAACACCGTAAAACTCGTCACGTAGTGGGGTCAGGGATCTTACACAAAGAGAAGAGTGAAGTGTTGGGAAAGTTTATGGACTTCAAAGCTTTTGCAGAGAAGCAATATGGCTCTTGGATAAAATGTTTGAGGACAGATGGAGGTGGTGAATACACCTCACATGTTTTTGAGAACTTCTTGAGAAAGAACAGCATAAGAAGGCAACTAACTTGCAGGTACACACCTCAGCAAAATGGTGTTGCTGAGAGGAAAAATAGAGTCATTGGTGATGTGGCTAGGGCAATGCTCAATGAAAAGAGCATGCCAGACTATTATTGGGCAGAAGCATGTGCCACAACGGTGTATGTACTTAATAAGACACCCACAGCTGTCATACATGGAATTACGCCAGACATATGTCTTACAGGTTTTAGGCCAGACATTGGACACCTCAAAGTGTTTGGTAGCATACCTTATGTGCATGTGCAAGATGAGAGAAGGAAGAAGTTGGATCCTAAGGCAAAAAAGTGCATTTTTGTTGGGTATGCACAGGATCGCAAGGCATATAAATGTTACAATAGGCAAGTGGTTATTTCACGAGATGTGTTTGATGAACTTGCTAGTTGGTAGTACAAGGCAAAGGATGAGGGTGTCATTGATTCCATTAATGTTGATGTGCATGTGAACTTGCCACAAACAAGTTCTATTTCTATGTCTGGGCGAGCAGAGTCTGAGAGTAGCACTATACGTCCATGGTCCGGATGCTTTAGACCTGAGAGTGTGAGCACTAGGAGTAGTGCTGTGGATAAAGGGAAAAAGAAGGTTGAAGGAATTGGCATTAGAGGTTATGAGTTGTCAAGTTTAGAAAGTTTGGATGAGGAACTTGGCATACTAGTTTTACACACACCAGCTGCAAGGCAGGATAGATATGTGCCTCCACATGCTAGAGTGTCAGGTGTTCAGAGTGATCCGCATGCATTGGTGTTCAGAGTGATCTACATGCATTGGTGTAAGATTTCTCCCTTCAGCTTTTGAGGTGTGCAGGTGTAAGAATCTACCCTTCTGATCTTATAATTATTCCCCTCTCTGAAATAAAAGAACGATCTTGTTTTACCATGTTTTGGCCTGGAGAGAGAAAATGTTTAGAGAGAGGTAATTCAAAATTGAGATATTTTTGGATAAAAAAATCCTCCTAGTGTCTAAAATGGTTTTCCCTGAAACATAAATTCAAAAAGAACTTTCCAATGTGCAATTGGAATTAATTAAAACTAGGTATAAAGGACCTTAGCCTAAGGGTCTAGATTTTCAGAAATTTTTAGATTATGGTCCAATTAAGGTTCCTATGGACCAAAAATATTAATCCAAATGTAGGGAGGAGATAAATTAAAGAATAAAAGAAAAACCCCCCAAAAATGAGTAAATGCTCACATAAGATGAAGAGTGGACTAAGGACCAAAGAAAACAATTAAAAAAATAAATTTTGACACCTCAGAGTGGGGATCTCCCCTCATGAAGGAGGCACCTTTTTCCTCATCATTACCCCCAATTTTTAATCAATAAAATGATATATTTCATCTCTCCTCTCTCTCCTATTTCAAAACTAGATCCAAAAAGTAAAATGAACTGACCCAAAAATGGTCAAAAGTTGACCAAACTGATCTGGAAAATTCTAGAATCAGTTGCCTTGGTTAGAGACTCACTTTTTCCTTTAAATAGAGGCCTCCCCCTTTGTAAAAGGTTAATGGTGTTTATGCACTGTTACTCTGCTTCTGTCCTGAGCCATTTACATTGAATTTTTTTAATAATTCAATTATTTTTGGCCTAATCCTCTCCAAAGTGAATTGGTGGCCACTCTTGCTTCAAACAAGAGTAGAACCCTCATTCCCTCAAGCCAAAGGAGAGCTTACAAGCTCTATGTAAGTTAATTTTCTTACTTATTTAATTTTAAATCTATGGTTTTCTTGATTTTCATGTTTTACAGTTGATTGAATTAAATTCAACTGCTATGCCTTTGAGGAAAAGGCAACCCCCTTTTCTTCTTTACATTCGAGTCTTTCTTAATCCTAGAAAGACTAACTAAGGGATTGATTAAACTCTTCTTATTGTTTACTCTCTTGAATTTAGAAAATTGTGTAGATTAGAGTTCTATGAATCTAATTTGGGTTAATTTAAGTTAAAAATACAATTATAAAAATGAGAAATGGTCCGCCATACAAAGGAGGTTAAGGTAAACTTTTCTGAAATTTTATGGAAAAGAAAGTTGTTTTTATATTATTTCAAAAGAGTAATTCCCACCATTTTTGCATCTAAAAGAAATATTCTAATTACTCCATGTATATATTCACCTATGAATATGCATGGATATCATTGATATTAATTATTAAATTTGATTTTATTGCATAGAAAGATGCATATAGGAATTATTTTTATTTCAAAAGTGTTGTTCTCATTAAAATTGATATTTATGCATAGAAAGATGCATAAAGAATTTTTTTTAATTTCAAAAGTGTTATTCTCATTAAAATTGATTTTTATGCATAGAAAGATGCATGAAGGATTTATTTTTATTTCAAAAGTGTTATTCTCATTAAAATTGATTTTTATGCTGCATAGAAAGATGCATAAAGGAATTATTTTTATTTCAGAAGTGTTATTCTCATTAATTTGATTTTTATGCATAGAAAGATGCATAAAGGATTTATTTTTATTTCAAAAGTGTTATTCTCATTAAATTTGATTTTTATATAGAAAGATGCATGAAGGAATTTTTTTTTCAAAAGTGTTATTCTCATTAAATTTGATTTTTATCTAGAAAGATGCATAAAGGAATTATTTTTATTTCAAAAGTGTTATTCTCATTAAATTTGATTTTTATGCATAGAAAGATGCAGGAATTATTTTTATTTCAAGAGTGTTATTCTCATTAAATTTGATTTTTATATAGAAAGACGCATAAAGTATTTTTTTAATTTCAAAAGTGTTATTCTCATTAAATTTGATTTTTATATAGAAAGATGCATAAAGGAATTATTTTTATTTCAAAAGTGTTATTCTCATTAAATTTGATTTTTATGCATAGAAAGATGCATAAAGGAATTATTTTTATTTCAAAAGTGTTATTCTCATTAAATTTGATTTTTATATAGAAAGATGCATAAAGAAATTAGTTTTTTTTCAAAAGTGTTATTCTCATTAAATTTAATTTTTATATAGAAAGATGCATAAAGAATTTTTTTTTATTTCAAAAGTGTTATTCTCATTAAATTTGATTTTTATGCATAGAAAGATGCATAAAAGAGTTTTTTTATTACAAAAGTGTTATTCTCATTAAATTTGATTTTTATGCATAGAAAGATGCAAAACGAAAATTTTTATTATAAAAGAGTTATTCTTATAAAAATTAATTTTTATGCATAAATAGATGCATAAAGAAATTCTTTTTATTTTAAAACTGTTATTCCTATTAAATTTGATTTTATGCATAATGCATAAAGGGATTTTTAAAAAAAGTGTTATTTTCACTGAAGTTGATTTTTATGCATAATTAGATGCATAAAGAATTTTTATATCAAAATTAGAATTCTCTGAAAATCTAAATTCTATGAGTATTTGATAAATGAATAATTAAATACTCTAAGAGAGAAATTTCTATCGTTTTATATTCACACGGATTGTAAAAAGAGAATTCAAGAAATCTATCGAGATCAAAATATTCAGACAAATGATTAATCTATTCCTCATTGGAATTTGTTACCAATTTAAAAATCAGTTAAGTGAATATTCAAAGAAAGAAATTCAATACCTTTTCGAGAAAGATAGTTCAGGAAAATTTTTTATCCAACTCCAACCTTGACTATGACCAAGACCAAACTTGTTCGTCAGTTTCGAGGAAAGAAGGAGTGACCAGTTTAAAAAAATACACTCAAAACTCCCGCCAAATTTGAAACTTAGTTTGAGGCCCTTCGAATTAATTTGTGGATCAAGATTATAGAATTCGAGGAATTCTAGTATGAAATTTAGAATTTCTATCAAGAAGTTTGGGGGATACTGATTCAAGAAATACTCCTTGTATTCAAAAGAAAATCAAACTGAAAACTTGTATAGAAATGTGATGTGATATGAATAGATGTGATGAGATGCGATGTGAGTCAGATAGATGTGAATGAATGAATGGATGGATGTAATGTGACGTGAATAGATGTGATGAGATGTTATGTGAATAGATGTGATGAGATGTGATGTAAATAGATGTGATGTGAATAGATGTGATGTGAATCAGATAGATGTGAATGAATGGATGGATGTGAATGTGTATGTGAATGGATGGATGTGAATATGTATGTAAAGAATGGATGTGGATGTGCATGTGCATGTGAAGAATGGATGTGAATGTGTATGTGAATGGATGGATGTGAATATGTATGTAAAGAATGGATGTGGATGTGCATGTGAAGAATGGATGTGAATGTGTATATGAAGAATGGATGTGGATGTGCATGTGAAGAATGGATGTGAATGTGTATGTGAAGAGAATGGATGTGGATGTGCATGTGATGTGAAGAATGGATGTGGATGAGTATGTGAAATAATGAATGTGGATGTATGTGAAAGAATGGATGTGGATGTGTATGTGAAAGAATGTGATGTGACATGAATATATGTGGATGTGAAGTGATAAATATGAATGTATAGATAGATGTGAGTAGTCGTACATGTGAACAATTGGATGGATGTGGATAAATGAGATGAGATGTGTATGAATGAGTTATGATGTGGATATAAGTGATGTGATATAATGTGGATAGAATGTATGTGATGGGATGGTGATGAGAATGAATGTGATGGATATGAATGAATGAATGCGATGGATATGAATGAATGAGATGCGATGTCATGTGAATCGGGATGTGAGTGAATGAGATGTGATGTCATGTGAATCTGGATGTGAGTGAATGAGATGTGATGTAAATTGGGATAGATGTGAATGGATGATATGTGATGTGAATGAATATGATGTGTTGAGATGTGGATATGAGTAGATGCGAGTGGATGAGATCTGATGCGGATAAATGAGGAAAGATGTGATGAGATGGAAAATGATGTGATGAGAATAGGAATACATATGAAATAAATGAGGATTGATGTGGAACAATGTGGAAAGACGAGAGTTTGTTATAGAAACTGTATTTATGACCTATTTTTAAATGACTATTTTACGTCAAAAATGCTAGAGAAGCATTTTCACCGTCTTGTGAATGAGGTCATGGAGACCTATCTGATAAAGTTACAATAGCTGACGGAGAGTCAACGGAGGACGTCTCGCATAGCAAGGTCGGCCGAGGTTGACCAGCCTCAGTTCGATTTAAATGGTGAGCTTCCGGTACGGTGGATGAGGGACTAAGGAAGCGGCCTATGAGTGAAGCGCTAGGTGACTTGCAAAGGATCATAGAGGGAGCATAGAGGGTGCTGAGACCATATGGTTCTCGGGCTCTGGGTCACCGAAGTTACCCACACGTACGTCGTGGAAGATATTAGAACAAGGAGTAAGGATTGTTTTCTAAATTTGGGCATGGATCTAGTTGATTGACCTTGGTGGTCCTCAACGGATGAGTCCATGGCTCTTTTATATGGATTTGTTGGTTGATCTTGCTGATCTTCAAGGGAGATTCCATTTTGATTTTTATAAGTGAATATATTGCCGAGTACTATGAGCTAGGAACTATCAAAAAGGCCCCTGAGGGGACGGGTGGTGAGTGTTCTGGTTGCCAATGATGCCATAGGTACACCGATGAAGGAAAAATTAAAAATTAGGATTAAACCAGATAATTTTGGAGGATTATGATCAGTGATACTATAGTTTCATTAAAAGATTATTTTAAAGATAGCTGAGTCTGTGAAAAAGGCAATTTTATATTGGGTGTGTAAGTGGTGTGACTAGTTTTAAGTTTGCATGAATATCCGACTAGGGGGCCTGGGAACTGTTTTCCCTCGTACCCGGGACAAAACCTAACCAAATTCTTAAATGGATCCCATCACTACAGTGGTTTGGCGATTGGTAACCCATGGGATTGAGGCTGGACTAATGGATCCCTAAAATGAGACTCAATTCTGTTATAGTACAATAGGTAAAGTAAATCTCGGATAAAAATTGTTCTATGGAAAAAAAATCAACGATTGTGCCTCTCAATGAGGAAAAAAGCGTTGATCTAACTATGATACTTTTCCTTGATCTGACTATGATACTTACAGGCTCAGTCTGATCAGTTTAGTTAGTTAAGGCTCTTGACTATGTTAGCATAAAAATATCATGGAGGAATCGCTCATGCTTTCCGGGCGAGGGAAGTTTTTGCGGGATTCGGTTTAGGAAGAACCGAGGGATTAGTCTCTTGTCTAGATATTCATGGGCCCTCGCAGGCCCCGAGTGAAGGACCCTGCCCCGTGCAAGAAGTGTTACTTGTGCTGCTAGCACCCCATGATTCGTTGCGCTGTGGGGACAGGGATCTTTCAGCTGGTATCAGAGCAAATTGGCTAAAGTGAATCAACCGAGAAGCCAGAACTGTCAAAAATTTATGAAGTAGCAGTAAAAGGTTGTAATTGTGTGATGAAATTCATACAAATTGATATGCAGAATGAGGATTCATAAAATAGGTAATTGGGTCTTCAAATGGAAGTATCGCAATTGTATGGAATCCATGACTTGCTTGAGGCCTAGACATGATGATTTTTACCTTCAAATTACAAGGACCTTGACTACCCGTATATACTGAGGGTATAACTCTAGCTCTTTAGTGGCAATATATACGAGTAAATCTAAGACCTTGCAAAAATGCTATCCAAATGATGAATTCGAATGTGGTTGATATGATTTTAAAATTCTGGTTGAGAACTGATGAGTTGATTTGGATTCTGATTGAAAAATGATGATTCTTGAATTTTGGTTGAAAAGCGATAACCTAAGCAAAACCACAATGAGGATGAATGGGACGAGTCCTTGTGCGATGATTTTCGTAACTAGAATGACGTTAATGACTTTAGCAAATCATCATGAGATTAGTGGATTGTGCTGACAGATTGCTACTGTTAACACTTGACCCAGTGAATCAAGTTAAGGGATGACAAATTAAAAACCTCTATAATTGAAATTCCCCTTGGAGGAATGTTCAGATGGAAATTTCAGTCTAATGGACCATATTTGTGTTAAGGATATGAATGATATGATCTCAATGAAATGTTATCTGATGATGAGTTCTATATAAGGGATCTTTATCCCAGGATTCTGTTAGGTTCACTAGACTATAAGGAACCCCAGAATCAATTGGATCTTAAGGAAAAGAGTTGTCCTCTAGTTGCGAGATGAGGACATCTCGTGTTTTTCAAGTGAGGTAGGATGTAAGATTCCTCCCTCCAGCTTTTGAGGTGTGCAGGTGTAAGAACCTCCCCTTCTGATCTTATAAATATTCTCCTCTCTGAAATAAAAGAAAGATCGTGTTTTACCCTGTTTTGGCCTGGAGAGAGAAAATATCTAGAGGGAGGTAGCTCAAAATATTTTTGGATATAAAAATCCTCCTAGTGCCTAAAATGGTTTCCCCTGAAATAGAAATTCAAAAAGAACTTTCCAATGTACAATTGGAATTAATTGAAAATAAGAACAAAGGACCTTAGCCTAAGGGTCTAGATTTTCAAAACAATTTGGATTATGGTCCAATTAAGGTTCCTATGGACCAATAAGATTAATCCAAATGTAGGGAGGAGATAAATTGAAGAATAAAAGAAAAATCCCCCAAAAATGAGTAAATGCTCACATAAGATGAAGAGTGGACTAAGGACCAAAGAAAACAATTAAAAACTGAATTTTCACACCTCACAGTGGGGATCTCCCCTCATGAAGGAGGCGCCTTTTTTCTCATCATTACCCCCAGGTTTCAATCAATAAAATGAGATATTTCATCTCTCCTCTCTCCTATTTCAAAACTAGATCCAAAAAGTAAGCTGAACAGACCCAAAAATGGTCAAAAATTGACCAAACTGATTTGGAAAATTCTAGAATCAATTTGCTTGGTTAGAGGCTCACTTCTTCCTATAAATAGAAGCCTCCCTCTTTGTAAAAGCTTAATGGTGTTTATGCACTATTACTCTGCTCCTGTCTTGAGCCATTTACATTGAATTTTTTTAATAATTCAGTTGTTTTTGGCCTAATCCTCTCCAAAGTGAATTGGTTGGCCACTCTTGCTTCAAACAAGAGTAGAACCCTCATTCCCTCAAGCCAAAGGAGAGCTTACAAGCTCTATGTAAAACATGAAAATCAAGAAAACCATAGATTTTTATAAAGAAAGATGCATAAAGGAATTATTTTCATTTCAAAAGTGTTATTCTCATTAAATTTGATTTTTATATAGAAAGATGCATAAAGGAATTTTTTTTATTTCAAAAGTGTTATTCTCATTAAATTTGATTTTTATGCATAGAAAGATGCATAAAGGAATTTTTTTTATTTCAAAAGTGTTATTCTCATTAAATTTAATTTTTATATAGAAAGATGTAGAAAGGAATTATTTTTATTTCAAAAGTGTTATTCTCATTAAATTTGTTTTTTATATAGAAATATGCATAAAGGAATTATTTTTATTTCAAAAGTGTTATTCTCATTAAATTTGATTTTTATTTAGAAAGATGCAAAAGTGTTATTCTCATTAAATTTGATTTTTATGCATAGAAAGGTGCATAAAGAAAATTTTTATTATAAAAGCGTTATTCTTATAAAAATTGATTTTTATGCATAAATAGATGCATAAAGAAATTCTTTTTATTTTAAAAGTGTTATTCCAATTAAATTTGATTTTATGCATAAATAGATGCATAAAAGGATTTTTTATAAAAGTGTTATTCCCACTGAAGTTGATTTTTATGCATAAATAGATGCATAAAGAATTTTTATATCAAAATTAGAATATTCCTAAATTCTATGTTTAAATTCTATGAGTATAAAAATTAGAATATTCCTAAATTCTATGTTTAAATTCAATGAGTATTTGATAAATGAATAATTAAATACTCTAAGAGAGAAATTTCTATCGTTTTATATTCACATCGATTGTAAAAACAGAATTCAAGAAATCTATGGAGATTGAAATATTCAGATAAATGATTAATCTATTCCTCATTGGAATTCGTATAACTAATTTAGAAATCAGTTAAGTGAATATTCAAAAGAAAGAAATTTAGTAAAATAGTAACTGAATTATCAAACCTTATTGAGAAAGATAGTTCAGGAAAAATCTTATCTGACTCAAACCTTGAATCAGACTATGACCAAGACCAAACTCTTTCGTCAGTTTCGAGGAAAGAAGGAGTGACCAGTTTAGAAAAATACACTCAAAACTCCCACCAAATTTGAAACTAAGTTTGAGACCCTTCAAATTATTCTCTAGATCAAGGTTATAGAATTCGAGGAATTCTGTTATGAAATTCAGAATTTCGATCGAGAAGTTTTGGGGATACTGATTCAGAATTTTGATCAAGAAGTTTTGGGGGATACTGAAATTCAAAATTTCGATCAAGAAGTTTTGGGGATACTGATTCAAGAAATACTCCTTGTATTCAAAAGAAAATCAAACTGAAAACTTGTATAGAAATAAGATGTGATGTGAATAGATGTGATGAGAATAGATGTGATGTGAATAGATGTGATGAGATGGGATGTGAATCAAATAGATGTGAATGAATGGATGGATGTAATGTGATGTGAATAGATGTGATGTGAATCAGATAGATGTGAATGAATGGATGGATGTAAATGTGTATGTGAATGGATGGATGTGAATGTGCATGTGAAGAATGGATGTGGATGTGCATGTGAAGAATGGATGTGGATGTGTATGTGAAGAATGGATGTGGATGTACATGTGAAGAATGGATGTGAATGTGTAGGTGAAGAATGGATGTGCATGTGTATGTGAAGAATGGATGCGGATGTGTATGTGAAGAATGGATGCAGATGTGTATGTGAAGAATGGACGCGGATGTGTATGTGAAGAATGGACGTGGATGAGTATGTGAAAGAATGGATGTGGATGTATGTGAAAGAATGGATGTGGATGTGTATGTGAAAGAATGTGATGTGACATGAATATATGTGGATGTGAAGTGATAAATATGAATGTATGGACAGATGTGAGTAGTCGTACATGTGAACGATTGGATGGATGTGGATAAATGAGATGAGATGTGTATGAATGAGATATGATGTGGATAGAAGTGATGTGATATAATGTGGATAGAATTCATGTGATGGGATGGTGATGAGAATGAATGTGATGGATATGAATGAATGAATGCGATGGATATGAATGAATGAGATGTGATGTCATGTGAATCGGGATGTGAGTGAATGAGATGTGATGTAAATTGGGATAGATGTGAATGGAGGATGCTATGTGATGTGAATGAATATGATGTGATGAGATGTGGATATGAGTAAATGCGAGTGGATGAGATCTGATGCGAGGAAAGATGTGATGAGATGGAAAATGATGTGATGAGAAAAGGAATACATATGAAATAAATGAGGATTGATGTGGAACAATGTGGAAAAACGAGAGTTCGTTACAGAAACTATATTTATGACCTATTTTTAAATGACTGTTTTACGTCAAAAATGCTGGAGAAGCATTTTGACGGTCTTGTGAATGAGGTCGTAAAGTTGCAATAGCTGATGGAGAGTCAACGGAGGATGTCTCGCGAGCAAGGTCTTGACCAGCCTCAGTTCGATTTAAATGGTGAGCTTCCGGTACGGTGGATGAGGAACTAAGGAAGCGGCCTATGAGTGAAGCGCTCGGTGACCTGCGAGGACAAAGGATCCTAGAGGAGGGTGCTGACCATACGTTGCTCGGGCTCAAGCTCGAGCAACGCCGAAGATACCCACACGTACATCGTGGAGGGAAGATATTGGAACAAGGAGTAAGGGTTGTTTTCTGAATTTGGGCATGGATCTGGTTGATTGACCTTGCTGGTCCCCTCAACGGATGAGTCCATGGCTTTTTTATATGGATCTGTTGGTTGATCTTGCTGATGTGAAACGGAGATTCCATTTTGATTTTTATAAGTGAATATATTACCAGGTACTATGAGCTAAGAACTATTGAAAAGGCCCCTGAGTGGATAGGTGGTGAGAGTTTTGGTTGCCAATGATGCCATAGGTACACCGATGAAGGAAAAATTAGAAATTAGGATTCAACCGGATAATTTTGGAGGATTATGATCAGTGATACTATAGTTTCATTAAAAGATTGTTTTAAAGATAGCTGAATTTGTGAAAAAGTCAATTTCATATTGGGTGTGTAAGTGGTGTGGCTAGTTTTAAGTCTGCATGAATATCTGGCTAGGGGACCTGGGAACTCTTTTGCATGGTACCCAGGACAAAACCTAGCCAAATTCTTGAATGAATCCCATCACTACAGTGGTTGAGCGGTTGACTAACCCACGAGACTGGATGGGGTTAGGCTGGACTGATGGATCCCTAAAATGAGACTCAATTATGTTACAGTACGATAGATGAAGTAAATCTTGGATAAAAATTATTATATGGAAAAGAATCAACAACTGTGCCTCTCAATGAAGAAAAAAGCGTTGGTCTCTATGATCCAAGTGCAAGTCTTTTCCTTGATTTGACTATGATACTTACAGGTTTGGTCAGATCAGATCAGTTCAGTTAGTTAAGGATCTTGACTACGTTAGAGTAAAAATATCATGAAGGAATCGCCCGTGCTTTCCGGGCAAGGGAAGTTTTTCCGAGATTCGGTTTTGGAAGAACCGAGGGATTAGTCTCTTGTCTGGATATTCGTGGGCGAGGCCCCTAGTGAAGGACCCTATCCCGTGCAAGAAGTGCTACTTCCGCTGCTAGCACCCCAGGATTCGTTGCGCGGTGGGGACAGGGATCTTTCAATTTGCAGAGATCCCAAAGGGTCAGGTATCCAGTTTTGACAGGTTGACATATTGTGACTTTGCTATGCATTACGCATATAGGACCTCTTTGGTGAAGCATGTGGAACCTACATACTATACAAAAGCTATTGGGAAGCATGAATGGGAGAAGGCAATGGATGCTGAGATGGACGCATTGGTTCATAATGAAACTTGGGATTTGGTTGCCTTACCACAAGGCAAAAATGTCATCGGCAAATGGGTTTATAAGGTGAAATGCAAATCAGATGGTTCCATTGAGCGCCATAAAGCACGGTTGGTAGCTAAGGGTTATGCACAAACCCAAGGCTTGGACTATGATGAAACATTTAGTCCAGTTGCAAAGATGGGAACAGTGAGAGTAGTCATTGCTATGGCTGCAGCAAATGATTGGGAAATGCATCAAATAGATGTGAAAAATGCATTTCTAAATGGTGATTTACAAGAGGAAGTTTATATGGCATAGTCAGAAGGATATGTACACCCGCCAAGGTACCCCACTCATGTATGCAAGTTAAGGAAAGCTGCTTGGATTGATAAGATAAGTCGATATCTTATCTCCCTTGGATTCCAGGTTTCTTCAGCAGATTCTTCACTCTATGTGAAGAAAACAGATCATGGGATTGTCTTGCTTGTCATCTATGTGGATGACTTGATTGTCACAAGAGATCATGCCACATATGTTACGCATGTCAAGAACGCATTGAGTGGGCAGTTTGATATGAAAGACCTGGGTGAATTGAGATATTTTCTTAGGATTGAAGTGACCAAAGACTATGCAGGGACATGGTTAGTGCAACGCCAACATGCATTGGATATGTTGGCAAAATATGGGATGACATGGTGTCAGCCAATGAGTACACCTTTGGAGCAGAATGTGAAGCTGTCACACAATCCGATCTCAGTTATACCATGGGGCTAGTAAGCCAATTTATGCAAAGCCCCTGAAAACCTCATTTGGATGCAGTGAGACGCATTATGCGTTATGTAAAGACCACTAAACATTATGGTCTTCTTTATGAGCATGGTAAAGGCTTGGATATACACGGCTACACAGACGCAAATGGCAGGTAGCTCGTATGACACGAGGTCTACTAGTGGTTATGCTTTTATATTTGGAATTGCAATGGTGAGTTGGAGTAGTAAGAAGCAACCTATTGTTGCTTTATCTAGTACAGAGGCTGAATACATGTGAAGGAGTATGGTTAAAGAGTCTCTTGGGTGAGCCTATTGATGGCAAGGTTGTCATTCATTGTGACAACATGAGCAGCATAGAGTTGGCCAAGAATCTAGTTTTTCATGCACGGACCAAACATATAGAGGTCCACTATCATTTTGTTAGAGAGAAAGTGTTGGATGGTACAGTGGATTTGCAGTATGTGAAGACTGAAGAGCAGGTGGTCGACATCTTTACAAAGCCACTTAGTAGGGAGAAGTTTGAGTACTTCCGTACTATGTTGGGAGTACATGGGATGAGCTTGAGGGGAGTGTTGAGAGCTTTGATAGCCCAAGCTCATCTACATCTTCATCTATGGCAGTACATCATGAGCTTGAGAGGGACTATCGAGATTCAAGCTCGATGTCAGCTTGTGCCAGTTGCACTATGTGCTGGCATGTTAGGTAGTAGCATGTGTGAGACATAAATGACTGCGTCCAACTGGTCATAGTGCGTAGACAGTAGCTAGGGTTAGCTGTGTGTGGACACAACACAAGTAGTGTGGCTTCCCTCTATGGTTAGGGTTTGCTCCTGTGTGTGTGTCTCCTCTCCTTCTACCTATTTTTCATCAGTCCTCACAATGTGAGGCAATCGTAGGAGGGGCTCGATTTCGAAGACTTGATAGTTTGTCAAAAATTTGGTCTCCATCATATCCTTGAACATCTGGAGGCACCAAGAGGGCATCCACATGATGTGCTCATTGTAGCCAAAAAACTGCTTGAGGGTCGGCCCTTTGTTGAATGTCGAAGGCTAAGCCCTGCTCGCCTTCATGGTAGTGGTCCTAGTCAGGGAATGCCTCCAGCAATGTGATGATCAAGTTAAAGAATCTAATCATTTCTATCATGAGGCTAAGTCTCGGACCTGATCATATCTTCATATAAACTCATAGAAGGCCTTGATCATTGTCTTTTTTGTGCAGGCTTGCTAGGTTGTCTAAGAGTGAACCATGGAAAGTTAAACTATAGCTTTGGGTTCTTGTGTTGCTCCTCGTGGGAAGAGGTTCCATGCCCACCATCTTTGGATTGGTAAGTAGTCTAGGTTGATGTGAAGGGGGCGCGGAACCTTGTAGTAGGTTTCCCAAACGAAGGGATTCAGTAGAAAGGGGAACCTCCACCGGCTGCTCTTGCCGATGAGAGAAAAAGTTATGGGGCGAGCAGCGGGGTGGCTGATGGTATCCTCTGCGCTGTCAAGGGGGGTGCTCTCACCACCATGTTCAATGCTTGGACTCAATGAACGAACACAGGACATTGATGTCAATGAATATCATGATGCTGATGATGGGCGTTTCTTGGAGCTATCAATCGAGCAATATTTGGATCACCTGTTCCAACTCTGTTTGGTCGAGGGGGTCCCACTAGTTGAGTGGATTGAGCAGAGGGTTGACCTCCTCGTGCTTGAGTGGTGGAGGCGGTAGAATTTTGCCTTCTTCCAAGGTTTGGGGGGAGCGATGATGAGTCGATGACGAGGGTGGAGGGGTAGTTGATGAAGAAGCTCTTGTGGCGAGCTTGGCATTAAGTAGTGGTGGGGGATTCGTTAAGGTGGAAGGGATATCTCAAAATGCTGTGTGCATTCTCAAACTCAAGGACAAAGAGGGAGGTGAGGGTGGGGTTGGCGAGGGAGGTGGGATAGGAAAATGAATGGGAGAAGACGATTGGGAGGGAATATGGGTAGTGTTGAGGTACTAGATGGGCCGGTGCTGGTGCTTGGGTGAGAGGGACTGGGAGGTGGAGGTTGGTGTGGGGGAGATGAGGGTGGTGGTGGGGGCGATGGTTGCGCTACTTGATTTTGTCCCCTTTGTCATGCCCGTTTTCACTGTGGTGAGCTTCATCCTCTGAGTCTTTCCTCTGAGTCTTTTGGGCCATGTGATCAGAAAAATGCTTTCGCCTCCATAGTTTTTTGAGATGTGGAATCCATCGGGAAGGCCACGTGCGAGTCATCAAACCGGAAGATTCCCATGGCTTCCATTACTTCCATCTATATGTGGAACCTTTGGTAAAGGATAAGAAGCCCAGCTCCAGAGTACGGGGGAATTTCATCGTGGTGGCGGAGGGAGCAGTATGCTACATCGACCATGCCAACCCTTACTATGGAGATGTTGCAGAGCGTTAGCTATGCTTTGGGAGGAGTAGGGGTATGGAAACAAGCCTTCGAGGATTGAGAGGTCAATGACATTAGTTGGTTCTGTTGGTTGGCCGAATCGGAGGAGGTGACACCAAAACTGATGAGGGTGGATTGGGGAGGGTGGGTGGGGACCGCCTAGAAGATTTGGGGGTGGGTGAAAGAAATAAGCCCTTGGAAGAAGAAATGGGGAATGACGGCGATGCTGGAGAGGGGTAGCTTTGTGAGGATGTAATCATAGGTTTGGCAGGAGAGTGGCTCATCTAGAAAAATGTTGTGCTAGAGCAGATTGAGCCGAACACTCCCGGTAGTGGAGGTCGAGGAGCTAGAAGGGGTTTTGTGGGGGGAGGCTGAGGAGGGGCAACTCTGTTGATGTATCTATTAGCGCATCCACCTTTATTTCAATTGCACTAGAGGAAGGGGTAGATGGTGTCGGTGGTAGTTGTGCTGCTTTGGCCTCGGCTACGTCTAGTGCGGCCTCCAGAGCTCGCAGAGTGTCTCCTCTGAGACTTCCCTGTAGTGTTGGAAATCATTTTGTGTCTTTGTGAGGGCCTCTTCCATAGCATGAGGTTGATCCCCAGAGTCTCTAGCAATGGCTTGGGCTAAAGATAGATTGTGGTGGGCCCTCTATGTGGCCTCTTGAGCTTGCTAGACTGTTGTTGGAGTTTGGTGATAGTCGAGATGTCCTGCTCAAGCTGTTGCTCCTTCTCATCCAGCATGTTCTAGAGCTGGAGGTTATTGAGGTTTGTAGTGTATAAATCTTGTGCAATCTGCCTCTCTTAGCAACATCTCTTTTTGGGACATGGTTGTCGCCTCCTTTTGGCAGTATATACAATCTAGCATCTGAGTAATGAGCTCCCTAGCCATATGAGAAAATCCTAGTGCGAATTTTGGCACTGATCCATCAGCCGCCACATGCACACTCTCCGCATATGCTTTGGCTTGACCAAAGGAGAGGAGGGGCCTACTTTTGTGAATTGAGGGGGAAAATTTGCTAAGTTGTCCGAGGGCAGGGTTTTATAAAGATTTTGATTGAAGAAGTCTTGCTTCTGCCTCTCCTCCTCTATAGCCTTTCGTCTGGCTTCCTCAACTTCTAGCTCCTCTTGTGTGTAGGACCTTGACTAGGAGGTGGGGGAACTAGCTCCTTGCCTTCGGGTTCTGGGTGGTGGATTTTTGCGCGTGGTGGTTCAGGAGAGGATGGTAGTGGGGGCATGGAAATGGGCACTACATCTGGGCCACTGAGCTTGATGGCTCGGGGAACTCCTCCCACCCGGTAGCATGGTAAAGATCTTTTGTGAGGAGCATGGCTGCTACAAGATTCCCCTAAGGATTGGAGCAAATAACATGGAGCTCCTTGTGCAGATATTTGGCCCAATTTACTGGATGCCCTTGGCACACGCGCTGGTCAAAGTGGACATGCTGCATCTACTGAACCTATCTATCCAGCAGGTTGTCAAAAGAAACTCTAGTGCCCTTGCTAGCATGATTAGCTATTCCTATGTGATATTGGCCCACTCGACTCCGTTTTTGCTGGTAACACCATATTGGGAAATATGGGAATTTTCCACAAGTTTGGGACATGTGGTCAAAACTTTGGATTTTCCATAACTTGAACACCATTAATCCAAATGAGTGGTTTATGGCTCTTTAGATCCCATTTTTCAAGCGCTTTCCAATGATAGGTCACATGATAGGGCTTTGAGAAACTTACAAACATGTTATCCATGTCCCCCTTTTTTAGTATTCAAAAATGGGAATTGGGAGATTCCCAAATTCTCTAATATGGTGTTTGGTTGCACCCGTGTAAGTTCCCTTGGTCATCTTGGGTAGTGGAGGACCTCCATGGAGGTGTCAGCCACCATGGGGGATAGAGGGTGTGAGCACACGAAGGCTGGAGAGAAAAATTGGCAAGAGTTTGGTTACTTTGAGAGCTAAAAAAGAGGAAATGAGGGGTAGGGCCCATATATATACTTTTCCAAAAGGACACGTCAATGGAAATCTGAATGGTACGAGCTTGGCATCCCTAGCAAACGGGCGTGGCATCCCTAGCAAACGGGCATGGCATCTTCACAGTGAATAGGCGTGGCATCCGGGTCTGGATTTGTTATTACGGGCATGACAGTTGTTGGAAAAGGCATACCAAATTTTACTCAAGATGGAATGGGCGTGGCACTTCATTTGGGGGAATGGTATGGCCATGGTTCTTTGAGCAAAAGGTGGTGCAGCTGTGGCACTTTCAAAATGGTTGTGGCATTTGGGTTTGATGATGGAATGGCCTTGGCACTTCATTTGTGGGTTGGTATGGCCATGTCAAGTTGAGAAAAATTTTCAAATGGCCATGGTAGTTTAAGTGAATGTTGGTGCGGCCGTGGCATATTTGAAATGGCTGTGGCAAATTTGAAGTTCTAAATGGTGCAGCCATGGTAGATGGGGGATGCAAATGGTACGGACATGGAATATTGGGTATGCCTATGGCACTTTTTTTTTGTGGGGGTATCGTGAGTCAAGTTTTGTACCCTTGAGCTATGCTACCAGCACCCCATTGCGGATTTTGCACCGACTCCATGCCAAAGTGAAGAGTCAATTCCAAATAGGTGGGGACGTCTAATTCCTCGTGGGGGGGTGTAGAGGCTGATGATAAGGGAGTACTTGCAATTCCAAATAGGTGGGGACGTCTGATTCCTCGTGGGGGGATGCAGAGGCTGATGATAAGGGAGTACTTGCAATTGGAGAGGTTGATTGTGGCTATGGAGTACTCTGAGGCAGCCTGAGAATAATGGGTGGAGGAGTTGTAGATGTTCAGGGTATATCATTGGTAAGTGTCATTGTGAAGCTTCTTCTTCCCTTTTTCCTTGTTGGTAGGCATTGTGGCAGAGACCACCTTGGGTTTCCATTGAAAGGTCAATGATTGTGGAGTGAAACAAGGTGGGAGTTGGGGTTGGGGTGATTTGGGGATCCAAATACGACAATTTCCCTCGTAGAAATGTTGGGCTTGTAGTAGAGGTTGGGGGATGCACCTGGAGGTTGGTTTTGGGCAAGACTGAGGGTATGATTGAGGATAGGTATGTTGTGGAGAATGTTTTGGTGGGCGTCTATCATGTACCCTATACCCTGTGGGCTTGTGGTTGGCAAATTGGTTGCCTACTACGAGGTGGACAAGGAGCTTCGGGGTGCTGGTGTATGAGGGTCAGAGTTGGATTGTCAGGGCATCCACAATGTAGATGTGCCCTCATAATAGCCATGTGTAGTTAGGAGTTTCTTAGGCACCCAATGGGGAGAAGGCATGCACTGTGTGTAGGTGTTAGTGTGGTTAGTGTTGTGTGGGGGGTCAGCACCTTGTGTGATTGTTGAGATGTTGGAGTGGTCTACCGCGAGTGTGGTGGTGGGGAGGATGTGAGAGGCAATGATGTGTTTGGAAGGGTGAGTGGCCTCTTTTTAAGCGGGACGGATTTTTGGGAATTTGAAGAAGGAATGATGATGGGGAGTGGAGGGGTGGCTTCTTGGCACAGGGGAGCAGTGGGTACGGGCTCTTCATCCATAAGGATTGTAACTTGGACAAAGGCTAGTTGTAAGGTAGCCGTCCTTGCATATACCAATCAATGTGGCACCTATTGTGTTGCATCCAACCCCTTCCAAAGGAGTATTTCTTTAGGCATAGTTCCTACAGGCATCACATAGAACTTCCCTTCTAAGGGATTATTTCCAATTTGGAACAAAAGGGTGTGACTATGCCTAAGCAGTGAACTACCTGAGATGCCATTGTTGTGACTGTGTGGCGGCAGGGGTATCTTTTAGTGAAGGTTCCCTAAGGAAACACCATGTTTCATGTGACATAAAATTATAATTAGCCCTATATTAAAGAGAGCTAATTTTTGGGTGAAGCTTGTTAGGGTGGTCATTCTTAACCACAACCGGGCAAGCTTCACCTCCCATTCTTCCTCTTGGAGGTTGACAACTTGGGCCATGTTGATCACCATGATTTGTTTCTATCGAAGCTTGGCTTGCCTCGCTTTGGCCTCTTGTTGGGCTGCTTGTTTCATGTTCTCATGGTCATTTTTTTATTCTTTCTTATCGTGTATGGCTCTTAAGGTGGCTTTGTCAGTGACTCGGCCATATTAGCCTGGTAATGGTTGTACCACCATTGACCAGGCTTTTGCCCACCATGACCCCCCCATCCAGAGATGTGCCTAGAAAGTTGTCGATGGTGAGGCTCTAGTGCAGATGTCCTCTAGTGCATGAGTATGGATATGTACTCATGGAGTAGCTGCTACATTAGCTTAGCTAGAAGAATATTAAGCTATAATCTTAACAAAAATGTATTGGCTAGTGAAGAGAGTTTCTTGTGATATTTTACGATTTTAGGTAGGCCATATGTGTGACTCTTCTTTTCTTTATTTTATTTTCTCTTTTTTTTTATTTTTTGGTTGTTTTCTTCTTCTTCTTCTTTTCTTTATTTTATTTTTTGCTACCACCTTACAAGAAATGGGTTCTTGTGTCTACTCCCTATTTTAGAGAATAGGTTCTTATGTCTGCCGCGTAGCTTCTGCACTTATGCTTCTCATCAACAAGAGGGGTGAAAGTAGCATTGTGAGTTTGTCTTTGATGTGGTTTCTCATAAGTCTCCATTTTAGATGTGGGAATTGATTCTTGAATTTGTGGTTTAAGTGTTGTCGAGGCGGTAGGTAAAGGTTCTGGCCATTGGGGTTGATTCAACACACGAGCTCTTGTGTAGGTGCTGAATGCATGAGAGGGGTTGAGTTAGTTGCTTGGTGTTTCTTGGGCCTCAATTCTTCTCAAAATTTAGGTGAAGCTGTTGGGGTTGCATTTGGTGTGGTGAGGCTTTCTTCACTTTGTTTGATTTTTGCAACTATATGAAGGCATTACCACCATAATACCTTTGTTGTTGAACCACGTTAATAGGCACCCATCTTTGATGAACATTAGGAGTTAATGGTTGATGCCTTTGGTGCGCTGAGGTTTATTTCTTTTTTTAGGGTTGGGTGACTTCTTGATGCAGTTGGGAATCCAAGCTTTGGTATTACCTTGGTAGAGTACCCTTTGTGCTTGCAATAATGTATTTGGTACCCACACTTGTTGAGTTTCCGCGGAGCTCTTAGAGGAACTCGCATAGGCTTTTGTCGATGGCGTTGTGGAGTACTTTTATTTTTCCTTAGCCTCACAGTGTTGCATTGAAGAAGAGGCTTTGATGTGATCGAGGCACCCAAATTGGATTGGTGCCTTTGTAGTAGCCTTGAGATACACGTACTCCTTTTCCACCCACATTTTGATACCATTAATATAACTTGATTCTGGCTCTCATGGTGGAGTTTTCTTTTTGGTTGTAGTGGGGAAGGTTTTGCGTCCTCTTTCACATTAGTTGGCACTGAGGTTGCGAGTTTGAGACTCATGGGCATTGTTGATAAGATGAGAGTGGAGTATCTTGTGGAGTGGCTTTCAAAGATGATGCTTTTGAGAATGTGGACGTCTCCTTTGGTGAGGTTGGTCGATGAAGAGGCATTGGCTCCGGGGTGTTGAAATGTAGAGAGAAAGAGACGAGACAAGAGACACATCATGTACGCTCCCAAAGACTGATTCATATTGAGGACAAGATACATATATATAGGTGAGACCAAGTTAGGTAGAGTGAGCCATATATAGAGCTCCAACACCCCCACTCAAACAAGGGTCTCTAGCTATGGATGAAAAAACCCTTGGGGAGTACAAGGGAAAAACCCAAGCCCCTATACAAATGTGAAAATATGAACCAGAAGTAATGATGTGAAAGTGCATTGTGCATCTATGTACAAATATACAAAAGGACCAAGAGGTCATAGTGAGCAATTGAGGAATGTGCAAAGTGCATGGTGTCTAGAAGATTACAACGATATATGTACAAAGCTACCATAAGAGTAAAGAGCCTAATCTAGAAAGAGTGAGCCCGAGGCAACTCCAAGCTCTGAGCGCAAGAGAATGAAGCGTGACTCATTGAGACCTTTGGTAAGAATATCTTCAATCATCTGGTCACTTGGACAATGTTCAATCATGATAGTGCCTTTGCGTACTTCGTATCGAACATAATGGTAATGCACAGCAATATGTTTTGACTTGTTATGATGGACATGGTCTTTTGCAAGACTAATAGCACTCTGATTATCACACCGCAAGGGTGTACTAGAAAGAGGAGAATGGCCAATATCTGTCAACACTTGTCGAAGCCAAATGAGTTCACGAGCTGCAAGTGTTGCCGCAACATATTCAGATTCGGTTGTAGAAACTACAACACAACGTTGTTTCTTGATGGTCCAAGAAATAAGACAACCATTAATGAAGAAACAATTGCCACTAGTAGATCGCATAGATAAATGTGAGCTGGCCCAATCTGCATCTGTGTAACCCAAAAGAGAAAGAGATGGAATGGAGTCCGATGTGAATTGTCGTTGATAAACTAAACCATAATCTATAGTGCCTTTCAAGTATTTCAACACGCGCTTTGCTGAAGACCAATGCTTAAGAGAAGGACATGCAAGGTGTTGCTTGAGATAGTTAGCAATAAACAAAATGTCAGGACGAGTGTTCAAACCAACAACTTGAAGACATCCAACCAAATTAGCATATGGTTGATTTGTAACAAGCTGGCCACCACCATCAGAAGTGTTTTTCATGGAACTCGCAAGACAAGGAGTAGTTGCTGAATGTGCAGATTCCAAACCAAACTTCTTAATAGTATCTTCAATAAACTTTGACTGTCGAAGTAATAAAATACCTTTACTGCGATCCCTTTGAATCTGAATGCCAAGACACAAGTGAAGCTCTCCAAGATCCACCATATCAAATGCCGAAGATAACAACTGCTTACTTTGGTGTAGAAATCCCAAATCATTGGAAACAAGGATTGTATCATCCACATAAAGGGCAAGGATTACAAAACTACCATTTTGGTGTTTGGTAAATAAGTTGGGATCAGAAGAGCAAGAGAGAAAGCCATGGGAGGTAAGAAAAAGATCAAACTTGATGTACCAGGCCCGTGAAGCTTGTTTAAGACCATATAAAGCCCTATGAAGACGAGCAACAAGATCTTCCTTCCCTGCAATAACAAATCCTTCTGGCTGTTCCATGTAAATTTCTTCATTCAAATCTCCATTCAAGAAAGCTGTGCGCACGTCCATCTGATGAATTTCTAAGTCAAATTGAACAGCAAATGCCAATAAAACCCGAATACTAGTAATGCGAACAACTGGTGAAAAGGTTTCATGATAATCAACGCCAGCAACTTGAAAATAACCTTTAGCAACTAAACGTGCCTTGAATTTGTCAAAGGATCCATCTGCTTTAAATTTTGTCTTATATACCCACTTACACTTAATGGCAGTATGGCCAGGAGGTAGCTCAGTGAGTATCCATGTACCCATCACAGCATGGACAGGTGAAATTCCTTCTATATCTCATTTTCGAACCTCTGGATGTATTGCTTACATTCATGTTCCTAAAGAAACACGAGCAAAGCTTGATGCTCTTGGGCTTAAAGTTAAAGTTTATTGGGTATTCTCACACTTCCAAAGGCTACAAATTCTATGACCCGTCCTCCAAGAAAGTGCTTGTGAATCGTGATGCTATTTTCAATGAACAGCTTATGGGCAGTACATGGTCCATGGATGATTCTGATGATACTAAATCTTTGCTTCAAGCTTTTCCATTCTTGTGTGATGATGAATCTTCTTCTATAGAGCAAATTTCCTCTTCACAACCATCTAAAGAGCAACTTTCCTCTTCACAACCATTGATTCCGAATGCTGTCATTGATGATGTTGACATTTTTATTGATCTGCCTATTGATTTTGAGCATGGTTCTTGTCATGTTTATGATGAAGATTTTGAGGACAAGATACATATATATAGGTGAGACCAAGTTAGGTAGAGTGAGCCATATATAGAGCTCCAACACAGGGATTTTCCTTTGAGTTCCTTTTAAGAGATAGATTGTAAGGTTCCTCCTCAGCCCTAAAAGATGTATAAGCTATCCTCTCAGTCTTATGTAAGCATCCCTTATTTTAGAATGTAAGAAAACATTATTTTTCCTTGTTTTTGATCTAGAGAGAGAAAATATTCTAGAGAGAGATAATACAACTTTGAGATATTTTTGGATATAAAGTTATCCCTTTTATTTAAGATGAATTCCCCTAAAATTGAAGTTTAGAAAGAGTTTTCTAATATGCATTAGAAATTAATTGAATATGTGTATTAGACACCTTAGCCTAAGGATCCACATTTTCAAAAAAATTTGATTATAGTCCAAAGAGTATTCCAAAGGGCCAATAGGATTAATCCAAGTGTTGGAATAACAAAAATGCAAAGAATAAAAGAAAAACCCTCAAAAATGACTAAATTCTCACATAAGATGAAGAGTTGACTAAGTACTAGGGTTTATTAGTAAAAAAATGAGATTTATTAGTAAAAAAATAGAATTTTAACATCTCAGGAAGGAAGACCATGAAGGAGGTGCCTAAATCACATAATTACTCTACATTTTTAATTCAAAAAAATGAGATATTTCATCTCTCCTCTCTCCTCTTTCAAACTGGATCAAAAAAGTGAGCCAAACTGATCCCCAAAATGGATCAAACTAAAGCTGGAAGCCTCTAGATCCCAGTTGGGGACTTGGTTGGTGGCCTCCTTGTCCTATAAATAGAGCCCCATTCCTTTGTATTTTCATCTTAGTGTATTTACATGCTAGTATAATCTTCAATGTAGTGTAATTTTATTATCCCTCTACTTTACCTCTCCATTGTGAAGCTTTGGAGCTTCACTAATCCTCTTCCTCTCTTGGAGATTACCCTCTTCTTCTTGGTGGCCAAGCTTTCTCTTGTGGGCTTCACTTCTTCGTAAAGAATCAAGCCAAAAACCAAGGGTGAGCCTAAAAACAATGGTGTTTTTCTCTTTTTTGTTTTGATAATCTTCTTCCCAACCTCTCTAATGCTTGGGAAGCATTTTAATCTATGGTTTCTTCTTTAAAACCATGATTTTATTGATTATATTATTTAAATGGATTAGTGTTAATCTTTTATGCTTAAATGTAATGTTTTTGATTTGTAAATCTCTCTTTTTGTAAGAATACTAACCTTTAAGGATTAATCCTTCTTGGAAGGATAGATCTTAGTCCTAATCTCATTTTCTTACCCAAAACTCTAGGCCTAACAAGCTAGAGATTGAGATTAAGCATTTTTATGATTTTTAATCTAATTAAAATGAGAATTAATTCATTTATGCTTGTTTTATGTTAGATTTTTTTGTTTATTTTATTTTCCTATCATAATAACCATATTATCATGATATGTTGACTAGTTAAAGTACTAGCTTGCTTTTTTCTTATTATAATCTTTTATAAAATGGAAAAAATCTCCTCCATGCAAGTGTCCACATACACTTGAGTCTCTAAGGTCAGGATATGATGTATTGGGGGCTCACTCTTGGAGCTATCAAGAAATTCCACCAATGGGGACCCACACAGAGATTTTGAAAACTCAGAAAATACATGATTGTGCTGAAATGTTTGCGCCCACCTTTGGACTAGTCATCAAGAGACAAAAGTTAGCTCATGAGCTCACGAATATGCTCAAATGTTTTGAGAATATTTTAAGCTAATGGCAGTGAGATATGAATTTTTTATTGGACCCCAGTTTGCCCACTTTTTGACAAGGTACACCTAGTCTCTTCTCACCTCCCTTACACATTCATCACCTACACACTTACTCATTCCTTTCTCACTCCATCAAACATGCAAACTTCATGTCCTCTCTCACCCTCTTCACCTTTGCCCTCTCCTTCCATCTCCATTTTCTCTCATATCTACTCTACACCCATACCTCATCTCCATTTCTCTCCCTACTACTCCCATATTACTAAATTATTTTCCCAATCTTAAAAAATACATAAAAATTCAGCATGAATGTATCATATTAACCTCTGCAAATATGGGGTTTCCATCTACAAAAACCCCCTTCACCTCAATCAACTTTTGTGGCGTCGAATGCAAGAAGGAGACCGGCGGGGGCGGGTTAACTTAAAGATCTACACATGGGTGAGTCCAAGCTTCTTCGAGCTTTCAACCACACAAAGGATCTTTCCAAATCTTTACTCCTCTCACTCAACCTCTGAACACTTCTCACCCATTTGTACATTGTACTTCTAACCTTTTATAGTGATTACTAAAAAACTACTACTAACCACTAAACATATGTAAATAAGCACCCACTCTAGAACTTTTTGAGTAGGCATTACTACAAGTTATTTGCTCAAACCTCTACATCACACTCTCCTCTCACCTTCAATAATTCTCTCACCTTGAGCCCACATCCATGTGACTCAAGGGATAAGAAGAGGCCCACTCTCATTTCAAAATAAAAAATCCATAATCTATGATTTCTCATAATAAAATTGATTAGGCTTAATCCTAATTGGGGCTTCTCAAACCTATAAATAGAGCCCCTCCATTCCTTGTGGAGGGGGGATTACACACATTGTACACCACTCCCAACTCTAGTGTGTAAAGAGATAGTGAACTTGTGAGCTCTCTCTATACATCAATACCTTTGATTGCATAGAGAAGCTTGAAGCTAGTTATGTCATTGTGAGGGCTTGAGTGATGCCATACTCCCTTATCATAATTGTATCTTGCCCTTGTTGCATAAGTAAGATTAGTAGTTTGGGTGCAATTGTGTACAAAGTCTTGGACTCCTACATCTCCAAAGTTGATTTAGCAAAGCGGTTCGATGTTTGATATAAGGTAAATTCGATCCTTGTATTTTGTGGTGTGATTTTATGCTTAGCGGCTTGAGGACCTGTTTTTGATTTGTTGCCTTTCAATCCATGGTAAGAGGGTTGTATGGTGAGAGGACTCCTGTAACCTTAAGACCATGTGTATACCGACAACAAAATCAAGCCTATATTGTCTCTCTAAGCTCTTCTCCAAGTTTGGTGTGCATCTATTTGTGTTATGCTAGTCACCTCCACACACAATATCATATGTTTATGAGTGTTTGTTGATGGTGGGTGTGCCTTTTGATTGATGTATATGGTTAGCTTGTATTGATTGGCTACAAGGAAAGATCTTTGGTGTCCTAGTTCACACACATGACTAGGTGGTGCCCCTTTTCTTGTTGAGTATGTGGCATTGTGCCCCAAGCCCATTGAGCAACACGGGAGCCTTGAGGAGTGCTTAGAGGCCGCTCTTCTTGTTGCCCGCCCCGGACTGCCTCAATACTATGAATCCCAAGTATTCTACATGGTCAGCAGAGAAAGTGCACTAGAGAAAGTGCACTTGCTCTTCTTTGCAAAGAGCTGCCTTGGACTGTCTGCCTCAATACTATGAATCCCAAGTATTCTACATGGTTAGCAGAGAAAGTGCACTTGCTCTTCTTTGCAAATAGTTCGTGCTTCCTTAGGATCTCTAGGACCTTGCGCACATGATCTTCATGATTTGCTGCATTCTTAGAGTATACAAAGATGTCATCAAAGAAAACAAGAACAAAATCATCCAAGTATTCTCTGAGAATATCTTGCATGAGGCGATTAAACGTCATTGGGGCATTAGTTAATCCGAATGGCATGACTATAAATTCATAATGCCCATAGCGAGTATTGAAAGCTGTCTTTGGGATATCTTGTTCCTTAATTTTGATCTGGTAATACCCAGATTTGAGATCCACTTAACCGATCCAGAAGTTCATCGATCCTAGGGATAGGATACTTATTTTTAATTATTAACTGATTTAATCCTCTGTAATCAATATAGAGTCTTAACGTTCCATCTTTCTTTTTTTCTGAAAGAGAATGGGCGCACCCGAAGGTGAAACACTTGGTCTTACACGAATCCTTGCTCTAGCAGTTGCCTTAACTGCTCCTTAAGTTCTATGGCTTTTGGAACTGGCATTTTGCATACACTTGGGAGCATACTGGCTAAGCTCCAAGGGTTAGTTCTATCTCATGATCTACTTCACGAGTCGGAGGCATCTCAGTCACTTCTTCTAGGAACACATCGGCATACTCACTTAACCACTTTGGTTCCTTAGCCTTGAATTTTCTATCTACTAGTGGATTCATTTTAAAATGACATAGGCCCTTCAATAATTTAGAAGCTTTGACTAATTGCAGAATTGGGGATCCAAAAATTCCAGTTCCTTGGTGGACTCAACTCTTGTGCAGGTCGAGGAAAGAAATGGTTCCATTGTAACACTGAATGTCAGCCTGATTTTTATGGAGTGAATCCATTCCAAGGATTCCGTAGATTCCCAAGGATAGGACACTGAACTGGTAGTCTGTTATGTTTCCATCTAGACTAAACTGAATACGGTCTGTCTCAAGGTGTGTGAAAATAATCTTTCCACTGGCCAATTCCACTTGCATAGGTTTCCTTGATTTTTGATTTAGGACTAATTTAAACAGACATCCTAGGGAAATAAAAGAATGTGTATTGCATAGGTTTCCTTGATTTTTGATTTAGGACTAACTTAAGCACACATCTTGGGGAAATAAAAGAATGTGTATTGCTTGAATCAATAAAAAACTTGAAATGCTTACCCTTGTGCTCTATTGGATTCTAGAGGACTGAGAATTGATGATTCTGCCCTTGATGTTCAATGGCGGCATAAATCTATCCTCTTTCTTCCTCCACTTCCTCAGCTATTGTGGGCGTCTCTAATTGAAGTAGTGTGAGGTGAAAATCTGTCTCTCTTTGGTTTCCCCAATTTTGGAAGGGATTTCTGAGACTACTTTGCATTGAGGCTGCAGGCTTTTGAAGGACGAGGGAGCTGGCTTTGGCGGGACCTTAACAACAAAGGCCTTGGTGAAGTCCTTTGCCCCGTACTGCTTTAGCCATGATAATTGGCTTGGCATTCTTTACCAGGGTGTCCAGAGATTTGTTCATTCCTCAAATGAAACTAGCCATGAGCAAAAGAGCGAACGCCTGGCGATACTCTTCAATAGTTTTGCTCCCTTGGGTTAACTCCCTTGGGTTAACCTGGCCATGAGTTGCTCTTCATCAAGTGGGTGAGTACTTGAGCAAAAGAGCGAACGCCTGGTGATACTCTTCAATAGTTTTTCTCCCTTGGGTTAACTCTCCAAGAATTCATTCATCTTAGTTTCCAAGAAGCTGGGAGGATAGAATCTCTTCCTTAGGTATGTCTTGAGATCATTCCATGTCTGGGTGTTCCGATCCCCAGATGATTTGTCTCACAGTGGTTTCTCCATGATACTTTGGTTGTTTCTACTATCTTCATCCTTTTGCAAGAGCCACTTTACTTTTCTCATTATACCCAGTGACATCGAAGTATTCTTCCATTTCTTCGATCCACTTTTCGACATCCTCGCCCAAGTTTTCCCCTTCACCCTTGAAGGGACCAGGCCGAGATCTGTGAAGGGCTTTGCGAACATTGGGGTCAAAATCTTCCTCATTTGTGAGAGGATCTGGTTGTCTGCCCATGATTTGCATATCTCATGATTATGCCAAAACGATACATCGTTAAATTTCTATTTGATTTTGTCATCGAGATCCTAAGACTTAAGAAGTTCGAAAATAATTACTTTAGACAAGAAAATCAATCTTATTAAATATCTACAACATATGTCCAAGGAAACAGATCTTATTTCTTTAAACTCGATATCTGATAGTTAAATCACTTAGATAACAGGAAAATTTTCACAAAACATTCTTTATTTACATAACGTTTGCAATATATACATAGAGCAACATGGCTCCAGAAAATCAAAACCTTTGTGGTATATGCATGAGACAACGATATTGGGCTACTGGCATGACGCGATACAATTGTTCCCTTACCGCTAAAGGTGCTACAATCTTACTACTCGGGATAAAACATCTAAGAAGTAGGCTATAAATATGATAAGAAAGCCTAAAATCGCGAGGTGTGGGGGGGTGATACAGGATAACATTGCGAACCACCTTTAGCCTCAATAGGATCATGGCTAAGGAGATATTCTTTCTCAATATCAGGCGCGCTGGTTGCAAGAGGCGTGAACATATTGCCCTGCGTGCCACTTATGATGTCGTCTCTCATCCGGGTGCGGAAAATATAATTCCTCGAAATGATTTGCGAGTCTTGCTCTGCTCGTTTGAGTTGTATAACGGAGGAGAGGATATGCTCAAAAGTGAAAGCAATCATATCCTAAGATTGAGTAAGATTGGGAATACCAGATAAACATGGAACGTTCATCTATAAAATCAAATTCATTGATTAAAAGTCTTCATTAATGAAGCTTAATCTGAACGAGAATACAACATGAAAATGCATCTTTCTAAGTTTTTATTATAAATTTATGATAAAATTTATTTTTCCTTCTTAAGCTTTCAACAAAGCTCTAATACCACCAGCGGTGAGACCCCTGCCCTCTCCGCGCAGCCTCTCTGGGACGCTCTAGTGGAAGTAGCAGCCTCTCACGTAGGGCAGGGCTTCCCACTCGGGGCCTCGCCCATGAATGTCTGGACAAGAGACTAATCCGATGGTTCCTTCGAAATCGAGACCAAAAAAACTTTCCTCGCCTAGAAAGCACTTGGTTCATAGAAATCACCGCTTTTTTTCCCTTAAGCGAGGCACAACTGCCGCCGCTGATTCTTTCCCCCACAGAACAAGAATCTTCCTGGGACTTATTCTAACTAATGTAACTTGAACGTATCTAATTGTATCGGGGAATCCACCGACCGATCTAGACCATGGGTTAGCCAATCGCCCAGCCAACCGCCCAACCACTGTATTGGTGGGATCCCTTTATATAAAAATTTGGTTGAGTTTTATCCCGAGTACTAGGGAAAAGAGTTCCCTGGCCCCCTAGCCGGCACTCATGTAAAATACAATTTAGACACACCACTTACACACCCAATATGAAATTGCCTTTTACAGATTCAATTATCTTTACAGCAGAATTGAAATGAAACCATAGTATTTTGATCATAATCCTCCAAAATATCTAGTCTATTGTTTTACAATCAAAATATCATCCGGACTCTCTGTTGAAGACCAGCTAGTGAACCAACGAGATCCAATTTCAAGTTCTAAGTCACATAGATAATTTGTTATCAGTCCATCCATATCTTCCTCGACATACACATGGGTCTCCTATAGCAGCCCCATGAGCCTGTGCATCGCCTATTCAGAACCCTCTAGGATCCTCCTTAGGTGTCCTAGCACTTCACTCACGGACCGCTTCGTCGGCCCTCGCCCATCGTACCGGAAGTGCACCATTTTAACCATACTGAGGGTGGTCAAGACCTTGGCAGGCTTTGCGGCGCGGGAGACATCCTTTGATGACTCCTTGCCAGGTGTTAAAACATAATTCTCCTTAGATTAAACCATAATCCAGGTGTTAAAATATAATTCTCCTTAGATTAAACCATAAGCCAAATGCTTCCTCCAACATTCTCGCATAAGATAATCCTTTAGAAAAAACAGAGTTTCTATGTAAGTAAGAATTTCCCATTGAGTTTGATCCCACAAGACCCTTTTTCTCAGTATCCAGACTTTCTTAATGAAAATCACAATTCTAGTATCTTGGTAACCCACCCATCAATTACAATGAGTTTTTGACTTATTTCTCGATGATTCTGGTCTAAGGAAAACTTCTCTAAATCACGGGTAATCCATTCTTTGTACTACTGAAGAAATGGGAATGGTCACAAGCTTTTACTTAATTTCTGGTTTGAGAGATGGGAAAGCAGCTTACTGGCCGACTATTCTCACGTGGTCGTGGTCTACCATAAATTACTCGGATTTAATCCTAGCTTTGATTCCTAAGGATTTTTCTTCTATTTATATGATAAATTAACGATGATGTCCAATTGTAAGGAAAAATCCAAAATTATGAAAATTTATTCTTTCCTGGTGGTCACAATAGAATCATAAATAGTTCTATTCAAGAATAATGGAATTTTATAAAGATAACTCTTTTTCCCATAATCCATTTGTGAATATGCATACATCCTTTTATTGATTTATTCACATAGAAATATTTTTAAATATTCTTTTCTCCATTTGGATCCTCAACATTAATATATCATAATTTTCTACATGAAATTATTGTGAAATCTTCTCTTTTAACACCGAAATTAGTTTATGCATTTTCTAATTAAAGATTAACGAGAATTCCTCTTTTAAATAAATGAAAATACCCATATTTGAAATATGCCAAAAATTCCATTCTTTTAATATTTAAAATATTTGTATCTAGAATATCATGGGAATTCCTCTTTTTGCATCTAAGTTTTTATGCATGTAAAAATAAATATAACCAAATATCCTCTTTTCTCTATTTAAACAAATATGCATAAAAACTATAAAATTATTTTCCATAAATATAACAAAATCATTCTTTTAGCATAAAAAAATATATGCCTAGAATGTTATGGGAATTTCTCTTTTTGCTTTATTAAATTTATGCATAAAAATAAGGTTTATCTCTTTTCTGGAAAATTTTGCCATAGCTTCGCTGCAACTTTTGATAATGTTCAATTTTCTAACTTTAAATGAATATTCATAATTGAAATATGATAAGAACTCCTCTTTTTAACTAAAATTTATTTATGCATATATAACATAATTATAATCATAATTATAAGCATAATTATGATTAAATCTCTTGATTATTCTTAAATATCCATTCCTTATTTCCAAAAATGTTAGCATAACCCTCTTTCAACTTAAAATGAATTAGTATGATTTTTCTTAATCATAAACAAGCTTAAGAAAATTAATCATGATTTTTAACTAGATTAAAATCATAAAAATACCTAATCTTTTTCTCTAACTTGTCAAGCCTAGAGTTTTGTTTAAGATAATGAGTTTATCATTAAGAATCACCCTTCTAACAATGATCTAACCATAGATATGATTAATATTTTCAAAAAGAGAGATTTACTAATAAAAATACTATAATTAAGCATAAAGATTAGTATTAAACCATTTAAACATTATGAATCATTAGAAAGCTTGATTTCAAGAAAAAACCATTTAATTGAAAGCTTCCCAAGTATTAGAGGGGTTGGGAAGGAGATAACCATTGAGAAAGATAGAAAAACCATTGGATTAAGGCTTACCTTTAATTTTGGCTTGATTCTTTAAAGAAAGAAGTGAAGCCCACAAAGAAAGCTTTGGCCACCAAGTTGGGGAGGGTAATCTCCAAGAGAGGATGGAGAATTGTGAAGCTCCAAAGCTTCCAAAAGTAGAGGCAAAATAGAGGGATAATAGAATTACACCAAAATGAAGATAATATTGGCTTGTAATTACTCAAAGATTAAAATAAAAAGTAATGAGGGTCTATTTATAGGTGAGGGAGGCCACTAACCAAGTCCAACTGGGTTGTAGTGGCTTCCAGCTTTAGTTTGATCCATTTTGGACAAGTTTTGCACCAGTTTGGCTCACTTTTTGATCCAGTTTGCAGGAGGAGAGATAAAAATATCTCATTTTTTTAAATTAAAAATGCAAGGTAATGATGAAAAAAAGGTGCCTACTTCATGAGCCGTCTCCCTCCTTACTGAGGTGTCAAGAATTGAAGTATTTACTAATAAACCTTAATTTTTAACTAATAGACCCAATACTTGGTCAACTCTTCATCTTATGTGAGTATTTACTCATTTTTTGGGCATTTTCTTTTATTATTTGTATTTTTGTCATCCCAAAACTTGGATTAATCCTATTTTCCCTTTAGAACCTTATTTGGATCTTTGTCAAGAATTTCTGAAAATTTGGACCCTCAGGCTAAAGTCTTTAATACACATATTCAATTAATTTCTAAAGTCTTCACCCAAGTTCTTCTCTTCAATGAATAGCATTGACACCAAATCTGTGAAGTTGGGAATGTTCTCCCGAGTCTGAATAGACATCTTGAATGCCTTGTATTGTGGCTCGAGACCATGCAAACACACTTCCACCTTATCATCATCATCAACAGAAATCAACAGAAACACCAATTGATACAAGGGATTCCACAATGCCCTTGACCTTCAAAGCATAATCATTCACAGATATATTCTTCTTTTCCACAGTATGAAGCTCATTCTTCAACTGAATTTTTTGTGCCTTCGTGTTGGTTTCATACTGCTTCACCAAGGTGTCCCATGCCTTCTTAGGTGACTCGGCATCTTGTATATGCCTAATCATAGTGTCTTGTATGTTGATAGAAAGCCAATACATGACTTTACTTGCTCCTTGATTCCAATCCTTGAACTCTTTTATATTAGTTGGATTAATCACCGGTATCTCCGGTGCCTCCTCATGTTCACCTTCAATGTAGTCCTAGTAACCTTTTCCCAGTCCTAGTAACCTTTTTCCTCACAGGAAATTGGTCAATCTAAACCTCCAAGCATGGAAGTTGTTCTTGTCAAGCTTCTCTGGAACAATATTGTTTATTCTATCATTTGACATCTTTTCTGCAACACAAATTTACCAGCAACATCACTCTTGCTTGACTTGCACAAACTACTGTATTCTCTGCAACTGCATCCAAATTGTCACAACTACTGTATTCTCTGCAACTGCATCCAAATTGTCACAACTAGTGACCTTACTGTGCATACATACACCCAATGGCAGCTTGAGACGCTTTGAAGCACACACAATATCTGCACAACCAAACGCCCTTCTTGCAGTTCTAGAAATAGAGTTCTGTAGAGAATCAAAACTTACCCGTAGTGCTTGTGAATGCCTGCAAACTGAACAACGAAGGGTTCGAACATGCCCGAAACGCGTTTTTTGCCTGATTTTTTTTTGCCCAATAGGACAGTATAGTTTTTTTTTTGTAGCTTTCCTCCCACGAAGAAAGCTCCTCAATCAGAGTTCATTTGCCGATGCCTCCCAAAGAGCTCCCGACAAGGGTGTAGTAGCCAACACAAATGCGAAAGAGTAGATGAAGCTCTTACCCTCTTACCGCTTCTTGTGCTTCTCTTGCTTGCCCGTGAGCCCTTAGCATGAACCAGGCTCTGACACCATGAAAAGATGTAGGGGAGAAGAGAGCTTGAGCTCTTGCAAGCACACACACACTCACACAAACCCTAGAAGAGAGCACACAAGGTGAGAGGCTGAAATTCTTCTTCTTCTTTACACAAAAAAAAGGTGAGAGGCTTAAATTCTTCTTCTTCTTTACACAAAAAAAGAGGCAACACACATAATAGAGTATATACAAGCGGTCCATAATGTGAACACGCTAAGAGGAGTGTGTATATGTGGACTAGTCTCGGTGAAGTCCAACTGTAGAATCTCTGGTGAGAAGATATATCGGTGCCAGCTACAAAACCCGCCAGTGATATAAATGTCGAACAGTCATCCAAGTGCCTTGTGAGTGTCAGCTCATGTTGAGCTTGACATCTCAACAAAGTATATTATTTATGGCTCATAATTCTCCACTCCTTCTTTTATTTGGCCAAGAAGTACCACAATCTGCTTCACAAACTTTCATACTACTCTAACTACTCGATCAGGTATTCTACACTTGGATCAGATCCATAATAAAAGATGTTAATTTTTTTAGCTTATGGAATCAAAGGTTGTAGGTTTGAAGATTTAAAAATTAAAGCATATATGGGAACCCCTACAAATGCCATTGGAGTGAACCATCTTTGTGTCTGCAAACATCATTAGAGTGAACCATCTTCGCATTGGCATGTAGGTTGGGTCCACTCGCAGTGCAAAGGTGAGTATTTATATACTTAGATGTACTTTGGTATGTTTAACAACTCTTTTGGGATGATTCTAATTGGAATCCTAAATCCTTCAACTTTGGGTTATCATCATCTATCTCTATTTTGTAACAATAATTCCACTGGATTGAACCATCTTCATGTCTATAAACATTATTGGTGTGAAGCATCTTTTCATTGGCATGTCGGTTGGGTCCACTTGCAGTTGCAAAGGTGAATAGTTATATACCTAGATGTACTATGGTATGTTTAAGAACTCTTTTGGGATGACTCTAGCTGGTGGACTCCAAAATCCTCCAACTTTGGGTTATCATCATCTATCTCTATTTTGTAATAGCCTTCCATTTGTTCGGCTTGGGTTTTGGCATCGCCATCTTTGGTAGCTATAGACTATCATGTATGTGACTATAGTTGGTCTTGCAATTGATGTTAGCTAGCTTTTTTCTCTTTTCCAGATTATCCCACAAAGTCCCCCCCCTCCACCATTGGCATCAATTCCTCCCATTTTGGCATTGGTGCTCAGAGTGGGTAAGGTGCATACTTTTGTGTGTGGGGGTTAGCAACATATGCCTGTGGGTTGTTGTGGGGTCGAAGGATGTGCCTTGCTTCAATACCTTGAACATCAACTTCAACTTTGCCTTTAGGAAAGGATTTCCACATGGATCTCCACATGAACCGCTTTTTTCAAAAATTAATTAAACAAATTTTCCTCTACCTCAACCTGTGTCCATGTACAAGGCCTACTCTTGCAAATTTCTAGAAGATGAATTATCCCAACATTCGTCTCCTCAGTGATAAGAATGGCTATAAGATCCTCAAAGTTTGGAAAGTTTTCCCAAGTTCGGATAGATGTCCAAAACTGATCATACTCATTTTGCTAAGTGTATTCAATGTGACCCGGACACCAAGTGTCATCAAAGGAGCTCTAATTGAGCCTAGAGCATCTTCAAGACCTTTAACTTTCAATGATTAATCACACTCATACTCATTTTATTCCTCTACACATATGCATCTCTACTTTAACTACGTCTTTCTTGTCTTGGCTTGAAAGAGCCTTACATGTCTTTCCATCCGTGCTTGAGCTTCGATTTTGTCATACTCTATCTCATAGTTATTGGAGTGCTTGCCTAATGTCATCTTCATGAATCATGATTCTTTGTTTGGTTCCATCTAGCGGCATTACTTATCTATTCTTGGTATGCTTATCACCCACCTTTCATAGGACTTTACAAACTTTGCACATAGTTTTCTTGGTGGGTTCATGATCTATAGTAGCTCCTCAGTGCACTTGCTTATCCCGATTGCTTACAACTTGACCTTGACTTTTAAGTCTTCTAGAAACAAGAGGCATTCAAGGGAGTGTTATTGAGTAGACACTTTTCCCCTTGATGTTGTGACTTCATCGTGGGTAATTTTCCCCGCTAATACATCCTGTAAGTATGGCCAAAAATGTGAATTTTTATGGCTTGGTCTACTGCTTCTTTCTACTTTGCCTTCTACTCTTGGTGGGTGTGGATTTGAGCTCTTCTTTTTAGGTCAATAGATCTGATGACATGTACTCAAACTTCTAGGCCTCTCTTGCCTTCTTGGGAGTTATCCTATAAATAGACATCCCAATTGTGTTCAACCTAACATAGGTTTGTAGGGGTATTGCCATGTTCTCCAAATTTTATTGAGGTACCTTCCTTGTGTAGTTAGCAGGGTGCTGGATGAAGTGTACTTTGTTAGTCAGATGCATCTTTTTGTGTTGAATGCTTAATGATGGTGTTGTGTAGTGCCCTTGAGAAATGTGTGACTAAACGAGGACATTATGTTTTAGTGGATTTTAGTTGCAAAAATCTAATGAAATTAGCCATGGCATGAATAACTTGAGTTGCAATGCTTTAGCTTTTTTTTGCAATTCTCTATGTCATTTTGTTAATTTTTCATCATTACATCAATATTGTGCATTTCTATTCTGGATAAGTCTGGGGCACAATGGTATGTGGAGGGTATTATCATTACTCTTTGCACTTTTGCCACTTTGTTAGTTTCCTCCTCGACTCCTTTCTTGTCATGCTTTGTGAAAGTGTTGACTTATACTTCTAAGGTTGTTAATATTGTGGGGGTAGGCACTTGAACTGGCTCTATCTCTATTGTACCCTTGACCTACTCTCTATAGCGCCTTCTTGTGTTTTGTATTTCTCCATCTCTTCTTCACCTCTGGTTATTTGTGGTTTCTATTTCTTGTGGCCTTGCTTCCTCTGGTGTGGCTTCAGTTTTGGCTCTTGAGTGCTTGTGCTACTTGTATTGTTACCTCCCCCTCTGGCGCGTTTTCTTCGACTTTTAGAGCTTCTCGTACTTTCTCATGAAATTTCATCACTTTTCGGAAGCCCCCGCCCAAGCAAAAAATTTTCAGAGATTCAACAAGAATTTCCTTTAAGGCCATTTGTGGGATCAATACTTGTGCTTATCATCGCGGTTGGCCATAAGCGATGACCACGGTTGATCCTCCCATTCTTCTTCTTCTTCTTCTTCTTCTTCTTCTTCTTCTTCTTGTGCTTTTGATAGCTTTATTGATGCACCTTTTGGATCAAAGTGGGTTGTCCTAATTTTGGTTTTCTTCATGTGCCTTTTACAACACTTTCACATAATGAGGTTATCATTCCTTTAAGGTTACTAAGTGGATTTGTTGACATGTACTTAGATTCCATGGCCTCTCTTGCCCGAGCTCTTGCCTTTAACCTAACATAGGTTGGTAGGGAGTCCATGGAAGTGGGAGGGGATGTCAGCCCACCCTGTCTCCTCTCTCATGGTGGGGAGGGCTACATGGCCTTACCCATGGGAGAGGGAGAGGAGAGTCACGTGTGGTCCTCCCCTTCCATAAGCAAGTCTTTCTCCCCTTCCATAAGGAGGTCTCCCAAAAGAAGGAATAAAATGTTTAAAATATTTTTATATAAATACTAAAAATATTTGATATTAAATTTATAAATAATAAGAATATTATTAAATTTTATATATTAAGAATGATTAGCGTATTAAATACATGTCAATTTTTAATGGAATGACAACTAATTTGATGTTGTAATAAAAAATTTATTTTTCAATCATTACAAGTATTTATTTTTAAAAATGTTTTATATTCTTGATATTGTTTTGTTATAAATAAATTTTGCATTCAATTTAGCATTATTGGGAGATTTATCATTCAATTTTGCATTCAATTTAGCATTATTGGGAGATTAAGTTTTGAGTGAAATTTTGTTCAGCTTGAAGATCTGTAACTTTTTCATTTTCTTTTATCTTTTACAATGGAGAACGCTTCATTTCAGATTTATGTGTGGAGGGTTGGAGAATAATCTATTAAAACACCATCTGCAAGGCTGTTTTTTGGTGGCCAAAGAGCATGTCTTTGATGTTGCTAGTTTCTCAGAAAACATTGGCAATTTTAATATTTTTGCTTTAACTCAAAAGGTTGGCGATGTAGAAGATCTTTTAGATATTGAACCACCAGCAAACAAACAGTAATGGGCAGAAGCCATATTATTTTTTGGAAGTGTAGTGGAAGTTCTTCTAAGAAGGAAAAGAAATACTAATACTCTGCATTCATTGATCTTACAGGCGCAGAATAATCTCCATGTCATGTGACCAATAATCAGCAAACATAAAAGAAAAGCATAGTTGGGTACATTTTACCCAATGAATACCATGCATGTGTTTTATGCAAGATGTTTTTGGGATGCACATCCATTGAAGAAGTTGATGAGATCCTTGAAATCTAGAATGGAAATGTGGCATTAGAGATACCATGTGTTCGTGATCCTCAAGAAACCCTAATGAAAGGAATGGAACAAGGATTTGATGGACATTTTTGGACCAAGACAATTTAAAGCCATGTAAAGTTTTCGAGCATAGTCAGAAAGAGCAACTATGGTGGTGCTTTCAAGTGTATTAATCAAACGTCATATATATATATATATGTATGTATGTATGTATACCTTTCTCTACTCATTTTCTTTTATATACAAGAAAATTTTCTTATTTAAAAGTTTTTGATTAACATAAGTGGACAATGTATTGTTCATGATGACTAACCTCCATGTTCGACGATCTAACACGAAAATCACCAAGTCTTAGCACCAAGCATATTCACTAAGTGAATTAGCTGTGAATGATCACCAACTCTTAGCCACAAAGAGAGAGAGAGAGAGAGAGAGAGAGAGAGAGAGAGAGAGAGAGAGAGAGAGAGATGGAGAGAGAGAGAGAGAGAGAGAGAGAGAATGCAAAAAACAAGTGTGTATGTGGGGTATATAGTTGTTTATGGCTATTGAGCATAATGTCATTCCAAGCGACATTAGTGCTAGAGGTTATGAATAAGCCCTCTCACCCCATAAGCCTTAGCTAAGGCCTCATGGGAGTATTTTAGAGATGAAGTAAGATTTTAAAAGAAATCCCCTCATAGCCACTATGCAATGAGCGAGAGGCTCAAGAGAGAAAAATTTCATCATTGTGGCAAAGGAGGAATACGATTATTGAAAGCAAGATTTGAAAGTCAATATATATTTTTTATATCTTAGTTATCATTACTTTGTAATTAGTTAAGTGCACTAACTATTTATATATTCTTTAATCTAATGAAAGTAGACTACAAACTATGGTTTTCCTCCTACTACTAAGGAGATTGAAATGATAAAAGATGTTGATATGATGTATTAAAGCAACGGTTAGCAGACACTGGCATCCATCTACTCACATAGAGGTATGTTTTAAGCTCTTTGTTACTTTATAATATTTGTTATTTTTATCATAATTATGTAATGCTAAATATCACATTTTGCCATTGTAGGAAGTTGTAGTAGATTCCTTAGGTGAGGATGTGTCAAGCCATGGAGAGAGCGATCCTGATGATTGTGAGGGTGATAGTGAGGAGTCAAATCTGATGGGTCTGACAAAGCATCACCATAGGATTCTACTAGGATACTTCAATGTGTGTGATTTTTTGATGGGCTCTTACATGGAGTTATGATGATGGAGGGATTGATCCCTACTACATTTTTTTACCTTGCAACATGATGATGCATTTTGAACACCCATTTATTCCTACTTTTACATTTTGTACTTGCATCATGATGATGACTTGGAAGAACACACACACATATGATTATCTCAATATTGATTGTCTTTCTCTATGCATTTTCTTTTACATACAAGGTCATTGAATTATTAAACAAAATTTTGATTAACATCCCAAATTGAAAGTGGGCAATATGTACATGACTAACCTCCATGTTCGATGATGTACTCTTTTCAAATCATGAATACGAAAATCATCAAGTCTTAGCGCCAAGCATATGCACTATGTGAATTAGCCATGACAATGATCACCAACTCTTAGCCACACAGAGAGCAAAAAGAATGAGAGAGCAGAGAGAGAGAGAGGGAGAGAGAGAGAGAGAGAGAGAGAGAGAGAATGCAATGAACCAGTGTGTATAAGTTGCTTATGGTTGTTGAGCATAATGTCATTTTTTGAAGTGACGTTAGTGTCACAGTTTGTGACATTTTGTGTCACCCGTAGTCACTTTTTGTGACACTAAACATCACATTTTGTGACACTAAACATCACATTTTGTGTATTTTGTGTCACTTAACCTTGCACTCCCCAAAGCTTAACCTTTCTTGATTTGTGATGCTTAACATAAAAAAAAAGTGGTGTTTGCAGTGACGTGTCTGATACGTCACTCCTAAGGTCGCTTGATAACCAACTCCCCTCCCCTCTAATTTTTTCTTGTAGTGTGACAAGCAAGCATTGAGAGAGCATTTAATATCAACAAGTGTGGTTTGTATTGATGTTTATTGATGTACATGATTGATCTTACTACCAAGGACACAAATAGAATACTTGCATGCTAGTACTTAAAATTTATGGAATGGGTTAGGTTTGTAATCCATCACTTTTGATGAGGAGATGTTTAACATAGAATAGCTATATTATCCCTCTTGGTTGTTTATGCATAATTTCAATTAGTTATGGTTTTTTAACTCTTCTCAATATTGTAATAATATCCTCTTTTGAGGTACGGTATAGCATGATTGATCTCTATAAAATGCCTTCTAATAATCTTTTTATAAATCATATTTATGCAAAATCTAGGTAGCTACAGTAGGATTGATCTCACCAAGGGCATCAAACACTGTGGGACATAGACCAAAAACTTTAGCAATGCTTGACTTTTATGATTGTGTTTGTGAACTCTCTTGTTAACAACTAAATTTGACATGGAAATTGGGTTACAATGTTCACATTATGCAACCGACCAATACATATGTATGTTTTGCCGAGATGATGCATATGTTATTGCATGAATGGATACATATACATGATAGGATGCTTTCTCATATGTTAAAACAATCATTCAAATATGAGGATGCTTTGCTGACACATAAAGAAAATGTGTATAACACATACAAAAAGTAGGCATAATACTTTTTGCTCATCACACTATAATCAAAGTTTCAAAAACTAGCACTTTATTCAAAGTTTCAAAACTATCAATTCTTTTGCGTATGAGAATTTGTCCAAGAGTTATTTCCATATTTAAAGCAAAAGAAACTAGATGGAAGTTTGAAGAATTGCAATGATTTGGTATAACACAATCCCTTAGATGAGGGATGACACTTACAACATTATGCACAATCAAAACGAATATCTAACCATACTTCGGATGAGGGTTGACAACTCACAATATTACGCACCACCATCAGTATATATCTAACCTTACAATCTCTTACTTCAGATGATAACAAGTTCGTGGATTACCGCCTCAGAGATGGAGGATGCAAGAATGTGTTTGAGCTCTTGACTCAGGAGAAAGCAGCCAATCTTGGAAACTTGGCCGTGTAAGCTTCCTTGGACTAAGAGACCGGGGACGTTCCAATTAGGCATGTCGGAAAGAGGACGCTGTAGAGTGGCATCTCGATATTCTAGGAGAGCTTGGACAGGGAGCACCAGATGAGCTCTCTCCGCCTCGGATCTCACGTCCTTGAATCACAGGTCCGAGACCGCCTCTGTTTGTTCTTGGAATGATTGCCAAGCCCAAATTCAAAGCAGGAGCTTGAGTAAGTGGTCCAAGAGCGCCTGCGGATGATACACTTGAAACAACTGCCATCGAGCCCGGTTGCATTGTATTACAAGCTGCTGCGAGAGCGCCGCTTGATACTAGTAAATCAACTGCATTGCGTACCGCTGACTCAGAAGCAGGTCTCGGTGCAGCACCAGTAGCTCTATGAACGACGTAGAGCAGAAAAGCTCTGGCTGCATTCCCCAAGAGCTCACTCACCCGCCTAATCATCCCGGTTGCCCAGCTAGTGCGACGATCTTCGCCAGTGGCCGTCAGCTCAATCGCCGGAGAGTACTGATCCTGCTGCCAACCGACTACTGGAACCACTGCCGTGCCCAATTCCAACGAAGAAGCTTGTGCAAGAGACGACCTGAAACCCCTCATGGAAAATGTCAGGTCCATGGCCAACTCAATAGCCGTCTGCTGCAGGTGGATTGTTACCAGAGTCCGGAAATTCCTCTGTTGTACCACATCTGAAGGTCTTGCCTCTCTTATTGACGTCGCCGTGAACTTCACCGGTTGCAACATGCAGTGTCTCCGATTTTGAGACACCTATGGCGGTGAAGCACAAGGGCATTATCTACAATAAACTAAGCTTGAAGGTCTTTTTAATTTGAAATTTTTCATTTTGGGGCCATTTGGCCTCCATTTGGGCTCTACAAGTTCTCTGTAGAGAGTAGAACTGTCAAAATTGACACTAGTTTGCTGATTTTGGGGGTTTGTGCGAGAGTTGCACAATTTGCAGAGCAAAAGTTGTTGCAAGGACTGTATTTGTAGACATTAGCAAATTTGCAGGTCAGCAGTTCATGTATGTTGATGTATACAGGTCACTGAAAGTGACTTTGTGATTTGGTGCAGTACCACTGGTTTAAGGCTCATTGCAATTTGAGCATATATTTGTAGTTTACATTTGGTATAGTTGGTTGCAGGTGAAAATATCTGACAACCTCACAGATCATGAGTGAGAAGCTGGATAAGGATAACTTCCAAGCATGGAAGTTCAAAACGGCCAAATTCCTTATGGGCAAAGGATTTTGGGGCTTTGTCTCAGATGATGAAGTAGAGCCCGTAGTGGACGAAGATGTACCGACTCTAGATCAGGTGCACCAGCTTAAAATATGGCATGAGAGGGCAAGGAAAGTCATGTACTATTTTCCATCAACATTTTAGATTTTACTTTCCCCAATCTCTTCATAGTGATAATATATACTTACATTGTAAATCCCTTTGCATATAGGCCAACCCTTGCAATAAAAGCAAACTAATGATCCATAGCCTTTGGTAGAAAGATCATAGTGGCATGCAATAATATATACTTACATTGTAAATCCCTTTGCATATAGGCCAACCCTTGCAATAAAAGCAAACTAATGATCCATAGCCTTTGGTAGAAAGATCATCAAGAGAGGGAACTCCGTGTGTAAGCTTACCTGAATGTTCAAAAGATAATGTTTATGTTCTTACTATCTTACAAGAAACAAGTCCAACTCTTGGCACGTTAACAACGTACTTACCAGCCCATGACGTTCGATTAATACACTTGAAAGCACCACCACAGTTGCTCTTTCTGACTATGCTCGAAAACTTTACATGGCTTTAAATTGGCTTGGTCCAAAAATGTCCATCAAATCCTTGTTCCATTCCTTTCATTGGGGTCTCTTGAGGATCAAGAACACATCGTATCTCTAATGCCACATTTCCATTCTAGATTTCAAGGATCTCATCAACTTCTTCAATGGATGTGCATCCCAAAAACATCTTGCATAAAACACATGCATGGTATTCATTGGGTAAAATGTACCCAACTATGCTTTTCTTTTATGTTTGCTGATTATTGGTCACATGACATGGAGATTATTCTGCGCTGTAAGATCAATGAATGCAGAGTATTAGCGTTTCTTTTCCTTCTTAGAAGAACTTCCACTACACTTCCAAAAAATAATATGGCTTCTGCCCATTACTGTTTGCTGGTGGTTCAATATCTAAAAGCTCTTCTACATCGCCAACCGTTTGAGTTAAAGCAAAAATATTAAAATTGCCAATGTTTTCTGAGAAACTAGCAACATCAAAGACATGCTCTTTGGCCACCAAAAAACAACCTTGCAGATGGTGTTTTAACAGATTATTCTCCAACCCTCCACACATAAATCTGAAATGAAGCGTTCTCCATTGTAAAAGATAAAAGAGAATGAAAAAGTTACAGATCTTCAAGCTCAACAAAATTTCACTCAAAACTTAATCTCCCAATAATGCTAAATTGAATGCAAAATTGAATGCTAAATCTCCCAATAATGCTAAATTGAATGCAAAATTTATTTATAACAAAACAATATCAAGAATATAAAACATTTTTAAAAATCAATACTTGTAATGATTGAAAAATGAATTTTTTATTACAACATCAAATTAGTTGTCATTCCATTAAAAATTGACATGTATTTAATACACTAATCATTCTTAATATATAAAATTTAATAATATTTTTATTATTTATAATTTCAATATCAAATATTTTAAATATTTATATAAAAATATTTTAAACATTTTATTCCTTCTTTTGGGAAACCTCCTTATGGAAGGGGAGAAAGACTTGCTTATGGAAGGGGAGGACCACACGTGACTCTCCTCTCCCTCTCCCATGGGTAAGGCCATGTAGCCCTCCCCACCATGAGGGAGGAGACAAGGTGGGCTGACATCCCCTCCCACTTCCATGGACTCCCTACCAACCTATGTTAGGTTAAAGGCAAGAGCTCGGGCAAGAGAGGCCATGGAATCTAAGTACATGTCAACAAATCCACTTAGTAACCTTAAAGGAATGACGACCTCATTATGTGAAAGTGTTACATAAAAGGCACATGAAGAAAACCAAAATTAGGACAACCCACTTTGATCCAAAAGGTGCATCAATAAAGCTATCAAAAGCACAAGAAGAAGAAGAAGAAGAAGAAGAAGAAGAAGAAGAAGAATGGGAGGATCAACCGTGGTCATCGCTTATGGCCAACCGCGATGATAAGCACAGGTATTGATCCCACAAATGGCCTTAAATGAACTTCTTGTTGACTCTCTGAAAAATTTTCGCTTGGGCGGGGGCTTCCGGAAAGTGATGAAATTTCATGAGAAAGTACGAGAAGCTCTAAAAGTCCAAGAAAACGCGCCATAGGGGGAGGTAACAATACAAGTAGAACCAGCACTCAAGAGCCAAAACTGAAGCCACACCAGAGGAAGCAAGGCCACAAGAAATAGAAACCACAAATAACCAGAGGTGAAGAAAAGATGGAGAAATACAAAACACAAGAAGGCGCTACAGAGAGTAGGTCAAGGGCACAATAGAGATAGAGCCAGTTCAAGTGCCTACCCCCACAATATTAACAACCTTAGAAGAAGCCAACACTTTCACAAAGCATGACAAGAAAGGAGTTGAGGAGGAAACTAACAGATTGGCAAAAGTGCAAAGAGTAATGATAATACCCTCCACATACCATTGTGCCCCAGACTTATCCAGAATAGAAATGCACAAATTGATGTAATGATGAAAAATTAACAAAGTGACATAGAGAATTGCAAAAAATAGCTAAAGCATTGCAACTCAAGTTATTCATGCCATGGCTAATTTCATTAGATTTTTGCAACTAAAATCCACTAAAACATAATGTCCTCGTTTAGTCACACATTTCTCAAGGGCACTACACAACACCATCATTAAGCACTCAACACAAAAAGAAGCATCTGACTAACAAAGTACACTTCATCCAGCACCCTGCTAAACTACACAAGGAAGGTACCTAAATTTGGAGAACATGGCAATACCCCTACAAACCTATGTTAGGTTGAACACAATTGGGATGTCTATTTATAGGATAACTCCCAAGAAGGCAAGAGAGGCCTAGAAGTTTGAGTACATGTCATCAGATCTATTGACCTAAAAAGAAGAGCTCAAATCCACACCCACCAAGAGTAGAAGGCAAAGTAGAAAGAAGCAGTAGACCAAGCTCAAATCCACACCCACCAAGAGTAGAAGGCAAAGTAGAAAGAAGCAGTAGACCAAGCCATAAAAATTCACATTTTTTGCCAAACTTACAGGATGTATTAGCGGGGAAAATTATCCACGATGAAGTCACAACATCAAGGGGAAAAGTGTCTACTCAATAACACTCCCTTGAATGCCTCTTGTTTCTAGAAGACTTAAAAGTCAAGGTCAAGTTGTAAGCAATCGGGATAAGCAAGTGCACTGAGGAGCTACTATAGATCATGAACCCACCAAGAAAACTATGTGCAAAGTTTGTAAAGTCCTATGAAAGGTGGGTGATAAGCATACCAACAATAGAGAAGTAATGCTGCTAGATGGAACCAAACAAAGAATCATGATTCATGAAGATGACATTAGGCAAGCACTCCAATAACTATGAGATAGAGTATGACAAAACCGAAGCTCAAGCACGGATGGAAAGACATGTAAGGCTCTTTCAAGCCAAGACAAGAAAGACGTAGTTAAAGTAGAGATGCATATGTGCAGAGGAATAAGATGAGTATGAGTGTGATTAATCATTGAAAGTTAAAGGTCTTGAAGATGCTCTAGGCTCAATTAGAGCTCCTTTGATGACACTTGGTGTCCGGGTCACATTGAATACACTTAGCAAAACGAGTATGATCAGTTTTGGACATCTATCCGAACTTGGGAAAACTTTCCAAACTTTGAGGATCTTATAGCCATTCTTATCACTGAGGAGACGAATGTTGGGATAATTCATCTTCTAGAAATTTGCAAGAGTAGGCATTCTACATGGACACAGGTTGAGGTAGAGGAAAATTTGTCTAATTAATTTTTGAAAAAAGCGGTTCATGTGGAGATCCATGTGGAAATCCTTTCCTAAAGCCAAAGTTGAAGTTGATGTTCAAGGTATTGAAGCAAGGCACATCCTTCGACCCCACAACAACCCACAGGCATATGTTGCTAACCCCCACACACAAAAGTATGCACCTTTTCCCTGAAGTGCAGGTTCAGTCAGTGTTCACAAAATAGTACACTTCTCAAGGTTTTTATCAAAATTTTGCAGGCTTTAAGGAAAAATATAACTAAAATGTTAAGGTTTTAAAACCTTACAATTTAAATTAGTTTCAAGGTCAATTTCTAGAATTAACACTGACCTGAACAGCGTGGCACTTTTGCAAAGCACTTCGATGTGCATTCGCAGTCGAAAACCTCATAAACCTCCATTCCGAAAGTGTGGGAAATGGCACTGCACCCGAATCGATCAACACCACTTCATTTTCTCGATATGTGGAAGCCATAAAACTTAAGGAGCAATTAAGACAACTATTAGAGCAAGGATTCATCAGACCCACAGTGTCTCACCTTGGGGTGTGCCCGTTCTCTTTCAAAAGAAGAAAGATGGAACGTTAAGACTCTGTGTATTGACTACAGAGGATTAAATCAATTAACAATCAAAAATCAATATCCTATCCCTAGGATTGATGAACTTCTAGATCGGTTAAGTGGGACCCAAATGTTCACAAAGATAAATCTCAAATCCAGGTACTACCAGATCAGAATCAAGGAACAGGACATCCCAAAGACAGCATTCAATACTTGCTATGGGCATTATGAGTTCATAGTCATTCCGTTTAGATTGACTAATGCCCCGATGACGCTTAATTGTCTTATGCAGGATATTCTTATAGAATACTTGGATGATTTTTTTCTTGCTTCTTTGATGATATCTTGGTATACTCAAAGAATGTTGCAAATCATGAAAATCATGTGCGCAAGGTTCTGGAAAGCTTGCAGTCGATCAGTCGCAACTCATGATGAGGGGGCTGCAGCTGCGCTCTTTCCAAAAATTCAGCTCTGGAGCGGTCACCCTCTAGTGCTTTCAATTTTGCTGGCACGTTACTTATATTCACCTGCCTCAGCTCCTTGCTCCGCTCAAAATCTTCCAAAACTTTTCGGCGAAGACCGTCGAAATCACTGCTAATTCTGCTCATTGTGCTGGGCTAGTGTGATTTTTATGTTTGGGAAATTAGGGAGATGGACTGTGAAGGAGTGGGAATGTTGAATTGAAAGAGTGCTTGGTGTTGTGTGGTTCTGAGGATTTGGGGGGCGGGGGAGAAGAGGAGAGGGGCGGGAGATTGTCGAACACGGGAAGAGTGTTCAAGAACACGAGAGAAGGACAAGGAGGGGAGCAGCGTCCAACACAAAGGGGAATAAATGAGTAAAGGGAGAGAGAGAGAGAGCTGCGTGGTTATATCGTCCGCGACTATAAGCAGCTCGATTGAGAGATTAGAGCAAAAGGGCAATCCTAGTGTGTTCAGCTTTTCAAAAACAGTGCGTTACCCTCTTGAAACTCCACATTCCTTCTATGAACATCCGCATTAGCCTTCATGACATCTTGAGCCTTCTTCATATTGTCCTTGCAAAGTTGAAGAAGTTGTCTCATTCTTTCCAACTCTTCTTTTGCCAATGGATTGACCACTTTGTCTTCATGGAAGGCTATCGATGGCACATGTACTTGATATCCATAGAGAGCCTCAAATGGTGACATGCCAATACTCAAATGCTTGCTTGAATTATGGCAAAATTCAGCAAGATAAAGCCACTCATCCCAAGATGTTTGCATGTCATGACAATAGTTGGAGTTGATGGCTATCCTTATTCTTTTGACAAGAAGCACATTCCATCACAAACTTCTTCACATCTCCCCATATACCTTTCCAATAAAAACTCTTGCTCACTTTATCATAGGTTTTGAGTACACCAAGATGGCCCGAAAGTGGTGAAGAATGCATCTTATGAAGCACCTTTGGTATGTAGAATGAGGTAGGAACCAAATACACCTTATCCTTGTACCACAAGAGACCATTGTGAAGCTTGTAATGAGGAAACTCTCCACCATCACCTTGCTGTAATTTGGTATAAATATGGGCAGCACCTTCATTGATGAGGTATTCCTCTTGAATCCCCTTGATCCATTCACTATATACCTCCATGATTGAAGTTGTAGCGCATGCCCACATTCTAGACAATGCATCCGCCACTACATTGTCCTTCCCGGGTGTGTAGGATATCTCAAAATCATATCCTTGAAGTGTGGCCAGCCATCTCTTTTGCTTTGGAGAAAGATTTGGTTGGGAGAGGAAAAATTTCAGCACCCTATGATCACTTCTCACCTTGAAATGAGCACCATAAAGATAGTGATGCCACTTCTTGATGGCATGAAGTATGGCTAGCATCTCTTGCTCATAAACATGAAGCCCCATCTCCTTTTCGGTAAGCTTTCTGCTTTCAAATGCAATGACTCCATGCTCTTGATACAAAACTGCCCCAATTCCTCTACCACTTGCATCCGCCCTCACATAAAATGTCTTTGCAAAATCTGGACATACAAGTATAGGGGCTGAAGTGAGCAACTCCTTGAGCTCATTGAAGCTCTTGTTGGCAATGGAATCCCAAAAGAAAGCCTCCCTCTTGAGCAAGTCGGTAAGAGGTGCCGCAATGGATGCATAATGTTGCATGAATATTCTATAGAAAGAAGATAATCCCAAAAATCCTCTCAATTGAGTTGTATTGCTTGGTGTTGGCCACTCTTTGACACATGCCACTTTCTTAGGATCAGCCCTTATGCCATTCTCACCCACCAAGTGTCCAAGATATTCCACTTCATTGACCATGAATGTGCATTTGCTCTCCTTTGCATAAAGCTTGTGCTTCCTCAACACTTCAAACACTTGCTTCACATGACATAGATGTTCCCCTTTTCTCTTGCTATAGATCAAGATGTCATCGAAGAATACTAGCACAAACTTGAAAAGAAGGGGAGCCAATATCCGATTCATCAATGCTTGAAAAGTGGCCGGAGCATTTGTAAGACCAAAGGGCATCACCATGAAGTGAAACAATCCCCTTTCCGTCCTAAATGCTGTCTTCTCTTCATCACCTTCCTTCAACCTTATTTGATGATATCCCGATCTCAAATCAATCTTGGTGAAGAACTTTGCCCCTTTGAGCTCATCAAGAAGATCATCAATGCGAGGTATGGGATACCTATTCTTGATTGTGACCTTGTTCAAGTCACGATAATCAATGCACATGCGAAAGGATCCATCCTTCTTCTTCACCAAGAGAACGGGAGATGCAAATGGAGATTGTGAAGGTTGAATAAGACCCATAGCAAGCAAATCTTGCACTTGCTTAGCCACTTCCTCTCTTTCTACCTTAGACAAACGGTAAGGAGGCTTGTTGACAACCTTTGCATTCGGTTCAAGTACTATGGCATGGTCAATCTCCCTCTTAGGTGGTAGACTCTTTGGCACTTGAAAAATATCTTCATACTCCTTAAGAAGAGTTGCCATTTCCTCATCTATATGCTGTCCACTGCCTTCCATCCCCTCTTGGGTAACATGTAACACATAGATAGTGCCAAAAGCCTTAATCTCTTTCTTGAGTCGCCTTGGAGTGATCAAAGAGAGCTTCTTAGGTGCATTTGCAGCAAGTACCACTTGTTGCCCATGATGTAGAAAGCTCATGAAACCTTGTTGAAGGTTCATGTGAATGTCACCAAGTGAAGCCAACCAATCACACCCCATGATAATGTCGATGGGACCCATATCCAAAACCACCAAATCACCTTCCCAAGTGTATGAAGAGGATAAAACCACTTTTGTAGAAGGGCAAACCAAGCTAGTCTTCTCACTTTCCCCATTTGCCACTTGCACTTGGAACGTTGTAGGTGTCTTCTTTGTGTTGAGTTTGAGAGAGTTGATGGATTTAGAGTTGATGAAGCTATGAGTGCTCCCGGAATCCACAAGAATATGTGCAACCCTCCCATTGATGGTCCCCACCAACCTTAGTGTGCTTGGGTTCTTGCAACCCGCCAACAACTCTTGTGAGATAGAGCATATGCAAGCTGAAATTTCTGCATTGGTAGGCATGTCTTCGTCCACAAGGCTTTCCTTAACTCCACCTCCCGGATCAAACAGAAACTCACCATCCTCCGTGATGAAAGAATGGTCTTCAAGTGACTCCTCATGTGCTTCTTCATTGCAATCCTCCCATTCCTCAATGTCATGAGAGTCATCCTTGTTCTCTTCCTCATCCATGAGGATCATAGTGGCCACAATCTTCTTTGATTTGCACACATGCCCGGGTGACCACCTCTCTTTGCACTTGAAACATAGCTCTTTGCTTCTCAACTCCTCAATCTTTGGATCATCCATTCTTTGAGTCTTCTTGAAGGGTTAAAAGGGCTTCTTCTTCATGAAGTCACTACTCTTTTTGGCATCAAATTGATGTATCCCATTCTTTGGCTGTCCACCCCCAAATGATGTAGGAGTTCTTGGATTAGAGGATGGTAATGTAGAGGTAGGACCTTTCCCAAAATTGTAAGTAGTAGTGGTTGGTTTGAGTGTGTCTTTGGTGAAGGTCATGGGCTGAGACCTCTTGTACTTTGGCTCATAGAGTTCGGCTAACCTCATAGCTTCTTTGAGAGAGCTAGGCCTTTGAGCCGACACATCCGCCTTGATGAAGTGTTCAAGCCCATGCATAAACTTTTTCATCTTCATGTCTTCACTCAAGCCTTCCACGTACATTGAAAGCTTCAAAAATCTCTTGATGTAACCTCTCACCATCATCCCCTTTTGAGAAAGCTCATACCATTCTTGATGGTGTCGGTCGAGCACTAAGGGTGAAATGAAGGCCAAGTTCATCTCCCGCTTCAATCCTTCCCAAGTTGATGGCGTGTTCCCTTGTTTGACCAAGTGCCTCCACCATTGATGAGCATAATCTTCAAGATGTAAGGAGGAAAATTGTACCATATCACGCTCACTTTTTGGGTAAAGTTGGAAATAGGTGTCAAGCTTGGTAGCCCACTCCTCCAACTCTTGCGGAGATGACCCGTCACCTTTGAACTTTGATAGTGAGATTTTGTCTTTGACATCCTTGGAAGATATGTGGGATGGGTTATCATGTTGGGTAGAGGGCTTGAATCTTTGCATCTTCGAGTATGACTCCATAAATTGTGCAAAGTCTTTGTAATCCCTCTTGATGATATTCGACAATTCCATCCACTTCTCGTGAGCATCCCTTTGTCTTTGGGCAAAGGACATTTGATTCCAATCGAGTGCAATCTCCTCATCATTCACAAACACCTCATCCTCTTCCCTTGAATGCATTGCCCTAGAAAAGGTAGGACCCTTTGATGCATTGAGGTGAGACAAACCCGAATGAAAAGAAGGAGGAAACATGTCCTTGACAAGAGGTCTCCGTGCATCCGCCATGAATCCCCGAGTGGATGCTCCCAATGGATCCTCTTGTACGGCCTTCATGGAATCCTCATTCAAGATGCCCTTGCCTTTTCTTTGCTCATAGTCACCATAATTCCCATGCTTTTCTTGTGCTTGAGACTTCCCAAACTTGTCCTCCATCACACCAATCCGTGAGGATAATGTTTCAAAATGAGAATCAAGCTTGGAGTCTAAGGTCTCCAACCGTTGTACAAGCATTTGCATGAGGGTGTCATGGTTAACCGCCGCTTGTGTCCCTTGAGAAATTTGATTATGTACATTGCCCCCATTGTCTTCATTGATGAATGCATCCCTTGCATCCATATTACCTTCCATGTCCTCATCACCAATGATCATTTCTTGCACAACATCCCCACCCTTGCGTGGTCTTCCCTTCGGCATAGTGAAGAAATGCAAGATGTTGGTAGAATGCCCAAATGATGTCGGAATTGGACAAAAGAAGGTTCTATGGGTAGGTAATGGTGTCTACTATCCTCCCAAATGAACACAGTAAGAATTAGGTGTGGGCAAGTACTCTCTGTTTTAGGGTTTGTGCGGGACAGCTGAAAGTAGTAATTTGGCTTTAAAACGCAAAATATATGTCGGAATTAGGATTTTGACGGCTCTATAGAAAGCTAACGGAAGATAGAACCTACCCCTAAAAGAATTTTGATTCAGTCAAAGTGGAAGTATATTCTATTTGACTTTGACCAGAAAGTCAACATGACTACTTTGATCGAGATTGTGATATCCGATTAAGGGGTTCTATGGCTCATTTGAAAACTCTCAAGGAGTAGAATAGAGTCGTGTAATCACTCGGACCTAATCCCAAAAACCCTAGGACTGAATTAGGGTTTTATAAAATCCCAGAAATTTCCAAAATTCGGTCCCAAAGCTCAATCCGGCTACAAATGATTGGTGTTTCTCCCCTTGGTAGTTGTGAATAACTCTTCAAGTGTATCCATGGGGTAAATCTCCAATCAATAAGCTTGTTTTGGCTCCCTTGTTGGAAAAATTTCGCCAGAGTCTCCTTTGTAATTGGAACCAAATCTCAAATGAAAATGCAACTTCTCAAATCACAATGCAATACTGTTTGTATCCCACAATGTCATGAAAGATCATATGCACTCTTTGTCCATCAAAGCATTTGCAATATCCACACAATATGACGGAAAAGGGGCCCCATTGCCCAAATGCATCCACAAAGTCGATGGGTGAGGATTGTTGAGGACGCACGTTGAAGCTTGCCGATCTCCCGGCCAAGCTCTTCTCACCCCTTCACCGAGTTTTCCTCCAAGGTGAAGGTTGAGGCCATTTCTTCACACCGGTGTACCTAATCCCCCTTTGTACCGCTTTACCAAGCAATCACGGCACAAAGAGTTCAAGCCATTCTCCCCTTGGCCTCTCCAACCAATGCCAAGGTACCCTCACACATTGCTAGATTCTATAGAAACTTGAAGTGGTAGCAATGGTGAGTGTAGGTACAAAATGATGTGGATAATATCAAATGATAGAACAAGTTTGTTGGATTACAAGTATTGAGCATGACTCATGCCCTTTTACAATTTAGAACTCATCAATAAAGCATGGACTCATGCCTCAATCCATCATCCAAAAGCTCCAACACAAACCAACAATTCACAATGCCCTCACCATGGCATTTGCATAAGCATTTGTTAACCACAATCAAGGCATTTGCTATTGCATTCCAACAATCCCTTTCACGTCATATTGACAAATGCATGCTTCCAAAACTGATGCTCTCTTATGCCCATGTGTAAAACATAGCATTGGCATGGCTATGTATAGCATCCATAGTGTCCATATGGCATCAAGATGAGCATGAGGGACTCCAAAAACATTGCATAAGCTTGCTATTCCATCAATGGCATGCCAAATGAGACATAATGAAGAAAATCCCCCAAAATGTGATCTATGAATTGGCCAAGCTCATGTGGAATCAATTCCTTTCACCATTGCCATCAATAATGCATGGAGAAGCAATATTGGCATGTGAATGGTCAAGCTTTAATGGTTAATTTCTGAAAATTAGGGGAGTTTGAATGTGTCCAACCCTAATCCATTCCCAAGCTCCACCAAATGCTTCAAACTTGCAAGAAATTGATCAAACCACTCACCAATGTCATCCGGAAAGCTTCAATGGTAGAAAATGTTGAAGAAGCCTCTTGTTGAAGAAAAACGTAGCCTCTTTTTGCTCCCTGATTTGCAGCCAAAGAACACCATTTCTCCCTCTCCATTGGCCATGAAATGCTCCCCAAAATCTCACCAAAAAGGGCTAAAACACTTAGCAATCCTTCATGAAGCTTGTGGCTAAGCTTCATAGCTTGGAGGAGGCATGGAAGAGGCGACGAAAATCAGCAAAAATTAGCCCCAAAATTCAACGTGGAAGTAAAAATTCAGCCCCATTGCTAGTCTCCATGCTCATTGAGAGAAGAAATCACCATAATATGATGCTTGCAGCCATCTATGTTGAGTAGAACTTGGCAATGAAAGCTCAACTTTCAGCCATGGAGAAAGGTTCACAAGCTCCCAAATCTTGAGAAAAAATTTGCAAGAAAGAGGCTCAAATGAAAGATCTCAAGAAGCTCTACAAAAACCCTAAGGTTTGGCATCAAAACGGGTAAAGGAAGAGCATCCCATGGCTATGGAAAGCTTGAGGAAGAAGAAGATGATTACTAAACGTGATTAGCAGAAAAGTTAATTGCAATTAGTCACTTGCCCTAAGTTTTGGCCCGACTGCCCCAAATTTTTGGTCGAGAGGCCCAAAATTTGGTCCAAAAATGGCAAAATTGGCCAAAATCACTCAAAATTCAAGCAATTTCCATGAAATGCTCACCATATCCATGAGATTAAGCAAGATTAGAGAAGATTTGTCAAGAATCACTCAAGGATTACAAGAAAATGAGAAAGAAAAAAAATTAAAAGAAACTCAAATTTTCAAGCAAATTTTCCCAACAACCCATGCATGCCCATGATCAAAATCAAGAGCTCTGATACCAATTGGAATGAAGGGATGTAATGCATGAAAAATATGAGTAATCACCATGTAAACATGATGCCTAGGTAGTCTCTCACCAAGAGAATGGAAATAGCCTTCCACAAGCCAAGAGAGAAGCCATGAGCTCCAAGAAACATAAGTTTCCATTTCTAAAAATGATCATCAAAAGTTACAACCATGGTCCAAGTCCCCTCTTTTATACATGGACTTGTCCCATTATTAACCCTTTTGAATAAAGTTCCTACTTTATTACAGTGCGTGAGGGCATGGCTTCGAGGGGTGTGGGCGGGGGGCACAAGGGCATGGCATGCGAGGGCTGAGGCATTGAGGGCACGGCTCCGAGGGGTGTGGGTCGAGGGGCGTGACAGCACGGCACGTGTGTGTGAGGGCATAGCTTAAATGGGGGGCCGGGGGGCGTGGGTAGCACGACACCGAGTGTGAAGGAACGACTCCGCGGGGAGGCATTTTCGCACGGCACGCAGCAAGGGTCGGGGGTGGGGTAGGGCACCACACGCGGGGGACGGGCTTGGGGGGTGTTCGGGCACGGCACCATGGGGGGTGGTGGGCCAGGGGAGCATGAGGCCACGGCATGCGAGGGCGTGAAGGGCACAGTCTCGGGGGGCGTGATGCACAGCACCCGGGTGTGAGGGCATGGCTCTATGGGCGACACTCCACCAGTGGGGCCATGAGGCACGACACCGGGGTGTGAGGGCACCCTTTCCACGGGGACCGAGGGGCGGGTGAGGGCACAGCACACAGCGGGGCATGAGGGTATGGCTCCGCAGGGTGTGTGAGGGCACGCGCCGAGGGTTGGGGGTGCTGAAGCCCAACTCGGGGGGGGCACGAGGACACAGCGAGGGGATCCCAGCGATGTGACGTAATGGCTCCGTGAGGAGTGCCGCGGGGTGGGGGTGACGGCACGGCACAGCAGCTGAGGGCTACGAGGGCACGGGAGGGCCTCGGGGGGTGCACTACTAGAAAGCCCTAGGTATCACGTGCATTGAAGAGGTATTTTAAAAACCCCTTAACTAAATTTTTCTCCCCAATAAAAGAACCCCTCTTTACTTATGAACTAAATGATTTTTTCCTAAAATTGAATTAAAAAACCCCTCTTGTTAATGTAATTGTGTTAATTTTTCTCAATGTATCTAATTAAAAAACCCCTCCTATTGAACTCACGTGGTACACTAACATTTTTTGAGTTGAACCCCCCAAGGGGAGGGCCGGGGGTGAGGGCACGGTTGCATAGGTTAGGGTCATGGGGTTGAGCACAACTCGCCTCGAGCGGTGTGAGGGCACAGCTGTAGGGGGCAGGGTCATGGCACAGCACAACTTGCCCCGCGGGGGGTGTGAGGCACGGTCGCACGGGAGGGCCGAGCAGGGATTTCATTAACGTCTTCACAATTTCGTGATCACGTTAACAAAACCTGTTGTTAACATAAAAATTCTTGTGATCACAATGTATATTCACGGGCATTTTTTATGACCTGCAAAAACCTTCTCTGCCAGTAATCCCGCCGGAAAAATGTGCATTTCCCAGCGGGCCCGCCGGGAAAACCCATTTTCCCGGCGGGCAAATTAAAAAAATAAAAAAATAAAAAAATAAAAAAATAAAAAAATAAAAAAATCATGTTCACAGTCATTCTTACCATTTTTGGGCCTTCTGGACTCATTTATGATGTCAAAAGTTCAAAATTCTTGGCACAAAAAAAGTTTTGTATAATTTGCTGGCCTTAAGTTCAATTGACACACCAATTAAATCTAACTATACTTACATCAAAATTGACTCAATTGTCCATGACATCATTGCACTCAATTGAGCCCAATTGGACTCAATTACACTTGATTTACACTCAATTGATATTAATTGGGTGTCAATTGATGTCCATTGTGCCTAATTCGACGCAATTCAGCCCAATTTACACCCAATTTGCATAAATTGGGTGTAAACTAAGTATCAATTGAGTCGAATTGGACTCAATTGATAATAATTGGATGTTAATTGATATTAATTAAGCCCAATTGACTTCAATTGGGTATTAATTTATTACAATTAATGTCAATTGAGCTCAGTTGACATTAATTGGGTGTCAATTGATATCAATTAAGCTCAATTGAGCTCAGTTGACATCAATTGGGTGTCAATTGATATCAATTGAGCTCAATTGGGCTCAATTGCACTCAATTGACACTCAATTGGGTGTTAATTGCATCCTATTGTGCTCAATTGAGCCCAATAGGATGCAATTAACATCAATCGGGTGTCAATTGATCACAATTGATATCAATTGGGCTCAATTGCACTCAATTGTGTGATCGATTGTGTGTCAATTGATGTCAATTGAGCCTAATATGATACAATTGAGCTTAATTCACACCCAATTGAATGTAAATTGAGTGTCAATTGAGCCGAATTAGACTCAATTGATAGCAATTGGGTGTTAATTGATATCAATTAATATCCAATTAACACAATTGAAGTCAATTAAGTCTAATTGACTTCAATTGGATAATTTGGGTGTCAATTGAGCTCAATTGGACGTAAATGACATCAATTGGGGGTCAATTAACATCAATTGAACCTTATTGACATCAATTGGGTGCCAATTAACATCCATTGGACTCAATTGACATCAGTTGGGTTTCAATTGAGCCAAATTGGATGCAACTGACATCAATTGGGTGTCAATTGATTACAACTGAGCTGAATTGGGCTCAATTGCACTCAATTGATATTAATTGGGTGTCAGTTAAACCTAATTCCATGCAATTGAGCTCAATTGACATCAAAATTGGGTGTCAATTGATGTCAATTGAGCCTAATTCGATGCAATTGAGCTCAATTCACATCAGTTCACATCAATTGGGTGTCAATTGATGTCAATTGAGTAAAATTGAGTCTAATTGGGTGTCAATTGAGTCAAATTGAGTATAATTGGGTGTCAATTGATATCAATTGAGCCAAATTGAGTCTAATTGAGTCCAATTAAACTTAATTAAGCCAAATTGAGTCTGATTGGGTGTCAATTGATGTCAATTGAGTCAAATTGAGTCTAATTGGGTGTCAATGGAGCCTAATTGACATCAATTGGGTGTCAATTGATGTCAATTGAGCCCAATTGAAGCTAATTGTGTATCAATTGACACACAATTGATGTCAATTGGGCTTAATTGACATCAATTGGATTCAATTGACACACAATTGATGTCACATGGGCTCAATTGACATCAAAGGATGTCAATTAATATCAATTGGGTATCAATTGATTATAATTGATAGTAAATTGAATGAATTGAGTTCAATTGACATCAATTAAGTCTAATTGGATATTAATTGATCAATTGGGCTCAATTGATATCAATTGACACCCAATTGGACTCAATTGACATCAATTGGACTCAAAAGGGTGTTAACTGATGTTAATTGAGCCCAATTGACATCAATTGGGTGTTAATTGAGCTCAATTGGATATAATTAACAATAATTGGGTAAGAATTAAACTCAATTGACATCAATTAGGTGTCAATTGAGCCTAATTGCATCCAATTGAACTCAATTGACATCAATTGGGTAAATTGCATCCAATTTAATTCAATTGACATCAATTAAGCCTAATTGCATCCAATTTAATCCAATTGGACTCAATTGAATCCAATTGGACTCAATTGACATCAGTTAGGTGTCAATTGAGCCTAATTGTATCTATTTGGACTTAATTGACATCAATTGGGTGTCAATTAAACCCAATTGGAGTCAATTGATATCAATTGGGTGTTTATTAATATTAATTGAGTTTAATTGACATCAATTGGGTGTTTATTGATGTCAATCGAGTCCAATTAGATGCAATTGGACTCAATTGGGTGTGAATTAGACTCAATTAATATCAATTGGGCTCAATTGATATCAATTAGGTGTGAATTGATGTCAATTTAGCCCAATTCGATGCAATTGATATCACTTGGGTGTCAATTAGACTCAATTGGCACCCAATTGATGTCAATTGAGTCCAAGTCAATTGAGCCCAATTGATCAATTGACACCTAATTAAACTTAATTGATATCAATTTAACTCAATTAGATGTTAATTGATATCAATTAGACTCAATTGGATACTAATTGATGTTAATTGAGCTCAATTAGACTCAATTGATATCAATTAGGTACTAATTGAGTGTAATTGATGTCCATTAAGTCCAATTTGGCTTAATTGACATCAATTGGGTATCAATTGACTACAATTGATGTCAATTGAGCTCAATTGACATCAATTGGGTGTTAATTAATGTCAATCGAGTCCAATTAATATCAATTAAGTATCAATTAAGTCAAATTGATATCAATTGGGTGTCAATTGAGCCCAATTCACATCAATTGGGTGTAAATTGAACCTAATTGGACTCAATTAACATCAATTAGGTGTGAATTGATGTCAATTGACCCCACTTGGATGCAATTGATATCAATTTGGTGTCAATTGGACTCAATTGGTTGATGTCAATTGAGTCCACTTGGATGTCAATTGATATCAATTGAGCCCAATTGATCAATTGACACCCAATTAGACTTAATTGATATCAATTTGACTCAATTGGGTATTAATTGATGTCAATTAAACTCAATTGGATGTTAATTGATGTTAATTGAGTCTCAATTGACATCAATTGGGTGCCAATTGAGTGCAATTGATGTTAGTTAAGCTCAATTTGGCTCAATTAACATCAATTGGATGTCAATTAACTACGATTGATGTCAATTGAGCTGAATTGACATCAATTGGGTGTTAATTGATGTTAATTGAGTTTAATTGACATCAATTGGGTGTTAATTGATGTCACTTGAGTCCAATTAGATGTAATTAGACTCAATTGGGTTTGAATTAGACTTAATTGATATCAATTGGGCTGAGTTAATTGGGTGTCAATTGAGCCCAATTGACATCAATTGGGTGTGAATTGAACGTGATTGGACTCAATTGACATTAATTAGGTGTGAATTGATGTCAATTGAGCCCAATTGGATGCAATGGATATCAATTGGGTGTCACTTGGACTCAATTGGCACCCAATTGATGTCAATTGAGTCCAATTGGATGTCAATTGGTACCAATTGAGCCCAATTGATCAATTGACATCCAATTAGACTTAATTGATATCAATTTGACTCAATTAGGTATTAATTGATATCAATTAGACTTAATTGGATGTTAATTGATGTTAATTGAGTCTCATCGAACTCAATTGATATCAATTGGATGCCAATTGAGTGCAATTAATATCAATTAAGCTCAATTCGGCTCAATTGGCATCAATTGGGTGTCAATTGACTACGATTGATGTCAATTGAGCTCAATTGACATCAATTGGGTGTTAATTGATGTCAATTGAGTCCAATTAACATCAATTGGATGTCAATTGAGCCCAATTGACATCAATTGGGTGTGAATTGAACCAAATTAGACTCAATTGACATCAATTAAGTGTGAATTGATGTCAATTAAGCCCAATTGGATGCAATTGATATCAATTGGGTGTCACTTGGACTCAATTGGCACCCAATTGATGTCAATTGAGTCCAATTAGATGTCAATTGATATCAGTTGAGTCGAATTGATTAATTGACACCCAATTATACTTAATTGATATCAATTTGACTCAATTGGGTATTAGTTGATGTCAATTGGACTCAATTGGGTGTTAAATGATGTTAATTGAGGACTCAATTGACATCAATTGGGTACCAATTGAGTGCAATTGGTGTCAATTCGGCTCAATTGGCATCAATTGGATATCAATTGACTAGGATTGATGTCAATTGAGCTCAATTGACATCAATTGGGTGTTAATCGATGTCAATTGAGTCCAATTAAGCCCAGTTGTGTCCAATTGGGTGTCAATTGATTGAATCCAATTAAGTCCAATTAAGCCCAATTGAGTCCAATGGGGTGTCAATTGATGTCAATTGAGCCCAATCGATCAATTGACACCCAATTAGACTTAATTAATATCAATTGGACTCAATTGGATATTAATTGATGTCAATTAGACTCAATTGGAAGTATAATAAGATCTAATTGATGATAATCAAGCTTAAGGTGATAAATTTAGAGATAACTTTTTTTGTACAAAGAATTTTGAACTTTTGACATCATAAATGAGTCCACAAGGCCCAAAAATGGTAGAAATGACTGTGAACATGAATATATTTTGACCATTTTTTTTAACTTTTTTTCCCGCCGGGAAAATGGATTTTCCCGGCGGGCCCGCCGGGAAAACAAAAAGCCCGGCGGGCTTCGGCAGGTTACCAGGTCACTGGTAACCTGCTATTTTGAGAACATGAAAACATGTGAACATGTGAATAACATGTTCACAAGTGTTATTAACAAAAAAAATCTTGTGATCACGTGAATATAAAATCCCTGGGGCCGAGGGGTGTGAGGGCACAATTGCACGGGGTAGGGTCGTGCCACATCATGATAGACCCCCGAGGGGGTGGGGTCACCGCTCCTGTGGCGAGGCAAGGTAGTTGAGGTCGCCGCTCCTAGAGCCAGGCAAGGTAGCTGGGGGGTCGTGGGCATGGCACAGCCGCACCGCAGGGGGGGCACACGGCACAGTCTCGCGAGCCCCTGGGGGGCGGGGTGCTCACCGCATGGCTCCTGGCAAGGGCAGGGTCGTGGCTCCACTCGTCTCAATGCAACAGGTCTCCGAGGCATATTGACGCTGCGGGCCCAAAAAAGTTTATAGCACCAAGACTTCCCGGGAGGTCACCTATCCCAGTACTGTTCTGGCCCAAGCGCGCTTAACTGCGGAGTTCTGATGGGATCCGGTGTATTAGCACTGGTATGACCGCACCACATCAAAGTTGAAAATCCAAGAGACTGCAAGAAAGAGAGAGGAGGAGCAGGTTTCCTATATCGTATACATTCTTTTGTTCCAAGCCTTCGAAGGGTCGTTTCCAAGAGAGTGCAGGGGGCATCCAAACAACACCCTTGGTAGAAAATACCCCTCTCCTCGCATATCCTTCCAAGTGCACCCACACAGACACTTAGGCAAATACTCCTCCCCACATTCGGCCAAGTTCACCGTGCGGCACGATCATTCGGACAAATACTCCTACGTACATCCATCAGACAGCGTACATGCTCCATGGGTGTTTTGAAGTGCAGGCACGACAACCCGAGCACGAACACTGAGATTACAAAGTTCGTTCCACTCGAACTCTATAGAGTCCATCCCACTCAGGTCCACCACGCGAGACTTCTTACATCGTCCCTCCCCAACCCTAAACCCCCTTTCCTCCGAGAGGGGGGGCACTCGCACTCCCAGGAGACGCGTTAGCATAAGGCACATGAAATTCCGCCCCACACAAACTCGGCCAACCCACTCGCAAAAGGAGAGAAGGGGACAAATCGGTGTGGCAGTGGGCTGAATCTCAGTGGATCGTAGAGCAACAAGGCTACTCTACCACTTACAATACCCAACCACATGTTTAAGTCATCTACAAAGGATTCATCTCCCCGATCGTCTGGAATTTCCATTTAGAGCCCCCCGGGCGACCACTTCCGCCACCTCGGGGGAGGCTCTCGACACACGCTCTTGGGGATGCATGAGCGCCCCTACTATAGGGTAACAATCGGGGAGGTAGAGAGAGTGCCGCGTTTAGCATGGATTCTAACTTAGAGGCGTTTAGTCATAATCCTACACATAGTAGCTTCCCGCTACTACTGGCTTTTCAACCAAGCACAATGACCAATTATGTGAATCAACGGTTCCTCTCGTACTAAGTTGAATTACTATTGCGGCATCGCTCATTAGTACGGTAAAACTATCCTGTCTCACGACGGTCTAAACCCAGCTCATGTTCCCTATTGGTGGGTGAACAATCCAACACTTGTCGAATTCTGCTTCGCAATGATAGGAAGAGCCGACATCGAAGGATCAAAAATCAACATCGCTGCCATGCCAGTTACCCATGTGGTAACTTTTATGACACCTCTAGCTTCAAATTCTGAAAGACTAAAGAATCGATAGGCCATTGTTTCACAGTTTGTATTCGTACTGAAAATCAAAATCAAATGAGCTTTTACCCTTTTGTTCCACACGAGATTTATGTTCTCGTTGAGCTAAGCTTAGGACACCTGCCGCCGCCCCAGCCAAACTCCCCACATCTGACAATGTCTTCCACCTGGAGGATCGGCGCGCGAGTGTGCCTTAAGACCAAAAGCAGAGGCCAAGCCTTGCCTCCACCTCCCACAGAGTAAGTAAAATAACGTTAAAAGTAGTGGTATTTCACTTGCGCCAAAGGCTCCCACTTATTCTACACCTCTCAAGTCATTTCACAAAGTCGAACTAGAGTCAATGATCTAGAGTCAAGCTCAATAGGGCCTTCTTTCCCCTGATTTTCCAAGCCTGTTTCCTTGGTTGTGGTTTCGCTAGATAGAAGATAGGGACAGTGGGAATCTCATTAATCCATTCATGTGCATCACTAATTAGATGACGAGGCATTTGGCTACCTTAAGAGAGTCATAGTTACTCCCGTCGTTTACTCGTGCTTGGTTAAATTTCTTCACTTTCACATTCAGAGCACTGAGAAGAAATCACATTGCGTCAACATCCGTGGGGACCATCGCAATGCTTTGTTTTAATTAAAGAGTTGGATTCCCCTTGTCCGTACCAGTTTTGAGACGGCTGTTCACCGCCTAGGGAGGGTCGCCCCACTAGGGGCGACGTTCTGCGTGCCTGTCGCGCGCCCAGTGGGTACGCGCGGAGGCCCACCCCCTCGCCGTCGTCTTCTAGGGCAGCTTGAGCAAACCCTCAACAGCCTCCGAGGTCAGATCGCAGACCCCTAGGCCCAGCCCTCAGAGCCAATCCTTTTACCGAAGTTACAGATCCGTTTTGCCAACTTTCCTTACCTACATTATTGTATCGACTAGAGGCCGTTTACCTTGGATACCTGATGCGGTTATGAGTACGATTGGGCGTGATCGAAATTCACTCCTCTAGATTTTCATGGGCCGCCGGCGGGCACACTAGACACCGCGAGACGTGCAGTGCTTTACCAGCCCCGCTGGACCCTATCTCCGGGTGATGCGATTTCAGGGTGGATGGGCTTTAAAAAGGAAAGAGAACTCCTCCCGCGGCCCCTGCTGACATCTCCAAATTCGGTCATGTTGCTGTCCACCGCCACGTCCCGGTTTGGGAATATTAACCCAATTCCCTTTCGATGCTGTGAGACCCCTGTCCCCTTCGAGGGCACTGGCGGCGGAAGCAGCGTCAGCCTCTCGCGCGGGGCAGGTATCCACACTCGGGGCCTCGCCCGACCGCCGCGGATGTCTGGACAAGAGACTAGTCCGACAGCTCCTCCGAAACCGAGCCCGAAAAAACTTCCCTCGCCTAAAAGGCACGGGCGATTCCTCCACGGAAAATCTTCAAACGGGAGAATTACTCTAACGGGTCAAAGTCTTAACTATTCAAACTGATCTGACTGAACCTAAAGTCACATGGTCATATCAAAGAAGAGACTTGCACTTGGTCCATAGAATCACTACTTTTTTCTTCCTTTAACAAGGCACAGCCGTCTCGCTAATTCCCTCCCACAGAGAACAAGGGTCTTCTCAGGACTTAATCTAACTAACGCAACTAATCTTATCTTAATGGTATCAGAGGAATCCTCGGATCTAGCCTAACCCCAACCGATGGGTTAGCCAAGCACTGGACCACTGTATTGGTGGGATTCTTTTATAAAGATTTGGTTATGTTTTGCCTGGGTACCGAGGAAAAGAGTTCCTAGGCCACCTAGCCAGCGTTTCAAGAAAACTTTAAAGTAGGCATACCACGTACACACTCGATATGAAATTGCCATTTATAATAGATTCGATTGTCTTTAAAACAAGCCTTCAATGAAAATCATAATATTACTAATTATCATCCTCCAAAATTCTGAGACCATTGCATTACAAAATATGTCCTCTGGACTCTCCGCCGTTGAAGGCCAGCTGGTAAACCAACGAGATCCAATATTTAAATTTGATTCACAAAACTCGTTCTTTTTTTTGGTCCATCGAAATCTTCCTCGACGCACGCATAAGTGTCCTAGCAACTGCGAGCCCATGCATCACCTAGTGAGAACCCTCTAGGATCCTACTTAGGTGTCCTAGCACTTCACTCAAGGACCGCTTTGTCGGTCCTCGCCCATCATACCGAAAGCGTACCATTTTAATCGTACCGAGACTGGTCAAGCCCTCAGCAGGCTTTGTCGCGAGCGACGTCCCCGACGACTCCCCGCCAGTTGTTGTTGCAAACGAGCCTCCTCTTAGTAAAACAAATGACAAATGCTTCCTCCAACATTATGGCGTAAAACAGTCCTTTAAATGAAAACAGAGGTTCTATGCAAGTAAAATTCCCGGTTTGAGATTGGTTCCACAAAACCCTTTTTCTTTAATGCCCAATTTCATAATGAGAATCCTTGATCTCTCATCAGGGTAATCTACCCATCATTTAACTGACTGTCCAACTAGATTCTTGGTGATTTTGGTCAAGGAAAAACTAGGTTAATTCAACTGCAGTCTATTCCTTGTATTAAGAACTGGAATTGGTTACAAAGTTTTTGCTTCAGATCGAGAGATGGACAAGTAGGTTTACTGTCCGTCCCTCTCGTAGTCTAACCAAAATCATTTGGTTTAGTTCTAACAACAAGGAGTTTCTTCAGATAAACATCTACTGAACTTCTAATCATAAGGAATTTCCAACTTTGTGAATTGCATTCCTTCTTTTCCATAGTAGATTAAGAAATGGTTTTATTAGAGAAGATTGGATTTTAATGAAAATACTCTTCTTCCATTTAATCGATTTTTGGATACATACCAATTTAGTGATTTAACCACATAAAATATCTAAAGATATTCTTTACCACTTAATTTATCAACCCTAATTCTCTAGGTGGAATTTTGGTAAAAATTTCTCTTTTGTCACCCAAAATTAATTCAAATCTTTCTCTACTTAAATATCATAAAAACTTTTCTTTTAATTAAATACAATTATCCATTTTTTTAAATAAGCTTAAAATTCCTCTTTTCCTCATTTAATGATTGGATTCCAATTGTCATGGGAATTCCTCTTTTATCATAAAATGAATTTATCTAAAATTCCTTTTGAAATTAAATAAAGATATGCACTATTCCAAATATACCAAGAATTTTACTTTTACCATTTAAATGATTGAATTCCAAATATGATGGGAGTTCCTCTTTCATCATTTAAATTTATTCATGTATAAAATAATTTATCTAAAATTTCTCTTTAATTTTAAATAAAAATATCCATTAATTCAATTATACTAAGAGTTTCACTTTTCTTATTTAAATGATTGAATTTCGAATATGATGGGAATTCATCTTTCATCATTTAAATTTATTCATGCATAAAATAATTTATCTATAATTTCTCTTTTATTTTAAATAAAAATATCCATTAATTCAATCATACTAAGAATCTCCTTTTTCTTATTTAAATGATTTCTTTCTAAATATGATGGAAATTTAGACTACAGGCTAAGCTGGCACTCTTCTGGGGTTACCCTGATTTTGGCACGGGGGACCCTGATTGGACTGATACAAAGGAGTTTGTCTTTGAATTCTGGGACCCTTGATTCCTTGGCCCCAGAGAAGGAGATGGGCAATCCTTGAGTTGGTGCCCAAACCCTTGACATCCGAAGTACCTGTTCTCACTTCGAATCTATTCCCTTTGCATTCTTGAGAGAGCCGGAGTTCCTTGAGGGAAAGGTCTTCCTTCATTCCTAAAATTTTCAGACTCCGAATTTTGGTTGGGACCTTAGTATCTCTTTGGAGGCGGAAGGTTGAAAGAACTTCTCGGTATCTGAAATCTCTTGAAGGATGAGGGAGCTGGCTTTGGCGGGACTTTTACAATGAAAGCTTTGGCGAAGTCCTTCATTCGCCATTCTGATAGCTTCTACCATGGACACTGGCTTGGCATTCTTGACTAGTGTGTCTAAGGGTTCATTCATTCCCCAAATGAACTTGACCATGTGTTGCTCTTCGTTCTCTAGAGGTGGTGAATACTTGAGGATAAGAGCAAATGCCTGGTGATATTCTTCGATGGTTTTCCTCCCTTGGTTTAGCTCTAAAAATTCATTCATCTTGGTTTCTAAAAACCCAGGGGGACAAAATCTCTTCCTTAAATAGGCTTTAATCATTCCAGGATTGGGTATTTCTGTCCAGATGGTTGGTGTCACAATGGTTTCTCCATGCCACCCTGGCTGTTTCCACAATTTTTAGCCTGACAAGAGCCATTTTGCTCCTCTCATTATAACCGGTGACATCAAAATACTCCTCCATTGCTTCAACCCCTTTCTCTACAGCTTCACCCAAGTTCTCCCCTTCACCTCTACGTGAAGAGCCTTGCGAACATCGGGGTCAAGCTCTTCTTCATCAATGAGAGGGTCTGGCTGCTGACGGCCACGGTTCCCTCGCCTTATGATTCTGCCAAAAATGATATATTATTAAATGTTTATTTTGATATCGTCCACGAGATCCTAAGACTTAAGAGGTACGAAAAATAATTTCTTAAACAAGATAAATGATCTTATTGGAGATCTATGACATATGTCCGATAACAGATTTTGCTTTATCAATTCGTCAATTAACAATCACTTAAACAACAAGGAATTTTTCCACAAAACATTTCTTTATTTTTATAAAGGTTACAATATGCACATAGAGCAGTTCGTCTCCTAAAGTCAAAATCTCCTCGGGAGACGCATAAGACGGCAATACTGGGCTATAGACATGCCCTAATACAAATATTCCCTTACTGCCAAGGGAGCTAAAGTGACTATGGAGTCTGTAGATTTGGCAGGAAAGTCTGAAATTTTGAGGCGTCGAGTGATATAAAATAACACCATGTATCACTTTCAGTCTCATCAAAATCATGATTAAAGAGAGATTCTGCCTCAGCATCGCACGCTGGTCGCAAGAGGCATGGACATACTGCCCTGCAAACCACTTGTGCTGTCGTCTCTCCGCTGGGTCGTCAGGGAAATATAGATCCTCAAAATGGCCTGCGAGTCTGGCTCGGCTTGTTCAAGTTGTAGTGGAAGAGATGAGATGCTCGAAGGCGAACGCAGTCATGTCTTGTGGTGACTGGGTGATGTCGAAAACACCAGATAAGTGTGGAACTTCCATCTAAAAGTCAAATTCTTTGATTAAAAATCTTCATTAATGAAGCTTAAGTAAGGAATGAAAATATAATATGTAATTGCTCTTTCTGAGTTTTTATTACAATATTCTGATAAGAATTCATTTCTCCTTATTAGCTTTCAACCTGGCTCTGATACCAGTTGTGAGACCCCCGCCCCCTCTGAGGGCGCTGGCGCGACGGCGGAAGCAGCATCAGCCCCTCACGTAGGGCAGGGATCCATACTCGGGGCCTCGCCCGGGGATGTCCAGACAAGAGACTAGTCCGACAGTTCCTCCGAAACCGAGCCCGGAAAAACTTCCCTCTCCCGGAAGGCACGGGTGATTCCTCTAGGGAAAATCTTCGAACGGGAGAATAACTCTAACATGTCAAAGTCTTAACTATTCAAACTGATCCGACCAAACCTGAAGTCACATGGTCAGATCAAAGAAGAGACTTGCACTTGGTCCATAAAATCACTGCTTTTTTCCTCCTTTAACGAGCCGCTGATTCCCTCCCACACAGAATAAGGGCCTTCTCAGGACTTAATCTAACTAACGCAACTAATCGTATCTTAATGGTATCGTAGGAATCCTCCGAGCCCATGGGTTAGCCAACCACCTGACCACTGTATTGGTGGGATTCCTTTATAAAAATTTGGTTATGTTTTGCCCGGGTACCGAGGAAAAGAGTTCCCAGGCCCCTAGCCGACGTTTCAAGCAAAATTTAAAGTAGGCATACAATATATCGATATGAAATTGCCATTTATAAAACAGATTTGACTATTTTTAAAACAATCCTTCAATGAAAATCATAATATTACTGATCATCATCCTCCAAAATTCTGAGACCATTGTATTATAAAATATGTCCTGTGGACTCTCTGTTGAAGGCCAACTAGTTAACCAACGAGATCCAATATCAAAATTTGATTCACAAAAGTCGTTCTTTTTTTTTTTGTTCATCCGAATCTTCCTCGACGCACGCATGGGTGTCCTTGCAACCACGAGCCCATGCATCACCTGGTCAGAACCCTCTAGGATCCTACTTAGGTGTCCTAGCTCTTCACTCAGGGACTGCTTTGTCGGTCCTCGCCCATTGTACCGAAAGCGCACCATTTTAACCGTACCGAGGCTCGTCAAGACCTCGGCAGGCTTTGTCCGCGAGCAACGTCCCCGATGACTCCCCGTCAGCTGTTGCAACGAACCTTCTCTTAGTAAAACACATGCCAAATGCTTCTTCTAGCATTCAAGTATAAAACAATCCTTTAAATGAAAACAGAGATTCTATGCAAGTAAAATTCCCAGATTTTTGAGATTGGTTCCACAAAACCCTTTTTCTTTAATCCCTAATTTCATAATGAGAATCCTTGATCTCTCATTAGGGTAATCTACCCATCATTTGAGTGACTGTCCAACTAGATTCTTGGTGATTTCGGTCAAGGGAAAACTAGGTTAATTCAACGGCAGTCTATTCCTTGTATTCAAAACTAGAATTAGACCAAGTTTTTGCTTGATTTAGATTGAGAGATGGACAAGTAGGTTTATTGTCCGTCCCTCTCGTAGTCTAACCAAAATCATTCAGTTTAGTTCTAACAAGGATTTTCTTCAGATAAACATCTACTAAACTTCTAATCATAAGAAATTTCCAACTTTCTAAATTTCATTCCTTCTTTTCCATAGTAGATTAAGAAATGGTTTTATTAGAGAATATTGGATTTTAATGAAAATACTCTTCTTCCATTTAATCTATTTTTGGGTAAATACCAATTTAGTGATTTAACCACATAAAATATCTAAAGATATTCTTTCTACCACTTAATTTATCAACCCTAATTCTCTAGGTGGAATTTTGGTAAAAATTCCTCTTTTGTCACCCAAAATTAATTCAAATCTTTCTCTACTTAAATATCATAAAAACTTTTCTTTTAATTAAATACAATTATCCATTTTCTTAAATAAGCTTAAAATTCATCTTTTCCTCATTTAATGATTGGATTCCAATTGTCATGGGAATTCCTCTTTTATCATAAAATGAATTTATCTAAAATTTCTTTTCAAATTAAATAAAAATATGCATTATTCCAAATATACAAAGAATTCCACTATTACCATTTAAATGATTGAATTCCAAATATGATGGGAATTTCTCTTTCATCATTTAAATTTATTCATGCATAAAATAATTTATCTTAAATTTATCTTTAATTTTAAATAAAAATATCCATTAATTCAATTATACTAAGAGTTTCACTTTTCTTATTTAAATGATTGAATTCCAAATATGATGGAAATTTCTCTTTCATTTAAATTTATTCATGCATAAAATAATTTATCTAAAATTTCTCTTTAATTTTAAATAAAAATATCCATTAATTAAATTATACTAAGAACTCCACTTTTCTTATTTAAATGATTGAATTCCAAATATGATGGGAATTCCTCTTTCATCCTTTAAATTTATTCATGCATAAAATAATTTATCTAAAGTTCCTCTTTAATTTTAAATAAAAATATCCATTAATTCAATTATACTAAGAATTCCACTTTTCTTATTTAAATGATTGAATTCCAAATATGATGGGAATTCCTCTTTCTACATAAAAATGAAATTACCAAAAAATTCTCTTTTTCTGGAATTAATTATTTATGCATAAATATTAAAATTTAGTTTTTCATGGATGTGATGAAAATCATTCTTTTAACATAGGATGACTAATCCTAGAATATGGTAGGAAGTCCTCTTTTCACATTATGCATAAAAATGATTTATGTATTAAGTTTCCAAAAATTTTGCCATAGCTCCGCTCCTATTACAATGATAATTTTTAATATTATCTAAAAGAATAATACTTAGTAATATAATTATGATAGAGTAACTATCATTTTGACCTAATTTCAATTTATGGAATTAATCATTGATTTATCATAATTTTATTAGCATATAAGCGTTAAAAAGCCATTTTCTAACCTCTAGCTTAACTAGCATAGAGTTTGATCTTTCAATTTGAGAATTTATCAATAAAAAGATTCATTTGAATAAGAATTGGTCATAGGAATGACAGTTCTTTTGGGGAGAGAGAGATATACATAACAAACATCCTAAATTAAGCATAAAGATAAACTTTTTGTGATTAATCATTGGAATTCTTTAGAAAGTTTCATTTGCATTGAAAAACCATTCATTTGAATACTTCTCAAGCTTGAGAGGGATTGAGAAGTGAAAACATTGAGAATATTAGAGAAAAAACCATGAAATCACATCTTACCTCTTGATTTGCTTGCTTATCTTTCTTAGAAGAAGCCCCTAACCAATCAATTGGTTAGTGTGTTGAGAGAAAGCTCCAAGGATGGTTGAAGAGAGAGAGAGAGAGAGAGAAGCTCCAATCTCTCCAAAATGTAGAGGATTTTTAAAGGATAATAGAAAATATGCTTATTTTAATGTAATGCTGTAATGGTCTAGCTCACAGATGAGAATACAAAAGAATGAGGGTCTATTTATAGGTGAGGAAGGCCACTAACTTAGTCCAACTAAGTTCTAGAATTTTCCAGGTTGAGTTTGGCTGTATTTGGACAAGATTTGGACCAGTTTAGCTCCCATTTTTATCCATTTTGATCCAAGAGAGAGGAGAGATAAAAATATCTTAATATTTTAATCCCATTTTGATCCAGTTTGATCCAAGAGAGAGGAGAGTAAAAATATCTTAATATTTTGGAATTAAAAACTCATTCACATGTGTGAAATAGGCACCTACCTCAAAGTCTCCCCCCTCTAAGGTGTCAAAAATGTATCATCATTTCAAAATATCTCATTTTTTTAGTAATATCTCATAGTTTTTAACTAATAAACCTTGTACTCAGTCAACTCTTCATCTTATGTGGGCATTTACTCATTTTTGGGTATTTTATTTTATTCATTGGATTTATCTCATCCCAACACTTGGATTAATCTTATTGGTCCATAGGAACCTTAATTGGACCATAATCCAAAAATTTCAAAAATCTTGACCCTTAGAAGGTAAGGTCTTTAAATCATTTTCATTTGATTCCTAATGCACCTTAGAGAATTTATTTTGAATTTCTGTTTCAGGGAAATATATTTTTTATATTTGTAAATTTTTTATATCCAAAAATATCTCAATATTGAATTATCTCTCTCTAGAATTTTTCATCTCTCTAGGCAAAAACAAGGAAAAATAATATTTTCTTGTATTCAAAAAATAGGGAATGATTACAGGGGATTGAAGTAAAAGCTTATTCATTATTCAAGCTAAGAAGGAATCTTACAGATGCACGGCGTGCAGTGCGCCCTTGACACACAGGACTACCCCATCTCTTAGGATCGAGGACTAACCCCCATGTCCAATTGCTGTTCACATGGAACCTTTATCCACTTCGATCTTCAAAGTTCTCATTTGAATATTTGCTACTACCACCAACATCTAAACTGGGGGCCGTTTCACTCGGGCTCGTGCCCAGAGCTATGCCACGACCCCCATGCCCTCCTACTCATCGGGGCCTTGCACTTGCCCCGATGGCTGGATATAGGTCGTGCGCTTCAGTGCCATCTATTTTCAAGCCTAAATGATTGGGCAGGTGAGTTGTTACACACTCCTTAGCGGATTTCAACTTCCATGACCACCGTCCTACTTTCTTAATCAATCAACACCCTTTGTGGTTTCTAGGTTACCGCGCAGTTCCACACCGTAACTGGGTGGTTGCAAGATGAGGGTACTCACTTTCGTTCACTCTCTCTAAAATTGGGACATCCATGCATCTCGGGCGGAGTACCTCGATCGTGATAGTGCCGCGAATCAAAAGATGACACGTGCCTCCCGAGCCTAAATCGACATATCTCGATCGAGATGCCAACTAATGCCACGCTAGCAGGTCCGGGTTTCCAGGCGTCATCCATGTCACCCATACATGTCACCGCCACCACAATATCTCGATCGAGATATCTATGCCACTCGGATCCACATCAGGGCCACGCTGTATCCCCGTAGGCATATTTGACTAGCACATCTCCATCGTCCACGTATCTCGAACGAGAAATGTACATCCAATCGCGACCATTCATTGTTCGAGGTAATCGGATACAATCTCCACCGTCCCCATATCTCGATCGAGATACTGAGTTCAAATCTCAGCCGTCCAAATATCTTGATCGAGATACAGAGATTCAATCTACACCGTCCGAATATCTCGATCGAGATACGTAGATGCAATATCCACCGTCCAATTATCTCGATCGAGATACAGAAACGAAATCTATACCGTAAAATCACGTACACTGGAAGATGCGATCTCGGCCGTTTAAATATCTCGATCGAGGTATATAATGAATCTTGACCGTCGAGATACCTTGTCGTGGTAATGCCTTTAAATCATGGCCGTCCATTTACCTCGAACGAGATAGTAATATCAAATCTCAGCCGTCGATCCTTCCCCAACCCTAGAATTAGGTGTGTATCTTGGCCGTATGTTGCACTAACCCTAATATCCAGAGCGTTAATCTTGCAAACCCTAAATTGCATGATGTTACCGAACCTCGATCGAGGTTATAAAACCGGAAAACTTTTTTTTTTGCCTCATTTTCACAAGTTGTTTTCACTCTCTTTCTCTCTTGATTTGGATTAGTATTAGTGAGCCCATTAGCTTTGTTTTTAGCTTCATTAGTGCTACTTAGCACTAAGCATTAGACCCTTCACATTAGACCCTTCACATTGGACCCTTTACATTTGGCTTAGGTTTTAGCATGGAGGGCCACGAGGAGGGCCGCTCATCTATTGCGGACCTCATCGCGGAGATAGACCGCGAGTTAGCGGCTATCCGTGTAGGAGTGCTAGAGACACTCCGTCTACATTACATATCGTGGCAGACTTGGAGGCGATGCTTGCGTCCCTTCGTAGCCTTCACGATATTGTTTATGTAGATGAGTGGATAGCCCACCATCGCGCTGCTCCTGTGTCACATGGCCTGACATATCGTCAGGTCTGTGATCTTGCTCCTATTAGGGATGGGGCTTTCCTAGATCTTTTCCTCGATAGTCGTGGGATGAGGCCCGGGGGGCGGGCAAGCCCCTCACTATTTCGCGGTGTTCGCATCCTCGTATGGCGGCACATATCTATAGTCGATATGTTGCCGCATATGGGAGGATGCCGAACAACCGCCAGATTCCCATATACTTCGCAAAGCAGTTATATGCGGAGTTTGTCTTAGGGGAGGAGGTCGATTACACCAGCCATCGTCCGGGTGGTGGTGCTGGCCGAGGCCGTCTCCAGGACCAGGGTAGGCGGCCTCCACCAGCCCTTCGTGTAGCACCTACCACAGATCCTTCATTTGTGCCATTGTCGACAGTAGAGGCTCTTGGCACGCAGGTCGGCATTGACGTACGGAGTACCACGGAGAGCATCCAGCACGTGGTGCGCCTATTCTCACGATCTACACCGAGGACAGATGTGGAGGTATTTACATATATATTACGTCTTAAATTTTTTTGGTCATTTATCTTCATGTTTATATGTACTTTTCTATATTTTTACATGAGCAGCATGGTTGATTGTGTCACGCAGGTTCCCACACCTACCACTCAGAGGCTCACTCAGGAGTTGGTAGAGGCGAGAGCAGAGATTGACCGCCTCCCCGAGCTGCATTACAGATGGCAGAGGCAGCTACAGCAGAGGCACAGCATCTGAGAGAGTCCGACATCCAGCAAGTAGGTTTCTCTTGCACGTAAAAGAGTTATAATTAAGGTCCTAAGTTACAAATTTCTTTAAGTAATACCTAATGAGAGACTAATCAAATATTTTAATGCTTTACTTTTTTGCGTAGGCTCGGACCGAGGTAGAGAGCTCCAGAGCTGAGGCACAGCATCATCAGATTATGGAGCAGATTGCCCAGCACAGGGCAGAGCAGCTGATGCTGCATGTTCGAGAGTATCGTAGATCATCGGACGTGACAGTGCCTTACCTACCGTTATATCCACGGCCTGTCTCACAGAGGTTTTTCGACGACCTCTCCCGCAGGATGCACCACCCTTCCTACGTGATGCGTGCTGCTGTTTATGTATCGAGGACATTGATAGTACAGGAGGATATACCCTAGGATGTGGACACATTTTTCACTTGTCTTGCATCACCCAGGAGCTCGTCCGGTTCTCAGCATGCCCATCCTGCCGTGCACGCGTCGACCTAGCGACGTACAGGGTATTGGGCATCGATGATCTTCACCCAGGCCTTGTACGAGTAGATGCCAGGACTGGCAGGCCTGTCGACTTTACATCACCTATGGACTTGGGACTCGACGCCTTCGACGATAGAGCCCAGGAGCCTGAGGTGCCACCTGAGATAGAGTGGAGCTCACATGAGTTCGACGCTTACCAGAGAGTCCTACATGAGAGCCAGGTGACAGCATATGAGCGCGTGGGTGGTGCTGGCCCTAGTGGCAGGTGATGGTGCTAGCAGCAGTGCTGCTTCTCATGAGCAGCGTGTCCTTACAGCAGAGGAGCTTACACGAGCAGAGTGGCAGACACGCACCATTGAAGATTATAGATTTTGGGTTTACAGACAGAGGCGTCTTGCATTAGCACGACGTAGAGAGAGAGAGAGAGGGCCATAGCAGCTTTTGGGACTCGTGAGCTCCCGAGTACACCGGCACCAGCTCACGATCCTGCCTTTGAGGCAGACCTCCCCGCAGACATTCGACGACCCCCGTCGCGCAGCCCCGGCACAGCCTCCTCGACGTGCACAGCAGCCTCGATGCGCACGTCGACCGGCAGTTAGAGATGACGATTTTGATTGGGTTGCTGTTGATAGTGACTAAACTCAGACTAGCTGGGTTAGCTCACTTACATTGTACTTAGATTTTTGGGCAGTGACTAACCTCAGACTAGCTGGGGTAGCTCATTTTCATTCTGATGTACTTATTTGATGTTTATATCATTATGAGTTTTCTCATTATTGAGTATCATTACATTTTAGTTGATGTTCTTGATTTTATTATATTTTTTAACACTTTGGCTATCATATTGTTTGTTGAAAATCTCCATGCCATCGTACCCAAACATGCTCTGATGGGGACCAAACTTTGCAAGCATGGGGAGGGGACCCACCCCCACATGCTTGCAAAGTTTGGTCACAATCAGAGCATGTTTGGATTTGCAATTGGCGCCCAGTGCGGGTTTTTCAAGTCTCTTGGTGCTTAAGACGCCATGGAAAATCCGGGCCTTCCCCATACCATCGTACCCAAACATGCTCCGATGGGGACCAAACTTTGCAAGCATGTGGGGGGGGGCCCCCCCCACATGCTTGCAAAGTTTGGTCCCCATCAGAGCATGTTTGGATTGGCAATTGGCGCCCAGTGCGGGTTTTTCAAGTCTCTTGGTGCTTAAGAGGCCATGGAAAATCCGGGCCTTCCCCATACCATCGTACCCAAACATGCTCCGTTGGGGACCAAACTTTGCAAGCATGTGGGGGTGGGTCCCCCCCACATGCTTGCAAAGTTTGGTCACAATCAGAGCATGTTTGGATTGGCAATTGGCACCCAGTGCGGGTTTTTCAAGTCTCTTGGTGCTTAAGAGGCCATGGAAAATCCGGGCCTTCCCCATACCATCGTACCCAAACATGCTTCGATGGGGACCAAACTTTGCAAGCATGTGGGGGTGGGTCCCCCCCACATGCTTGCAAAGTTTGGTCCCCATCAGAGCATGTTTGGATTGGCAATTGGCGCCCAGTGCGGGTTTTTCAAGTCTCTTGGTGCTTAAGAGGCCATGGAAAATCCGGGCCTTCCCCATACCATCGTACCCAAACATGCTCCGATGGGGACCAAACTTTGCAAGCATGGGGAGAGGACCCACCCCCACATGCTTGCAAAGTTTGGTCACAATTAGAGCATGTTTGGATTGGCAATTAGCGCCCAGTGCGGGTTTTTCAAGTCTCTTGGTTCTTAAGAGGCCATGGAAAATCCGGGCCTTCCTCATACCATCGTACCCAAACATGCTCCGATGGGGACCAAACTTTGCAAGCATGTGGGGGTGGGTCCCCCCCACATGCTTGCAAAGTTTGGTCCCCATCGGAGCATGTTTGGATTGGCAATTGGCGCCCAGTGCGGGTTTTTCAAGTCTCTTGGTGCTTAAGAGGCCATGGAAAATCCGGGCCTTCCCCATACCATCGTACCCAAACATGCTCTGATGGGGACCAAACTTTGCAAGCATGTGGGGGTGGGTCCCCCCCACATGCTTGCAAAGTTTGGTACCCATCAGAGCATGTTTGGATTGGCAATTGGCGCCCAGTGCGGGTTTTTCAAGTCTCTTGGAGCTTAAGAGGCCATGGAAAATCCGGGCCTTCCCCATACCATCGTACCCAAACATGCTCCGATGGGGACCAAACTTTGCAAGCATGTGGGGGTGGGTCCCCCCCCACATGCTTGCAAAGTTTGGTCCCCATCGGAGCATGTTTGGGTACGATGGTATGGGGAAGGCCCGGATTTTCCATGGCCTCTTAAGCACCAAGAGACTTGAAAAACCCGCACTGGGCGCCAATTGCCAATCCAAACATGCTCTGATTGTGAGTAAACTTTGCAAGCATGTGGGGGGGACCCACCCCCGCATGCCTCTAAAGTTTGGTCCCCATCGAAGCATGTTTGGGTACGATGGTATGAGGAAGGCCCGGATTTTCCATGGCCTCTTAAGCACCAAGAGACTTGAAAAACCCGCATTGGGCGCTAATTGCCAATCCAAACATGCTTCGATGGGGACCAAACTTTGCAAGCATGTGGGAAGGACCCACCCCCACATGCTTGCAAAGTTTGGTCCCTATCGGAGCATGTTTGGGTACGATGGTATGGGGAAGGCCCGGATTTTCCATGGCCTCTTAAGCAGCAAGAGACTTGAAAAACCCGCACACCTGGGCGCTAATTGCCAATCCAAACATGCTCTGATTGTGACCAAACTTTGCAAGCATGTGGGGGGGACCCACCCCCACATGCTTGCAAAGTTTGGTCACAATCAGAGCATGTTTGGGTATGATGGTATGGGGAAGGCCCGGATTTTCCATGGCCTCTTAAGCACCAAGAGACTTGAAAAACCCGCACTGGGTGCCAATTGCCAATCCAAACATGCTCTGATTGTGACTAAACTTTGCAAGCATGTGGGGGGGACCCACCCCCACATGCTTGCAAAGTTTGGTCCCCATCGGAGCATGTTTGGGTACGATGGTATTGGGAAGGCCCGGATTTTCCATGGCCTCTTAAGCACCAAGAGACTTGAAAAACCCGCACTGGGCGCTAATTGCCAATCCAAACATGCTCCGATGGGGACCAAACTTTGCAAGCATGGGGGGGGGACCCACCCCCACATGCTTGCAAAGTTTGGTCCCCATCGGAGCATGTTTGGGTACGATGGTATGGGGAAGGCCCGGATTTTCCATGGCCTCTTAAGCACCAAGAGACTTGAAAAACCCGCACTGGGCGCCAATTGCCAATCCAAACATGCTCCGATGTGGACCAAACTTTGCAAGCATGTGGGGGGGACCCACCCCCACATGCTTGCAAAGTTTGGTCCCCATCAGAGCATGTTTGGGTACGATGGTATGGGGAGATTTTCAACAAACAATATGATAGCCAAAGTGTTAAAAAATATAATAAAATCAAGAACATCAACTAAAATGTAATGATACTCAATAATGAGAAAACTCATAATGATATAAACATCAAATAAGTACATCAGAATGAAAATGAGCTACCCCAGCTAGTCTGAGGTTAGTCACTGCCCAAAAATCTAAGTACAATGTAAGTGAGCTAACCCAGCTAGTCTGAGTTTAGTCACTATCAAGATAGAGATCTAGTCAGCAGCACCCTCTCTAGCTCTCAACTGCTCTAGAATTCTCTCATGGTCATCCACTCGAAGCCGAAAACGAGGGTGAGAACTGTGTTTTCGGCTCTGTACTACTCGAACAAGAGTGAGCCTGGTAGCAACCACTAGATGAGAGAACTGAAATGCCTCTAACTCCCACTTCCACTGCTGGAACTCAAGACTCCCCCGATGAAGTCGAATCTGTTGGTAGAACCGGCCTGCCACAATCATGCTATGGGCGTCATAAGAAAACCCATGATCATCCACTGTATCCTGGTCAAGCATGCAATCTCCTGACAATCCGAGCATCACGTTTGGGGTACGATGATGCTGCACTCCCACACAAATGTTGGGAGCACTACTCGACTACGTGGCCCGCATCTCTGAACCGCTGAGCATCCTGTCGCAGCTGATGACGCCTCTCAAGGCACGTTTCACACACGCGCCTGCACCATCATGCTCACCCTTCCCGTGACCAGTCTCAAAGAATGACCAAATCACTGGGATACTAGACTGCACATGCCACCTATAAATCCATAAAAGATAGTCTTAGTTATTGTTTTCTTTAAGATGTTCTAGTGAATTTAGTTTAATTGTAAATGTAAGAAAGCCATAAGTACAACCTGTAGAGCCAATAGAATTGACGTGATGACTTGAACTGTGCGCCACAACCATCCGACCAAACCCATCGCTGGACATGTCTGATCCCACAATCTCCTAAAAAATCGTCATGGAGACGAAAAAAGTGTTGCACAAAATGTGCATCATGTGAACGATCATCACTGATATAGAAATGATACTCTCGAATAATGACACGGGTCTCGGGGGTACTGGCTATCCCATCTACATGAGCCTCTGCATGTCGATAGCTACTGTGGACCAAAATAGCAACCTGGTGAGGTAAGCAATACATACGTTTAGGACACAAAAAATCAATTAAGTAATGTAGCTCAAACATAAAACAAATATTACAAAATATAACCATTACCTGCTCTGAGAAGTAATACTCAGATTGTATCTCCTGAAAAGGTGTGAAAGTGTAGTTCTCTGCAAAATCAATCACAGAGACGACCACACCAATAGGAAACTCTGCTAGGCATGCTCGGAACTGACGATCCTGCCACTTGGCACAATGACTGTGCCGTATGTAGGGGTAGATCTGCTCCCTAAATGTGGCTGTGAAGTGACAACGTGGTGTATGTTTGTCCACGAGCTGCAACTTCCTGGACTGTCCACCACTCTGGAGCTGGTGTGTCACATACTCATAACGTTGCCATGCCACTATCTCTTGGTCACTTGCATCAAGATCTACCATCTGTAGATGTGCAAGTGAACCACATGATGTGCAATTGCTCTCCACACAAGGCATCCTATGGAACTGGGCATCCTCCGTGCGTGCACACAAAAGAGAGTGGATGAAATCACGTGGACTACGAGGCAACTCTCTATGCCCACTAAGAGAACGGAACACATCATAAAAAAGTTTGAACTCAACATGGTAGCGACAACAACATGTGTCACGCTGACGTGAGTACCTCACAAACCAAGGCTTACACCCCTCAAATGACCTTTGCCCAATTTTAAGCTCTGGATACGAAGCCACAAACTGAGAATACAACTCAGTTTGGGACATTTCAAGAGAGCAAGCACCGTGCTCAATGAACACTCCTCTTGTCACTCTCTTACGCAAAGCTTTCTTGAAAATTGGCGATGCACGACAATTCTCCTCCCAAAAACTTTCTATCAAGGTTCTAGTGGTTTCATCTAGTAGGCGATCATGCCTAGCTACACGACCACTACTCGCCCACATAGCACCAACCTCATTGGCATCTAAACTTTGTCGCCTAATAGACCCAACTCTAAGTGCGTGTGGTGCTATGGAAAGGATGCGAGATGTGGCACTAACCTTACCCTTCATTTGGGAGCTACTTATGGCTGCCACAATAGCCCGTCGAGCAGCCAAAGCGTCCGCAAAGTTCCTCTTCTTGTTAACTATATAGGAATGACGAACACTTTGTAGCACCGCCATGCCAGCTCTCCTCTCTCTTCGACCTCCAATGTCGGAAAGCGCCCTGCAGTTGGCCATGTTGGGCAGATCAATCAAAGCATCAAGCACACATGCCTGTGATGAAGACGTGAGGTCTTTGAAATAGGATTGGAAGATTGCATGGGCACGACGATGTGCCCCTGACTTTGATAGTTCTTTCCTATCCACACGAAGGGCGCCCAAAGGAGGGGGGGTGGGTTCTTGTAGAAGAGAGGACTCAAGAAGGGCGGGTTCATGTGGATTATCTAAACTAAGGGGTAGTGGGGGGGAAGAGGGCGAAGGGAGAGGAAGTGGAAGAGGAGGAGCAAGGCTTGGATCATCGCCAAACGGAAGGTGTTGCTCGTTGACGTGCTCTCCACTCTCTCTTTCTCTCACGAGCTACCCTTCTCCTCTCCTCCTCTTGAACTTGGTGGATGGGGGGGAATCTAGTCCTATCACGTTTCCGACTCCTACGACTTTGAGAACCCATTCTCAAGGAAGCTAAGAGAGAAAATATTATAAAGGCTCAATTTGATGGGATAGTACTACAGATAAGTGTGGGATAGTACTAGAGATGTGTGATTATATAGGAAAAATAGGTTATCCACTTCAAATCTCACTGGATTTCCTATCTAAGATTGATTGGATAACGAAGATAAACATAAAGATAATTAAAGATAAACTATTATCCACTTAAAAATTAATATTATTTATAATATTTATTAACAAGTCTAAATATTTATCATTACCAGATATATAAATATATCTTTAAAGAAATCTTTTATTTTATAATTATATAACTGCTTTTTTTAAATAAAGTATTTTTTTTAAATTTTATTCAAAGGTTTATTCTACATAAAAAAAATTTCAAGAAATATAAAAATAAAAATTTATTTTTTTTTAAATTAATAATATGATCTTTAATAATATTTTTTTTGATCTAATCCCAAAATATAATCCTTTAAAATTAGTGATTTTAAATTCTTTTATTTAATAAGTTACATATATTTTATTATTTAAATTTCTATATTCTATTTCTCTAAATTACTAAATTAACTTTTCCAAAAATATGTTTTTGAAAAAAGAGGGGAGGTGGGAAGGAGATGCCACGTGTCACAAGCGTGCATGACACGTGGCATTCTCTTGACATGTGGCACTATTATGGTTGATGTGGCAATTCCATGATGTGGCATGCCATGTCACCATGTGCGAGGTGGCATGCAAAGGTGGCAAGATGATGTGGCATTAATGATGACTAGGATGATGAGGTGGGGAGTCAACTAGGTTGACCATGTTGACATGGAGGGTGGAGGTGGCAAGCTGAGGTGGCAAGCTGCTTATGTGGATCCTCTCGATGCTCACGTGGACATAAAGTGGCATGCATATATAAGGTTTGGGCCTACCCAAGCCTCACACATGGAATGAAACCTAAGCTGTGAAGTTTACCAAGCCTAGATTTCCAAACCTAACTAGGATTGGTTTTAGACTTGAAAAGGGGAGAGTGGACACAATATGGGAATTTTCACTTGGGAGGATTGAAAATGGACCTTCCCATACTCAAATCAAGCCAAATTTTTTTAATAAATTCATGGCAACAAGATTATTGATCCCTTGAGTTTTTAGATTGAAAGATTCAATATTTAATTTTCTAGAATTAAATTACTATTGATTTAATGGGCCTCTAACAGTCATAATAAATTTTCCAAAGTAAATCTACAAAAATCAAACCGTTAGATTTGTAATTTTATCTTATACCCACATTATACTAATCTTTCCCAATCTAATCATCACTAGATCCATACAATTTGAGCATTTTAAATGGTAGATGTGGTGGGAGGATAAAATAGTATGTTTTTTAACAATTCTAATATCTTTTAAATAATATAGAAAATAGTAGAACACATCAAAAATTACTCGATAAATCAAGTTAAGCTCTATGTTATTTGTATTTGTGATATGCAAAGTGGGAACATCGTATGAGTAATAATGTAAAAGTTATAGGCAATTTACTCACATTCACTATACCTGTCTAAACCTAGGACAGGGCCTGTATACAAACTTGGTTCCCAAAGAAAAGGGGATTTGCAATTATTGGATATTCGATCAGATTATAGTTTTAGGTGCCCAACTTTGCATATGATGTTTCATTAGAAGACCTTGAAGTGAAACTCCTTGGCTAACTATGAGAGATTGGCTATTCTTCTTGAAAAAATGCCTGTTTTTCAGCTAAAGCCAAGGGCGCCCACGACATGAAACTAGATAACCTCATCTCACATCGCCAGTTCTGCTTACCAAAAATGGTCCACTTGGAGCTCCCATTCCGCAACGAGGTTCAACAAAGCAACCCCGACCGCCTACCTATTTAAAGTTTGAGAATAGGTTGAGGGTGTTTCACCCCCGATGCCTCTAATCATTCACTTTACCCGATAAAACTGCAAACGAGCTCCAGCTATCCTCAGGGAAACTTTGGAGAGAGGGAACTAGCTAGTAGATGGTTTGATTAGTCTTTTGCCCCTATACCCAAGTCTGACGAACGATTTGCACATGAGTATCACTACATGAGCCTCCACCAGAGTTTGCTCTCGTAGGCATAGTTCACCATCTTTCGGGTACGAGCAGGTATGCTCCCACTCAAACCTTTCACAGAAGATTATGGTGGTCGATCGATGCTGCACCCTGCGAAGGGGGATCCCACGTGTCAGGCTACTTGCGTCTCTGTGGGTTTGCCACCCACCGGCTTGCATACATGTTAGACTCCTTGGTTCGTGTTTCAAGACGAATCAGATGGAAAGCCCAGAGCGCCAGCGTCTCGCATGAGTGGCGCGTGCTTCGTTCCTCGGTCGGTGGCACGACGGCATCGACAAGGCCGCTCTTGTCCTGCCGCGCCAGCCCATGCTGATCACTGCTCCGTATCAAGCGGCCAACCAGCTCGTGCCATTCCACATCTGATCGGGGTGCACCTGCGGCCTCCATTCGCTTCCCTCACAACAATTTCAAGAACTTTTTAACTCTCTTTTCAAAGTCCTTTTTATCTTTCCCTCATGATACTTGTTCGCTCGGTCTCTTGCCCATATTTAGCCTTAGATGGAATTTACCACCCACTTAGGGCTGCATTCCCAAACAGCCCCACTCGTGGATGATGAGGCTCGTGGAGAACCGACAGTGTCCATGCTCGCTCGACGGGGCTCTCACCCTCTCTGATGCCCCTTTCGAGGGGACTTGGTCAGAGGACGCCTATCTAGACTACAATTTGCACGGCGAGGCCACACGATTCTCAAGCTGGGCTATTTCCAGTTTGCTCGCCCACTACTAGGGAAATTCTCGTTAGTTTCTTTTCCTCGGCTTAGTGATATGCTTAAACTCAACGGGTAGCCTTGCCTGATCTGCTGAGGTCTGTTTGGTTTCTTCGACCGAGGAGACGCGGCCCGTGGCGCACCACATGGCTGCCCCTCGTCTCGCCAGCCCGGTTCGGCTTGTCCAAGGGCATGCCTGCCTAAGCATCCTCACGACCCCCTGCCCCCGCCCCCTGCCTCCTCCTTGAAGTGGGGGGCATGTTGCATTCAAAGACTTGATGATTTGTGAAATTCTACAATTCACACTACGTAACGCATTTTGATGCGTTCTCCATCGTTTGCAAGAGCCAAGATATCCGTTTGCTAGAGTCGTTGTTGCTACATAAGTTGATCCTCCCATAGGGAGGGGTCTGAGGTTGGTGATCATTTCCTATGGTGGCTCTCGTGCCCCCCGAAAGGTTTATCGAGCAGCCACGTGGTGCCGATGGCATGAGGGAAGGGGGACGCCCACTCGATGTGGGGTCCCTCCCCCTGCACCCCGTCATGCGGCCGACGGGCAACCCCATCTCGACACCTCGCCCACTATCTCTAGGCTGTGGTACTGGTGACTACTCCTACGGGCACGGCCCCTCGTCGACGGTACATCCACGATTCACGATGTTCTCTCATATGTGTGTTTATGATCCTTCCGCGTAGGTTCACCTACAAAAACCTTGTTCAACTTCTCCTTCCTCTAAATGATAAGGCTTAATGAACTTCTCACAACGTCACCGCAGCGGCAAGCGACGGTGAACCACCAGCATTCGGCAATCCGAAAACTTCATCGGACCATTCAAACGGTAGGAGTGACGGGCGGTGTGTGTACAAAAGGCAGCAGGGACGTAGTCAATGCGAGATGCGTGCATTGTAGTTGGCAGGGTATTTGAGGGATGACAAGGAAGTGAAGGCAGTAGGAACGAGTGCTGGTGTAGAAGAGCAGCTTGCATATCAGAGCACTTTCTAGAGGGTGAACAATCTGTAGAGCAGAATAGCCCACTGTAGTAGAAGATGCAAAGCCATCTTCCCCACGCGAGGAGAGCAAGGTGCTGCCAGAGCTTGAGATCAATCTCTTGAGCACCATTGTGGTGGAAGGTGAAGAATACTTATTTCTTCATGACCTTGAAAAGGCAGCTGGCTTGAGAATGGATGAATGCTTGGGCATTATATGCATGCGATGTGAGGTGGACCTTCATATTTCCAACCTCGGTCCTCACCTAGATAGTGCTATATTACCCCTTGGAGATTCTATCTATCACAGAGACATTTGCTTTGGTCAAGGAAACTGTGGTTGAGACCGCGGCGCAAGCCCTAGTTCCAGAGGAGGAATTCACAACCTTACTGGAGTAATGGAGGAGACCAAAGAACCAAAAAAGGATGAGGCGATTGACCTCTTCGCCCCCCCACTAGCACTTTGGCAAAAGAGGACATTGAGCAAGAGGTAATAATCGACCTTTTATAACCTAGAAACATTTGTAATTATGTATAGAAAAATATTTTGATTTTTCCTTTGATTACAAAGGGTGGTTGAAATTGACGCATTTGCTGGGAGAAGCGACGGCACAGTAGGAGACCAGGCCAAGGTCCATGGACATGATGCTGCGTTGGAGCACTATCTTCGTCGACTTCCTGTGGATGGCATCGCCATTATCCACAGGGACTACACCCCTCAATTTGCCTTCACTCTCTTCTTTTTGAAAGCCCTCTCTAAGGTGCTCTGTGTAGCGTCTATGGCGGCACAGAGCACCAAAAGTATAGTTCTGATTAAAAAATCCCTTGCCTTCTTCGATGTTTTTAGTTCTGGATTTAGGGGTAAGCTTCTTGCTCGTGTAGGTATAGCCAAAAGCATAGGCATAGAGGATCCTCAAGAAATATCCCAATCACTCCTTGAGCACACTCTGCCCAATAACAAGAGAAGGAAGCTCAATATTGTAAGAAAGCTTTTGTAAAGATGATGTATCACTTCTTATTATGAATACATTACAATTTTTGCAAACTTATTTTCATCAAGTATATCATTATTTTTTCTAGTTTTTGTACCATCAATGTTTTTGTGAATACATCAGAAATGACCCTGGGAGCTTAGGGAAGCAGTGCCAAAACAGTGCGAGTTTTGAGCCTGCACCGCTGCTATAGAGCCCAAATTCGCATTGTTTTTGGCACAGCTCACCCAGCCCTTCAGGAGCAATTCTGATGCATTGGATGACAAATAATGTATTTTTACACATGATTAAAGGTACTTTTATCTTGTAAATTGCTGTTTCTCATAATCAATGTACTCAACTTGATTATAAATGCATCAAAAATGATTCTGAGTGTGGCTGGGGGAGCAGTGCTAGAACAGTGCGAATTTTGAGCCTGCATCGCTGCAGTAGAGCCCAAATTAGCACTGTTCTGGCATAGCTTCCCCAGTCGGCCTCCAGGAGCAATTCTGATGCATTGGATGACAAATAATGTATTTTTATACATGATTAAAGGTATTTTTATTTTATAAATTACTATTTTTATAATTAATGTACTCAACTTCATTATAAATATATCAGAAATGATCTTGAGTGGCTGGGGGAGCAGTGCCACAACAGTGCGAATTTTGAGCCTACACCGCCACTGTAGAGCCTAAATTCACACTGTTCTGGGGCATAGTTTCCCCAGTCCTCCAAGAGCAATTCTGATGCATTAAGATGACAAACAATGTAACTTTACACATGATTAAAGCTGTTTTTATCTTATAAACTATTGTTTCTCATAATTAGTGTACTCAACTTCATGCATCAAAAATGATCCTGAGTGGCTGGGGGAGCAGTGCCACAACAGTGCAAATTTTGAGCCTGTACCACCGCTGCTCTGCTGCAGAGCCTAAATTCACACTGTTCTGGCATAGCTTCCCCAGTCCTCCAGGAGCAATTCTGATGCATTGGATGATAAACACTATATTTTTACACATGATTAAAGATATTTTTATGTTATAAACTACCATTTCTCACAATTAGTATGCTCAACTTCATTATAATCAGAAAAAATCCTGAGAGGCTGGGGGAGCAGTGCCAGAATAGTGCAAATTTTGATCCTGCACCGCCTCGCGGTGGTGTAGAGCCTAGATTTGCACTGTTCTGGCATAGCTTCCCCAGTCCTCCCCAGGAGCAATTTTGATGCATTAGATGATAAACACTATAGTTTTACACATGATCAAAGGTGTTTTTATCTTATAAACTACTGTTTCTCACAATTAGTGTGCTCAACTTCATTATAAATGCATACCTAAATTTGCACTGTTCTGGCATAGCTTCCCCAGTCCTCTAGGAGCAATTCTGATGCATTGGATGATAAACACTATATTTTTACACATAATTAAAGGTGTTTTTATCTTATAAACTATTGTTTCTCACAATTAATGTGCTCAACTTCATTATAAATGCATCCTGAGTGATTAAAGGTGTTTTTATCTTATAAACTATTGTTTCTCACAATTAGTGTGCTCAACTTCATTATAAATGCTCAGCATCAGAAATGCATCCTGAGTGGCTGGGGGAGCAGTGCCAGAACAGTGTAAATTTTGAGCCTGCACCGCCGCTACAGAGCCCAAATTCTCACTGTTCTGGCATAGCTTCCCTAGTTCTCTAAGAGCAATTCTGATGCATTGGATGATAAACACTATATTGTTACACATTATTAAAGGTGTTTTTATTTATAAACTACTATTTCTCATAATTAGTGTACTCAACTTCATTTATAAATGCATCAGAAATGATCCTGAGTGGATAGAAGAGAAGTGCCAGAACAGTAGTGCGAATTTTGAGCCTACGTCGCCATTGCAGAGGCCAAATTTGCATTGTTCTGGAACAGCTTCCTCAGTCCTCTAGGAGCATTTCTGATGCCTTGGGTGACAAACTGGCACATGATAGACACTCTATGTTAAACAAACATGATGACACCGAGACATTGTAAGAGAAACTCAAAGTTTAATTATCAGAAGGTTACAAATGAAACCCTGATAGGCTTGTTACAAAGGGGGGTTTGAAACAAAAGAGTTGCTTCAAAAAAAAAGGTTAACATCTAAGATCTCTAGATCGTGTCTCGCTCGCCTCGAATGCGCCGAGCTAGTTGCATGTCCTTGGCAGATTGGTGTCTTCAAAAAGCCCAACAAGGTAAGCCTCAGAGGCTTCTTGCAATGCTTCAAGGGCAATCCCCTGCACACGGAACTCTGTTCTATATCGTTGGAGAATCTCCTTCACTGTGAGAGCGAAAGGGGCTCTTCTTATCTCAGCAACTCAGTGTTCCTCTAATAAAACTTGATTTCTTGTAGAGCCCTATGCCCTTGGCACATCCTTCTCCTTGGAGCTCTCTGTGTTGTGTTAGTGCGTTGGCGAGGTTGGGACTTCCTTGGCTTGAAGAGCTTGACCTTTCTACGCTTGCGTGCACTTGCAGGAACCTCCTCTTGGTCTCTCTCATAGTTTGAATCCTCCTCCTCCTATTGTTGTGGTACCTGTGTATCAAGTTCCTCCCCGGGTAGGTAGGGAACCCTATCCTGGTAGTAGGGTCTTGCCACCTATGGTGCTGTGTAATGTAGCAATGTTTTCACGAACCCAGTCGAACTGCTCATCATCGGCCTCTCTATCTTGATCTCTGGGGTGGCTGCATTGTGGGGTCTTCTTCACACACTTGCTCCCACTAGAAGGGCCTACATGTGTGTGCGCTGGTGTTGCTGTGGGAGGAGGGTTGGACTCTGGTGATCCTATTGGGCGTGTCCTAGAATCCAAGGGGTCACTCTCTTCCGTGGTGTCGCCAGTATGTGGTCGTTGGGTGCCTTGCACTGTGTTTTGTGAAGGCATGGTAACACGTGCATTGTTCTTGGTGCATGCCATATCCATGTACGACTATGCTAACGTGGTGATGTGCTGGTGTCCTTACGTGGGTGTCTACGTAGATCTTGAGCTCAAGCTCTCTAAAAAGGTGAAATGAAAATGAAGTGAGAGAAGGAACTATTAATAGTTTTTTTAAAGGAAAAAAAAACCTAACTAAACTTATTTTCTTAGCCTTATTACATCTAGATTTATGCTGGTGCATGCACAATCCAATGCCTCCCTTGTCTCCTCATTCGAGCATGCCAAGCACCATGCCTATGGGGAGCATTGGTCTGCCAACCATTCAAGCCGAGCATGACTTTTGCAGCCTTGCGTGCCTCTTGTGCAAGCTTGGATTGTTGGGCCCGCTCCCTAACCAATACCCTTCCAAAGGTTATACGGATAAAACCAATTGAACATCTCTTGTAGATAGTTTTCACGTGTTCCTCCTCCTGCAGAAGCTCCACCTCCATGTCTTGTAGATAGTTTTCACGTGTTCCTCCTCCTGCAGAAGCTCCACCTCCATGTCTTGTATTTTTGAAATAAACCCCTCTTGCTTTATAATGTGATTTTTCCATCCCTTGGGTAGTCCACATGTCGAGCGATCCATACTTGTTCATGAAATACTCACCATACGCATAAATTATGTGTTGTACACACATGACAATAGAATTTAATTAGAAAAAGTCAAGGTTAAAACACCAGTTTATTTTTTTACTATACAACTTACCATATAGTGTGTTACTTTACTCTCTCCCCAAGCACCTACTTTTGGTGAACACTTTTGTGTTCACGAGCACCATTTGGCGTTGCTTTGAGTCGTTTGATAAGTTCCTCTAGCCTTTGAGTCCTTCTCCACATTCTCTGCAAGGATCTCTTTCATTTTAATCTGATGATGTTTTAAGTCCTTCTTGATGTCATTGTAAAAGGCTGAATTGTGATGCTTGCAATTGAGATTGGAGAATATGGGTTTGCTAAGCTCCACTTGTAGTCAATCTTCTGCAGTATCCTAACAAGCCCAGCTCTCCTTCACCAACAAATTGCATAAGAGATGATAAATTACGAAAAGGAGGGTTTCCTCTTAATGGAGGGTCAACTGGATAGAGATGCCTATCAACCCAAAGATCTATATTTTTCTCCTTAGCTATCCTACGAGCTTGGACAGATTGTGCATCAGCAGGATGGGTTTTTTTAGAGCTGCCATACTCTTCACGAATACGAATGTGTAAATCAACCTTCGGTTTTCTAGCTTCACAAGGGGCTAAACACACAGCTTGCAAAGGCTCCATAGCTAAGCAGAGGAGGAAGAAGCTAAAGCAGAGAGATCCTCATATATATATATATATATATATATATATATATATATATATATACATATAGAGAGAGAGAGAGAGAGAGAGAGAGGGACTGAGTGAGAGAGACTGTAAAACTTTGTTGTTGCTCTACAGGTTTAACATACATCCGTTTTTCTAAGTAGAAAATTATATTTTTGATATACAAATATACTAACATAGAGTTTTTCATCAATAAATTATATTTATGAGAAAAAATAAAAAACAATAATTTTTGGGTCCCCACAATTTCGGGATCTCATGGATGTAGTGGTTCCTGACAGTTAGTTATGTTTATGGGGTCGTGGGGACCTAACAGCTAGTTATGGATGTACTGGCTCCTGACAGGCTTCTAACGTGACCCTTGAATTACAAGCTTTTTGGATGGAAAATTTTATTTTCATCATACATATTGGTTGGGTGGTGTTTTTTGCACCTCAAAATGTAAAAAAATAAAAAATAAAAAATTTTCACTTTTTGGGACCCATCTAAATACGAGAATGTTTTGCTGATGTGGAAGAGAGATATGGTGGGAGTTAATGAGAAAGGAGATTTCAAACTGACAAGAAAGATTCAATTTGTAGAGAGTGAAGATAAAAAATTCAAAAAGCAAGAGAAAAGGTATGAGAAAAGTCAAAAAGTAAGAGAGAGTATGAGAATATTCCCTTTAAAAAGTGAAACTAGGGGGGTATGGTTGATGTGGCAAGGCAAAAAATAGGGGTCATCATACTTGGTGAACAGGAACAGGCAGATGATGGCTTAAAGGTCAAAACCGCCTAAACAGGTTGAGGGACAGTTTGGCTGGAGCATGGCAAAGCGGGTCTTGGAGTCAAGGCAAGCTAGGGCACTCGAGTCAGATGAACCAAAGCCGAAGAAGTGCAGAAGTTTGAATGCCAAAGGTTTGCGGTGGTTTCACTTGGAGTCAGGTGGGCCAAAGGCACTTTGTCACAGAGAATGGATGCACTTATGTACCAAAACAGGTTGAAGCTGGGCGTTAAGGTCCAAGACAACAAAGTGCAGAACTTGAAGTGGCACAAGAAGGGAAACCAAGCTGGCGTCAGTGAGGTGGGCAACTCTTGTCCATTAAAGATTCGGCACAAAGAGCTCACGGGGCATCGGAGAGCATCAAGGCTCACAACAAAGCTCCAACGACAAGGAATGTGAAGTCAGATTTGAAGAAAAGATGTTGCAACCAAGTTGGTGTCAACTCGGCGACCAGGGATTTCATTAACGTCTTCACAATTTCGTGATCACGTTAACAAAACCTGTTGTTAACATAAAAATTCTTGTGATCACAATGTATATTCACGGGCATTTTTTATGACCTGCAAAAACCTTCTCTGCCAGTAATCCCACCGGGAAAATGTACATTTCCCGGCGGGCCCGCCGGGAAAACCCATTTTCCCGGCGGACAAATTAAAAAAATAAAAAAATAAAAAAATAAAAAAAATAAAAAAAATAAAAAAATCATGTTCACAGTCATTCTTACCATTTTTGGGCCTTCTGGACTCATTTATGATGTCAAAAGTTCAAAATTCTTGGCACAAAAAAAGTTTTGTATAATTTGCTGGCCTTAAGTTCAATTGACACACCAATTAAATCTAACTATACTTACATCAATTGACTCAATTGTCCATGACATCATTGCACTCAATTGAGCCCAATTGGACTCAATTACACTTGATTTACACTCAATTGATATTAATTAGGTGTCAATTGATGTCAATTGTGCCTAATTCGACGTAATTGAGCCCAATTTACACCCAATTTGCATAAATTGGGTGTAAACTAAGTATCAATTGAGTCGAATTGGACTCAATTGATAATAATTGGATGTTAATTGATATTAATTAAGCCCAATTGACTTCAATTGGGTGTTAATTTATTATAATTAATGTCAATTAAGCTCAATTGAGCTCAGTTGACATGTCAATTGAGCTCAGTTGACATCAATTGGGTGTCAATTGATATCAATTAAGCTCAATTGAGCTCAGTTGACATCAATTGGGTGTCAATTGCACTCAATTGACACTCAATTAGGTGTTAATTGCATCCTATTGTGCTCAATTGAGCCCAATAGGATGCAATTAACATCAATCGGGTGTCAATTGATCACAATTGATATCAATCGGGCTCAATTGCACTCAATTGTGTGATCGATTGTGTGTCAATTGATGTCAATTGAGCCTAATATGATACAATTGAGCTCAATTCACTCCCAATTGGATCTAAATTGAGTGTCAATTGAGCCAAATTAGACTCAATTGATAGCAATTGGGTGTTAATTGATATCAATTAATATCCAATTAACACAATTGAAGTCAATTAAGTCTAATTAACTTCAATTGGATAATTTGGGTGTCAATTGAGCTCAATTGGACGTAAATGACATCAATTGGGGGTCAATTAACATCAATTGAACCTTATTGACATCAATTGGGTGCCAATTAACATCAATTGGGTGCCAATTAACATCAATTGGACTCAATTGACATCAGTTGGGTTTCAATTGAGCCAAATTGGATGCAACTGACATCAATTGGGTGTCAATTGATTACAACTGAGCTGAATTGGGCTCAATTGCACTCAATTGATATTAATTGGGTGTCAGTTAAACCTAATTCCATGCAATTGAGCTCAATTGACATCAATTCACATCAATTGCTCTCAATTGATATTAATTGGGTGTCAATCGATGTCAATTGAGCCTAATTCGATGCAATTGAGCTCAATTCACATCAGTTCATATCAATTGGGTGTCAATTGATGTCAATTGAGTAAAATTGAGTCTAATTGGGTGTCAATTGAGTCAAATTGAGTATAATTGGGTGTCAATTGATATCAATTGAGCCAAATTGAGTCTAATTGAGTTCAATTAGACTTAATTAAGCTAAATTGAGTCTAATTGGGTGTCAATTGATGTCAATTGAGCCAAATTGAGTCTAATTGGGTGTCAATGGAGCCTAATTGACATCAATTGGGTGTCAATTGATGTCAATTGAGCCCAATTGAAGCTAATTGTGTATCAATTGACACACAATTGATGTCAATTGGGCTCAATTGACATCAATTGGATTTAATTGACACACAATTGATGTCACATGGGCTCAATTGACATTAATTAACACCCAATTGATATCAATTAGGTGTCAATTGATTATAATTGGGTGTCAATTGATTATAATTGACACCCAATTGATGTCAATTGATTATAATTGGGTGTCAATTGATTATAATTGATGCTAAATTGAATGAATTGAGTCCAATTGACATCAATTAAGTCTAATTGGGTATTAATTGATCAAGTGGGCTCAATTGATTATAATTGGGTGTCAATTGATTATAATTGGGTGTCAATTGATTATAATTGACACCCAATTGATGTCAATTGATTATAATTGGGTGTCAATTGATTATAATTGATGCTAAATTGAATGAATTGAGTCCATAATTGATCAAGTGGGCTCAATTGATATCAATTGACACCCAATTGGACTCAATTGACATCAATTGGACTCAAAAGAGTGTTAACTGATGTTAATTGAGCCTAATTGACATCAATTGGGTGTTAATTGAGCTCAATTGGACACAATTAACAATAATTAGGTATGAATTGAACTCAATTGACATCAATTAGGTGTCAATTGAGCCTAATTGCATCCAATTGAACTCAATTGACATCAATTGGACAAAGTGCATCCAATTTAATTCAATTGACATCAATTAAGCCTAATTGCATCCAATTTAACCCAATTGGACTCAATTGAATCCAATTAGACTCAATTGATATCAGTTAGGTGTCAATTGAGCCTAATTGTATCTATTTGGACTTAATTGACATCAATTGGGTGTCAATTAAACCCAATTGGAGTCAATTGACATCAATTGGGTGTCAATTAAACCCAATTGGAGTCAATTGATATCAATTGGGTGTTTATTGATATTAATTGAGTTTAATTGACATCAATTGGGTGTTTATTGATGTCAATCGAGTCCAATTAGATGCAATTGGACTCAATTGGGTGTGAATTAGACTTAATTAATATCAATTGGGCTCAATTTATATCAATTAGGTGTGAATTGATGTCAATTGAGCCCAATTCAATGCAATTGATATCACTGGGGTGTCAATTAGACTCAATTGGCACCCAATTGATGTCAATTGAGTCCAAGTGGATGTCAATTGATATCAATTGAGCCAAATTGATCAATTGATACCCAATTAGACTTAATTGATATCAATTTGACTCAATTAGGTATTAATTGATATCAATTAGACTCAATTGGGTGCTAATTGATATTAATTGAGCTCAATTAGACTCAATTGATATGAATTAGGTGCTAATTGAGTGTAATTGATGTCCATTAAGCCCAATTTAGCTTAATTGACATCAATTGGGTATCAATTGACTACAATTGATGTCAATTGAGCTCAATTGACATCAATTGGGTGTTAATTAATGTCAATCGAGTCCAATTAATATCAATTAGGTATCAATTAAGCCAAATTGATATCAATTGGGTGTCAATTGAGCCTAATTCACATCAATTGGGTGTAAATTGAACCTAATTGGACTCAATTAACATCAATTAGGTGTGAATTGATGTCAATTGACCCCACTTGGATGTAATTGATATCAATTTGGTGTCAATTGGACTCAATTGGCACCCAATTGATGTCAATTGAGTCCACTTGGATGTCAATTGATATCAATTGAGCCCAATTGATCAATTGACACCCAATTAGACTTAATTGATATCAATTTGACTCAATTGGGTATTAATTGATGTCAATTGAACTCAATTGGATGTTAATTGAGTCTCAATTGACATCAATTGGGTGCCAATTGAGTGCAATTGATGTCAATTAAGCTTAATTTGGCTCAATTAACATCAATTGGGTGTCAATTAACTACGATTGATGTCAATTGAGCTAAATTGATATCAATTGGGTGTTAATTGATGTTAATTGAGTTTAATTGACATCAATTGGGTGTTAATTGATGTCACTTTGAGTCCAATTAGATGTAATTAGACTCAATTGGGTTTGAATTAGACTCAATTGATATCAATTGGGCTGAGTTAATTGGGTGTCAATTGAGCCCAATTGACATCAATTGGGTGTGAATTGAACGTGATTGGACTCAATTGACATTAATTAGGTGTGAATTGATGTCAATTGAGCCCAATTGGATGCAATGGATATCAATTGGGTGTCACTTGGACTCAATTGGCACCCAATTGATGTCAATTGAGTCCAATTGGATGTCAATTGGTACCAATTGAGCCCAATTGATCAATTGACATCCAATTAGACTTAATTGATATCAATTTGACTCAATTAGGTATTAATTGATATCAATTAGACTTAATTAGGTATTAATTGATGTTAATTGAGTCTAATCGGACTCAATTGATATCAATTGGGTGCTAATTGAGTGTAATTAATATCAATTAAGCTCAATTCGGCTCAATTGGCATCAATTGGGTGTCAATTGACTACGATTGATGTCAATTGAGCTCAATTGACATTAATTGGGTGTTAATTGATGTCAATTGAGTCCAATTAACATCAATTGGATGTCAATTGAGCCCAATTGACATCAATTGGGTGTGAATTGAACTGGATTGGACTCAATTGACATCAATTAGGTGTGAATTGATGTCAATTAAGCCCAATTGGATGCAATTGATATCAATTGGGTGTCACTTGGACTCAATTGGCACCCAATTGATGTCAATTGAGTCCAATTGGATGTCAATTGATATCAGTTGAGTCGAATTGATTAATTGACACCCAATTATACTTAATTGATATCAATTTGACTCAATTGGGTATTAGTTGATGTCAATTGGACTCAATTGGGTGTTAATTGATGTTAATTGAGGACTCAATTGACATCAATTGGGTACCAATTGAGTGCAATTGGTGTCAATTCGGCTCAATTGGCATCAATTGGATATCAATTGACTAGGATTGATGTCAATTGAGCTCAATTGACATCAATTGGGTGTTAATCGATGTCAATTGAGTCCAATTAAGCCCAGTTGTGTCCAATTGGTGTCAATTGATTGAATCCAATTAAGTCCAATTAAGTCCAATTGAGTCCAATGGGGTGTCAATTGATGTCATTTGAGCCCAATTGACACCCAATTAGACTTAATTGATACCAATTGGACTCAATTGGATATTAATTGATGTCAATTAGACTCAATTGGAAGTATAATAAGATCTAATTGATGGTAATCGAGCTTAAGGTGATAAATTTAGAGATAACTTTTTTTGTACAAAGAATTTTGAACTTTTGACATCATAAATGAGTCCAGAAGGCCCAAAAATGGTAGGAATGACTGTGAACATGAATATATTTTGACCATTTTTTTAACTTTTTTTCCCGCCGGGAAAATGGATTTTCCCGGCGGGCCCGCCGGGAAAACAAAAAAAAAAATCTTGTGATCACGTGAATATAAAATCCCTGTCGGCGACAAATCTCGACTTCCTTGAAGACTCTTACTTTCTCGGCAAAACTGCATTGCTGAAGGTAATCACTCTTACTCAGCTCAGACACAGGAGCTCCGGCGAGACCACGCAGTCACCTCGCCAATGTTGTGGGGATTGGGGGACTCTCAAGCGGGGGCTTGAAGTCTAGGCCATATAGATGAAAAAAGCCAAAAAAATTTGAAAAATGGCAAAAAGATAAAAATATGCACTGTTTTTTCTTTGTAAACGGATTAGACACCTACTCTGCTCATGGCTATAAAGCAGGGTAAGGACCTCCCGTCCTTCAATATATATTAACACGTTGCACAGATGCGTTATAATCAGGTCATGCATCCCACCTTTCATTTCCAAAGTAATTGACGAGGGTGTCAATTCTATAAAGGGGGGGTGTATGTGACGCGTCCATCAGTTTTCGGCCGTTTTGGCTAAAAACGACCGTTTCGGCCGTTTACCGTGACGCGTCGCGGGATTTCTATCTGGAAGGACATGGTGCCCGAGGGGTATGCTAGACCGCCCCGAATATAATGCATCTATATGGGGAGGAAGTGCTTGGAGGGGCAAAGCATGGACCCATGGTAGGCACCTAGACGCACTCACGCATCAGGTAGGCACGTTAGGCCTCCCGTGTTGCGAGCCAGGTTCTAGGGAGCCGAGTGCCTCTGGGGGATGCCCTCCCTACCTTGACGGGGTCGGGACCGAATGAGCCGACGGGACTGAGAACGGTGGAAAAACGGCCGCCGACCGCTGTGGTGGCCGGCGCGCCGGGCCGTGCCGACGACGGGCCGCGATGGACCCTAGGCCAGCAGGGCATGGATGAAAGGCAAGTCCCGGGTGAGGCCCATGGAGCCGAGCCGGGCATGTCGGTGAGACCCGCAAGGCAAACGCGCGAGACGCGCTCGACGGGCCGGTGGAGCCGTCATGAGCCATGAAGTGGCCGCATGTGGCAAAGATGTGGTGGATTTGTGCCGGACGTCCGCTCGTACTGGGCTCGCGTCCATACGGCCATCACACGCCCCATAAGCCATAAGTGATCACCGGGAATATGCATGCTTTCAAGAAACTAACTCTAGTCCACAAGGGGAGAGCTCTTGATGTGAGGACGTGTTGGTGCGCATACAAGGCCTTGCGCTCACGCTCGATTCTATCTTTGTGTATCACCTCAATTGAGAATTGATCGTCCACTAGTATTCCCAAATACCCGTACTTTTTAGTCACATTAATCTGCTCATGTCCAATGTAGAAAGGGATAAGTTTCATGGCATCAAGGTCTCCATAAATACCCGTACTTTTTAGTCACATTAATCTGCTCATTTCCAATGTAGAAAGGGATAAGTTTCATGGCATCAAGGTCTCCATAAAGAATGGAGGCCTCGCCGCCGAATTCCATTTCCCACTCATGAGCCAATTGATTTACCCTATCGAGACTCGCTTGCAATTCTGCTGGAGAGTCTGCCATGAGAACCAAAACGTAGAGTCCCTGAATTTTCTGAAGAAGCCCCGGAATGGAAACTCCCAAGTCCTCCTGCTCCTTCCTATCATTAATGAAAATATTAAAAAGAGTGCTCGTTTAATATATCATTAATGAAAATATTAAAAAGAGTCGGGGAGGCAGGGCACCCTTGGCGAACGCCTCGGTCAATCTGAAATTTCAGGGCCTAAATTTGACGGGTGTTTTACCTGTCAAGGGCGATTTTGCCCGTCAAAAAAGGTTTAAAAAAAAAACTATGTCAAAAAACATGCAATGCATTAGAATTAACTTTTCACTCTGAAATACAGTAATTTCAAATGCCTTTCAAATGACATGTCATTTTTAAAAAAGTGCTTTTCATTTTTTTTGATATATATATATATATATATATATAATTTCGAATGCACAAACATGATTTGCAAATTTTGCAAATATTAGGTAATTGCTAATTTGCTCAATGCTAATAGGCTTATAGCTATTAGCCTATTACTAATTAGCTAAAGCCTAAATTCCAATTTTCTAATATGCTAAATTGCTAATACTATTTAATTAAATAGTATTAATGATGTTTTAAGTTTCACCAACTTCAACCTATGCATGCAGGCGCCGTCGGTAGATGTGGAGTCTGGAGTGGGTGAAAATTGAAATTGTTAAATTTGAATGATCCGGATTCCGTGAATCGTGATTATGGTGGGCGATTGGGCGTGCCCAGGGCCTAAATTTGACGGGTTACTTAAAATTTCAAGTGACATACACTTTTTCAAACTGCTTTTCACATGACATGAATTTTCAAAATCATGTTATTCAAATGGCAAACAATTTATCAAAATGAAAAGCTTTTTTAAAAACTAAAAAACTATATGTAATTAAACAATCAATCTACAAACAAGTTTTTTTTTAAAGTGAAAATTTAGGTATATTTGTTGATGAAACTTGTATTTACATAAAGCATCCAATCTACAAACAAAAGGCTTCAATGTAATACTTATGTTATGAAAGTACTAATGTAATACTTATTCTGGAGTGATGTTGTCAACCAACTTATATACCCATACATTGGCCAACATGCTGTCCAGACAAGATGCCTTGCATGTCCAACTTGCCAAAATTAGGCCTTTGACTATTGTTTAGTTGTGTTGCACTTCATGGAATTAGTGAACAAATCACTCTAATGGCATCGCCCTCCTCTTTTTTCCTTGTAACCAAATATCAAAAACATCTTTCCAACAAACTTGTGATGCATCACTTGCATTAAGTGATAACAACATCAATGCATCAAGCGTCTCCAGACACATGCTACTTCTCAAGCTACTCTTTATGTCATTTTGTCGAGAGAAACCTCACTCACATGATGCTGTACTCGCTGGAATTACTATGCTTGCTTGCCATAAATGCATCAGTCCTGGAAATGTGTCCCACCAAGTCTTTGTGTTGCTGCAGATTTCCCAAGCATCATGCATACCTCTACCCTTAGCAACCCTGTACAACATGCCAACAAAATCCTCCCGTTCACCCAAACATTTTCTAATGTCAATTGTTGAATCATCAACATTAAGCTTGCCAATAAGCCTCTCTAACCATTCTTCAGTCCTTTTATCCCTTTCAATTACATCTGAAGGATAGGCAGAGGGATTAAATAGCTTGACCGAGTTGAAAACCCCAAGATCAAGAAACCTATTATTTAAAGCATTCAAAACATCTTGTACAAATGTCCTTCCAATGCAAATACATTCAGCGAGGGAACCACTTGCACTTCCAGCATCATGAGGCAGTACATTGAGATCAAGAGTTGCATCCTCCTCTTCTGAATCACTTACTCCTCTGTCTCGTTTCTTTTTTGGAGCTAATTTTGGAACTGGCACAAAGTGTAGCACATGCTTATGAGTAAACCCATTAGAATCAACATATAACATATTCCCATCTTTTGACATGTTCAAAAACTTTGTAAGCTGTTTTGAACCAACACCAAATTCGCCCTCATAAGATATATACCTTTTAGTGAGCTTCTCAAATGTCAAATCCAAGTAGACTCCAATCATAGTAACATCCATGTTCTCCCTCTGAAATTCTACATTTAATTTATTCAATTCAACCAAGACATCAGCCAGATTGTGGCATAATTGTACCATTTTTTCTCATGCATTCTCCATTGTTCCAAAATAGCAGGCAGCATTAAGGGAACCAATCTTTCCATTACTTGGCCTCTAGATAGCCATCGAATTGCATGGATTTGTAAAACTTTCAAGTCTGCAATATGATACTCATGCATCAAGTTTCGAAGTTCGACATGTTGATTTGTTGATTTCCCTAGCCATGCATATACCTTGTTTGCAACCTTATCAACAAAAGCAAACACATGAGGATTCGATGCAAAACCATCCTTTGCTGCAAGTGCCTCACGGTGGGCAATACAATGCACGCCCATAATTCATGAAGCCGATGCTTGAAACCGTGCCACTACACCTGTCTTATGACCTGTCATTGCTGAGGCACCATCCGTTACAAATGCAACTAGTTTCTTCAAATCCAGATTACTCTCTAAGAGCATGGCATGGACAGCATTGTAGACATTGAGTGGGATATTTCTCCAATGCAATATCATTGCATGCACAAAAGTGTACTAGCTTCTGAATCATACAAGTGATTATTCTAGACTGTTCAGAATGCACCATTGTGTCAATACCCCCATCTATTGGTCCTCCACCAATAGCCTTTAGCTTTGCATGATAAATACTTGCAGCTCTCCTATGATCTGCAGATTTTGCATGCAACACCATATTGAGGAATATGGGAATTTCCCACAAGTTTGGGACACATGGTCAAAAGATTGGATTAACCATAACTTGAACACCACTAATCCAAAACGAGCGCTTTATAGCTCTTAAGATTCCATTTTTCAAGCGCTTTCCAACGATAGGTCATATGATAGGGTTTTGAGAAACTTATAAACATGTTATCCATGTCCCCTTTTTTAAGTATTCAAAAATGGGAATTGGGAAATTCCCAAATTCACTAATATGGTGTTATGCTCATTCAAGGCTGAAAGCTGAATCCTTTGGGATCCACCCATTGTGAAAGCATTCACTCTTCCATCTTCTTCACACCAAGTGCATTTTATGCGGTCCTCATTACATGTAGACTTGCATAAATATGCCCAAGGATGTAGTAGAGTCCATTGAGTCCTCCACTTCCTTTTGGGTTTATTGGAAGAAGACTCTTGGGAAACCTCATTACAAGTTTTCGAGCTCCCACCACTACTCTCATGTCCTACATTGGCAATGGTCTGTCTTGACAAAAAAGAATCTATTGAAGGTTGTGACTTTTTATTTTTTTTGCGTCCTCTATGAGGCACTAGATTGGGACGGTCAACCATCACTGAAAATTTAAGAATAAAATAAGAAAAAGAAGCCACATGTTAATAAAGAGAAGAGAGCATACGGTATACCTTAACGGTTAAGCACGTTCATTTATACAAGGCCGTTATACTCCTTACCGATTAAGCATGTTCATTTATACAAGGCATATATACTACTATAGCAGGGGAACAACAGACTAACAACAAAAACAAGACACAAAAGGGAATAGCTGAAGATAGCTTAACAAAATGTTAAAACAATCCAAATAAGAATCCAACTTGGGAATAAACTGCAGCTAGCAGGTCCTTCCTCCACCAAGATCGGAAGTAGCTAGCTATGATCACAACTCACTAATCAAGATTCAAGAATCATAAAAGTAAGTTAAGAGAGAAAGACAGATAGAGAGCAATTTCATTTAATTGTACACAATCATACAATACAAAACCACCTCTATATATTATAACATTTGTCATAAGTAAACAATCCACTGCTAGATCTGTATTAGATCAACAACATGGCTATAAGTAAACAATCCATTTGTCAAATCAACAACATGGCTATAAGTAAACAATCCATTTGTCTAATCTGCAAACTGAAGCAGTCGTTCAGTAAATCCATTTTTTATAGAAACCTTCAATCGTATATTATAAAGAGTATAATCAAGCGGATGAGCTCCCAATGGATGATAGGACAAGTGACATGTTAACCAGTCAGGAGTGAATCAACAATGTAGACTAAGTGAGCACTGAGTATAACTCACCCAAATGAAGCCATTTTTATAGTGAGAGCCACACGTGCTAGCTAGTATCGGCCAACTATCACTGATTCACTGCCATGATGCCATCTTCATTGAGAGAAATCTGCAAGGACTCTCCCTCACACTCAGGAGTCAGGAGTCACTAGTAACTACCCACAAGCAGGGCTCTACACACAGCTGGACAGAGAGGTGGCCACCGTGGCCGAAAGAGGAAATGGGTTACGGGAGTGCCAGTGGGGGGGGCCCAGGCCACCTCTCTAGATGGGTGAAGTTTGGTCACTTTGAACTTTGAATACTACTGCAGCAGCAAACGCAGTCTGCAGAGTTCTCAACTTTCAAGTTCTCAGTCTTGAATCTTGATCAATGATAAACAAATCAAAAATTACAGAAAACGCAAGAAGGGAAGAGAGAGAGAGGTGACAGCCTATAGGTTGACCGTCGATGTATACAACTTTACAAGAGCAGGCTAGCAGCCATGGAGGATACGATTCACGAATCACGATGAGTCCTCAATCATCAGTCGATGATCATGGACACTGGGTGATCCACGCTGGCAGCTACGTTCTTTGAGAAAAGGCAGGCGCCACCGTGCCATAGGGCTTCGTGCAAGCAGAGGGTAGAAGCGAGTCGGGTCAGCCCGTCGCCCGCCGGGTCTCAGAGGCTCGCCGCTCACTATATGTGCTCAGCCTCCTTCAGTTGAAGTTCAGGCTTGTGACCTTGTCCAGAAGGAGTCGTCACTCCGAACTCGTGACCGCGGTTCGCACCAGCCTCCAAAGCAGAGTCGGGCACCGGGCCTCACTACTCAGAGCCTAGAGGCTCAGCCAGGAGCCTCCGAGTCCCAACTCCCGACTCTCCAGACTCCGAGAGTCCGAGCCTGAGCCTCCTTCACCGCGGTCCACAAGCACCAGGCTGGCTGGTGCAGCTATGAGCATTGAGCCTATAGGCTGAGGCTACAGCCTATAGGGGCCAGTGGTGGCCACCACTCCACAGTCTCCACTAGGGCGGCTGAGTCGGCCAGGCTCAGCCTATGCTGCTGCGGCACCTGCAAGCCTGCATGCATAATGCATGTGCCATGCATAAGACTCAGCTGGGGCCAGTGGCACGGTGGCACCTATGAGGCTATGGCACGTGGCAGTGGCCAGTGGGCACGCCCAGTCGCCCACCATAATCACGATTCACGGAATCCGGATCATTCAATTTTCACCCACTCTAGACTCCAGATCGGCCGACGGCGCTTGCATGCATAGGCCGAAGTTGGTGAAACTTAAAACATCATTAATACTATTTAATTAAATAGTATTAGCAATTTAGGCTATTAGCAATTTAGCATATTAGGAAATTGGAATTTAGGCTTTAGCTAATTAGTAATAGGCTAATAGCTATTAGCCTATTAGCATTGAGCAAATTAGCAATTCCCCAATATTTGCAAAATTTACAAATCATGTTTGTGCATCCAAAATTATATATATATATATATATATATATATATATATATATAAATGAAAAGCACTTTTTAAAAAATGACATGTCATTTGAAAGGCATTTGAAATTACTGTGTTTCAGAGTGAAAAGTTAATTCTAATGCATTGCATGTTTTTTGACAGTTTTTAAAAAAAAACCTTTTTTGATGGGCAAAATCGCACTTGACAGGTACAAAACCCGTCAAATTTAGGCCCTCGGCGTGCCCACTGGCCACTGCCGCGTGCCATAGCCTCATAGGTGCCACCGTGCCAGTTCGCCACCGTGCCACTGGCCAGCTGTGCCAGCTGGTGCGGGCCGCGGCTGAGTCTTATGCATGGCACATGCATTATGCATGCAGGCTTGCAGGTGCCGCAGCAGCATAGGCCGAGCCTGGCCAACTCAACGGCCCTGGTGGAGACTGTGGAGTGGTGGCCACTGGCCCCTGTAGGCTGTAGCCTTAGCCTGTAGGCTTAATGCTCATAGCTACCACCAGCCAGCCTAGTGCTTGCGGATCGCGGTGAAGGAGGCTCAGGCTCGGACTCTCGGAGTCTGGAGAGTTGGGAGTCGGGACTCGGAGGCTCCTGGCTGAGCCTCTAGGCTCTGAGCAGTGAGGCCTGGCCGCCCGACTCTGCTTTGGAGGCTGGTGTGCGGACCGTGGTCACGAGTTCGGAGTGATGACTCCTGCTGGACAAGATCACAAGCGTGAACTTCAACTGAAGTAGGCTGAGCGCATACAGTGAGTGGCGAGCCTCTGAGACCCGGCGGGGGCGGCAGGCCGCCGGCCCGACTCGCTTCTACCCTCTGCACAAAGCCCTAGAGGCTGGAGCCTGGCACGGTGGCACGGTGGCGCCTGCCTTTTCTCAAAGAACGTAGCTGCCAGCGTGGATCACCCACAGTGTCCATGGTCATCGACTGAGGACTCATCGTGATTCGTGAATCGTATCCTCCATGGCTGCTAGGCCTGCTCTTGTAAAGTTGTATACATCGACGGTGTAGGCTGTCACCTCTCTCTCTCTTCCCTTCTTGCGTTTTCTGTAATTTTTGATTTGTTTATCATTGATCAAGATTCAGGACTGAGAACTTGAAAGTTGAGAACTCTGCAGACTGCGTTTGCTGCTGCAGTAGTATTCAAAGTTCAAAGTGACCAAACTTCACCCATCTGGAGAGGTGGCCCGGGGCCCCCACTGGCACTCCCGTAACCCGTTTCCTCTTCCGGCCATGGGGGCCACCTCTCTGTCCAGCTGTGTGTACAGCCCTGCTCGTGGGTAGTTACTAGTGACTCTTGACTCCTGAGTGTGAGGGAGAGTCCTTGTAGATTTCTCTCAATGAAGATGGCATCATGGCAGTGAATCAGTGATAGTTGGCCGCTACTAGCTAGCACGTGTGGCTCCGACTATAAAAATGGCTTCATTTGGGTGAGTTATACTCAGTGCTCACTTAGTCTGCATTGTTGATTCACTCGTGACTGGTTAACATGTCACTTGTCTTAGCATCCATTGGGAGCTCATCCTCTCACAGCCTCTCAGCACTTGTCTCGACTCTCAGGTATCTAGCTATTGCTTGATTATACTCTTTATAATATATGATTGAAGGTTTCTATAAAAAATGGATTTACTGAACGACTGCTTCAGTTTGCAAATTAGACAAATGTATTGTTTACTTATAGCCATGTTGTTGATCTGACAAATGGATTGTTTACTTATAGCCATGTTGTTGATCTAATACAGATCTAGCAGTGGATTGTTTACTTATGACAAATGTTATAATATATAGAGGTGGTTTTGTATTGTATGATTGTGTACAATTAAATGAAATTGCTCTCTATCTGTCTTTCTCTCTTAACTTACTTTTATGATTCTTGAATCTTGATTAGTGAGTTGTGATCATAGCTAGCTACTTCCGATCTTGGTGGAGGAAGGACCTGCTAGCTGCAATTTATTCCCAGGTTGGATTGTTTTAACATTTTGTTAAGCTATCTTTAGCTATTTCCTTTTGTGTCTTGTTTTTGTTGTTAGTCTGTTGTTCCCTTGCTATAGTAGTATATATGCCTTGTATAAATGAACATGCTTAATCGGTAAGGAGTATAACGGCCTTGTATAAATGAATGTGCTTAACCGTTAAGGTATACCGTATGCTCTCTTCTCTTTATCAACATGTGGCTTCTTTTTCTTATTTTATTCTTAAATTTTCAGTGATGGTTGACCGTCCCAATCTAGTGCCTCGTAGAGAACGCAATAAAAAGAAAAAGTCACAACCTTCAATAGATTCTTTTTTGTCAAGACAGACCATTGCCAATATAGGACATGAGAGTAGTGGTGGGAGCTCGAAAACTTGTAATGAGGTTTCCCAAGAGTCTTCTTCCAATAAACCCAAAAGGAAGTGGAGGACTCAATGGACTCTACTACATCCTTGGGCATATTTATGCAAGTCTACATGTAATGATGACCGCTTAAAATGCACTTGGTGTGAAGAAGATGGAAGAGTGAATACTTTCATAATGGGTGGATCCCAAAGCATTCAGCTTTCAGCCTTGAATGAGCATGCAAAATTTGCAGATCATAGGAGAGCTGCAAGTATTTATCATGCAAAGCTAAAGGCTATTGGTGGAAAAGGACCAATAGATGGGGGTATTGACACAATGGTGCATTCTGAACAGTCTAGAATAATCACTTGTATGAAGCTGGTACACTTTTGTGCATGCAATGATATTGCATTGGAGAAATATCCCACTCAATGTAAGTTACAAAGGGAACTTGGCAGTCCTAATATGCCATCATCTGATGAGTATGGTGCATATACCAATCCGGTATCTGGAAGAGAGTTCTTGATGGCTTTAAGAGATTGTACTAGGCAAGACTTGTATGCTGAAATTTGTGAAAGTCCATTTTTTTCAATCCTCATTGATGAAAGTACAGATAGAACCATGGAGAAACATTTGATTATCTACATTTAGTACTTTCCTGGGAATGGCAAAGGAGAGCCCAATTGTAAATTTGTGAGATTGCTACCAGTTGATAATGGATCTGGGGAGGCAATCTACAATGCTGTCCATGCCATGCTCTTAGAGAGTAATATGGATTTAAAGAAACTAGTTGCATTTGTAACGGATGGTGCCTCAGCAATGACAGGTCATAAGACAGGTGTAGTGGAATGGTTTCAAGCATCGGCTTCACGAATTATGGGCGTGCATTGTATTGCCCACCGTGAGGCACTTGCAGCAAAGGATGGTTTTGCATCGAATCCTCATGTGTTTGCTTTTGTTGATAAGGTTGCAAACAAGGTATATGCATGGCTAGGGAAATCAACAAATCGACATGTTGAACTTCAAAACTTGATGCATGAGTATCATATTGCAGACTTGAAAGTTTTACAAATCCATGCAATTCAATGGCTATCTAGAGGCCAAGTAATGGAAAGATTGGTTCCCTTAATGCCTGCTATTTTGGAACAATGGAGAATGCATGAAAAAAAATGGTACAATTATGCCACAATCTTTCAAGTCCAGTTTATGATGCATTTGCTGGCTGATGTTTTGGTTGAATTGAATAAATTAAATGTAGAATTTCAGAGGGAGAACATGGATGTTACTATGATTGGAGTCTACTTGGATTTGACATTTGAGAAGCTCACTAAAAGGTATATATCTTATGAGGGCGAATTTGGTGCTGGTTCAAAACAGCTTACAAAGTTTTTGAACGTGTCAAAAGATGGGAATATGTTATATGTTGATTCTAATGGGTTTACTCATAAGCATGTGCTATCTTATGAGGGCGAATTTGGTGCTGGTTCAAAACAGCTTACAAAGTTTTTGAACGTGTCAAAAGATGGGAATATGTTATATGTTGATTCTAATGGGTTTACTCATAAGCATGTGCTACACTTTGTGCCAGTTTCAAAATAAGCTCCAAAAAAGAAACGAGACAGAGGAGTACGTGATTCAGAAGAGGAGGATGCAACTCTTGATCTCAATGTACTGCCTCATGATGCTGGAAGTGCAAGTGGTTCCCTCGCTGAATGTATTTGCATTGGAAGGACATTTGTACAAGATGTTTTGAATGCTTTAAATAATAGGTTTCTTGATCTTGGGGTTTTCAACTCGGTCAAGCTATTTAATCCCTCTGCCCTTCAGATGTAATTGAAAGGGATAAAAGGACAGAAGAATGGTTAGAGAGGCTTATTGGCAAGCTTAATGTTGATGATTCAACAATTGACATTAGAAAATGTTTGGGTGAACGGGAGGATTTTGTTGGCATGCTGTACAGGGTTGCTACTAGGAGTAGAGGTATGCATGATGCTTGGGCAATCTGCAGCAACACAAAGACTTGGTGGGACACATTTCCAGGACTGATGCATTTATGGCAAGCAAGCATAGTAATTCCAGCGAGTACAACATCATGTGAGCGAGGTTTCTCTCGACAAAATGACATAAAGAGTAGCTTGAGAAGTAACATGTGTCTGGAGACGCTTGATGCATTGATATTGTTATCACTTAATGCAAGTGATGCATCACAAGTTTGTTGGAAAGATGTTTTTGATATTTGGTTAGAAGGAAAAAAGAGGAGGGCGATGCCATTAGAGTGATTTGTTCACTAATTCCATGAAGTGTAACACAACTTAACAATAGTCAAAGGCCTAATTTTGGCAAGTTGGACATGCAAGGCATCTTGTATGGACAGCATGTTGGCCAATGTATGGGTATATAAGATGGTTGACAACATCACTCCAGAATAAGAATTACATTAGTACTTTCACAACATAAGTATTACATTGAAGCCTTTTGTTTGTAGATTGGATGCTTTATGTAAATACAAGTTTCATCAACAATTATACCTAAATTTTCACTTTAAAAAAAAGCTTGTTTGTAGATCGATTGTTTAATTACATATAGTTTTTTAGTTTTTAAAAAAGCTTTTCATTTTGATAAATTGCTTGCCATTTGAATAACATGATTTTGAAAATTCATGTCATGTGAAAAGCAGTTTGAAAAAGTGTATGTCACTTGAAATTTTAAGTAACCCATCAAATTTAGGCCCTGATCTGAATAGGTTTAGAGAAGAGATCACCCACTCTGACCCTAACTTGAGAGGACTTATAGAGGGCCTTGAGAAACCTCAGAGTCTTGCCCCCTAAGCCTGCCGCCTCGAGTTTAATAAAAAGCGCCTCATGCGGGACAGTTTCATAGGCCTTCTTAAAGTCGCTGAATGCGACTTAGGTTGGTTTTCCAACCGCCCTATGTCTTTGTGAAATCTCCTTAAGGCAAATGACTTGTCCAATGCACTCCTCTCTGTGACAAAATCTGGCTTGTCTGCGAAGAAAGAAGTTCCATTGCTCTAGGGAGCTAGAGATACTGTTGATAACCAACAGAGGTAAGAACCTTAAGTGCTACAGAGATAAGAGAGATACCCCTGTAACTATTAGTGGGGTCCCCCTTTTTGGGGGATTGATATCACCACGGATGTGTGGGCTCTGTCGGGAATCACCCCGCTCTCAAAGATGGACCTGAAGAGTTCGATAACCGCCAAGCCCATAACAGTCCCTGGTACACTCCGATTCTTACGCGCCCCTTTATCTCTGATGCACAGCTTGAAGAATTTCGAGGGTATCCCATCTATCCCTGCAGCTTTGTGGCGCTTCAGTCGTTGACAGACCTCACGGATTTCACCCCAGCTAAGAGGGCCCCCAGAGCTTTCTCCAATAAGTTGCCAAAGGGTCGCTCCATAAGCCGGTGGGCACCCCAAACACAGACCTTCTTTTGTGTACCAAAGTTGATGAGCCGCCTGAGGGAAGTGTTTTGCAGTATAGTCTTCTCCCGATCCCCCCCATGCGTGTGGAGAGGGCCCCTAGATCAAAACTCAGGGTTCGGTGTTCTGGGGGAGACGTATATTGCTTAAAGGTAAATCCCCTAGTCGCGTCACAGGAGAGTTGGCTGGGTTCGACCTCTTGACTACTCCGGTAAATCCATCCTTAGCGAGATTTCGATGTTCAGAAGGTACACCATCGCGGTTCGACTATGTAGAGAATACACCCTTGTACGCAACTCTGCTGGGGTGCGCAATCACGGAGTCCGCCATTCCCTTGCATTCCGGATCTCCCCCCGGGAATGGATTGGAGGGGGAGCTTGGAACACGAATATCACTATAACTGTATCTCATAAAAGGGGCACAGCTATCCTTGAGGCAATCTCCAATTCGTACAGTTTGTACATCTTGCCCAGCACTCAACATGATGGCTCGTCGGCCCAAGGAAGATCATCACGCTCCAGGAGCGGTGCGGCCATACCCCTCATTCCGTGAGAGGGCTTCACAAGGCCGAAGAGTCTCCCTCAATAGGCTTGAGGGTCTAGCTTCGCTCTCCATGCCATTCCGAAGTTGGGTTTAGTGATATTGATCCAGCATGGGGGGTCCCTGAAACCGTCCTTCTCTCTCGACAATCCTTCCCGATTGCTTCTCTGCTCACGGGGCTTACTGTGGTGGCAGTTTAGAACCAAGTTGTTATGTGTCATAGAACCAAACCGCGCATCACATTTTGGCGAGAGTAAGTCGCGCTTAGTGTTGGAGTTAAATTGCTACCTCATGTGGCGCAGTACGCCATGAAACCCCCCCCTCCTAACTACCATTTCCACTATGAGTGAGTCGCGAATCCTCATCGACTACTTCCGCCTATGTTCCATTCCGGGGTAAGCTCACACAACCCCAGTTGGGCTTCATTTCAACGGAGGGTGATGACTCTCATTTATGGGCGGAGGGTGTCTTTCTCGATATTTGCAGCGGGGGTGCGGGCGTCAGACACGTCACCTCACGACCCTCTACATCACGGTCCATTCCAATCCCCAGTGCACAGTTAGAGTCTCATCCTGTGTTTGGGTCATTTAAGAGAGCATAACGGCCTGTATACCTCACCGGGAGCAACAACGCTCCACCTTCTTGCCAATGCAGGGGTTTACGCCCTACTCAGATGTATGAATTTGAATTCCCCACAAAAAGAGTTCAGGTTCGTACACCTAGATAGCTAAGCTATTGTCCTGAGATGTTGAGTCACGAAGGGGGCAAAATTCTTAGAGCAAGCAGCACATCCGTCAATTCATTAAGTTCCAGTATCATAGCCACCCACGGAGTCGGCGGTGACTACCTGTCAATTCATTGAACACTACCACCGCTACTTTGTGTTTGTACTTTGTGTTTGTACTTGCTGAACCCAACCACTTGACATGACAATTCCTTTAAGCTTCAGCCTTGCGACCATACTCCCCCCAAAACCCAAAAACTTTGATTTCTCATAAGGTGTTCGCGGAGTCATCGAAGTAACATCCGCCAATCCCTACTTGACATCGGTTATGGTTGAGACTAGGACGGTATCCGATCGTCTTCGAGCCCCCAACTTTCGTTTTTTTGATTAATGAAAACATCCTTCGCAAATGCTTTCGCAGTAGTTCGTCTTTCATAAATCCAAGAATTTCACCTCTGACAAATGAAATACGAATGCCCCCAATTGTCCCTATTAATCATTACGCCAGTCCCGAAGACCAACATACTAGGACCAGAGTCCTATCGCGTTATTCCATGCTAATGTATTCAGGGCATAGACTTACTTTGAGCACTCTAATTTTATAAAAATAACATTGCCGGATCCATGTCCCTCTACCAGCTAAGGCCAAGAGCGCGTCCCCAACAGAAAGGGCAAAGCGACTAGTGAACACTGAAAGGGGCGGACCGCTCGCACCGCCTCGAGATCCAACTACGAGCTTTTTAACTGCAATAACTTAAATATATGCTATTGGAGCTAGAATTACCACGGTTGCTGGCACCAGACTTGCCCTCCAATGGATCCTCGTTAAGGGATTTAGATTGTACTCATTCTAATTACCAGACTTAAAAAATCCCAGTATTGTTATTTATTATCACTACCTCCTCGTGTCGGGATTGGGTAATTTGTGCGCTGTTGCCTTCCTTAAGACGGCTTGTGGGCAAGGGATCCCGTGCCTCGGACACCCAAAAGTCTCTTATCTCATCACTCTTGTGATGATCGACCGGCTCATCGCCCTCTTAGAGACAAGCTATAGGTCTTGGTGTGCAGCATTCAACAAGTACTCTTTGTTTAGAGTTTTGTACTAGATTTTCCTAGTCCCGAGAGAAAACTCAGACCCAGAGCACGACCTGAGATCACCGGTCCGTGACACTTGGTATCAGAGCAGGAAATGCCGCATCGCGGTGAGTTTGATCAATACATATGCTAAAGGGGAAGACCATGGAAGGTTGCCACCTAAATGCGGAAGAAGCTGTGAAAATTGAGGAAGAATCCAGGAAGCAAGAAAGAGAGACTGAACTTGACGCCGAAGTAACAGCGTGGATTCGACAGGAACGGCACAACAACACACGCCTTGAGTCAAGAGCATGTGATACTCAACAATACCAAATGGATTACCAAGATGACATATTAAACCGGCTGGAAGGCATGTTGGCCTCCTTAGACTGCATAAGAAGGATGGCAACCGACCTTCATCGCCGCCAAGGCATACAAGGTCGAGGTCTCCTCCCAGGTGTCACCAGAGAAGACGAGATGAGAGGGGGGACTCAGATTCATCAAATGGGGGATACGGGAAGTACAAACCGTTACCCCCGAAGAAGTATACTAGGCAAAGGGATTCACTTGTGACAAGGTGGATCCAAGAGACGGAGGATTACCTCACCATGAACGAACTGGCTCTCATACACTGGATCCATGTGGCGTCTTGACTGCTATCAGGGGGGATGCATACATGTGGTTTTTGGCAGGTGATGTTATGCAAAAAACCCGTGGACAAGATGGGGTGACTTCACTAAGGAATGGCATATTATTTTGTGCCACGAAATGAAGTATTCAGGGTACATGATGAGTGGCGTAACCTCAAACACGCAGATGGAAAATTGCGGGAATACATCAATAAATATAGGCAACTTATGTTGTAGATCATAGATATGCATGTTATAGACAGACTGCATGGGTTCCTGTGGATTGCGTGACTGGACCCGTAGAGAGATTGAGAAGCAGGACCCTGAAAATTATGAGGCGGCACTCACAATGGCAGAACGATTATCTAATAACACTGAGAGCAAGAAGTGGCAAAGCAAAACCAATGTACTAGGAACAGGATGATGGAATGGTGCCAAGCCTCAGAATAGGAATGATAACTCTTGTAATGAGACCCAGGAAGAAATTCCTGGGACGAGTTCAAGAAGCGGGGCAAGGTCAAGTGGACCTCTCATGTCCCACGCCTATGGAAGTAACTTAGTGAACAAAAATTTTGTGCCGGGAGGGGGACATCCCAATCGACGAATATAGGGGGATTTTCCAATACTTCAAGGCTCCCTCTCTCGCCTCCTCTCATCAAGGCGATAGCCCACCAAGGGTAGGAGTCATGCATGCAATGCCAAAATGCATGGCAGCTCAATTATCGATAGTACAGAATGTGTATTTTGAAGCTAGTGTGAACAGAATATCATGTTGGATACGGGAGCCACACATAACTTCATCAACCCCCCAGACTGTGCCAAGAAACTGGGAGTGAGGGTGTGTGATTCTAATAAAATATCAGTGTCTTTTCCACAAGGGCAGGATGATAATGTAAAAATGGCATATAATGTACAAGTGCAAGCGGGCGCATGGAAAGCTCGATTGGATTTCATAGTCGTTCCCATGGATGCCTTTGAAGGGATTGTAGGGCTCACCTGGGTAGAAAAGTATCTCATCGCCTTTATGGGAAAGGGTGTGAATATAATGATACTAGATATGCAGGGAGCAGGAGTCAATGTCCCATGCATCCGCTCACACGACGGGAGACAAACCAGTCAAGAATAACAATGGAAGCAAAATCCAGAGCACCCCGATGTATGCAACAGGGTCTAGTAAGGCTCAGAAAGTGATAAGATAATCATGCCAAGATGCCAAAATCGTGGAGTGCCAAACAGGTAGAAAGGGCAGCTAAGCAGGGCTGCCAAATACACTTATGTGTGATGAAGGTTAAGGATGCACAGCAGACAAAGTGCAAGATTGGTGAAGTAGAGATACACATGAAGTTCCAGATGAGTTCCAGGATGTATTGCCGAAGAAATTGCCATCTGGGTTACCACCAAAACGGTCAGTGGACCATAAGATCAAACTCGTGCTGCCAGGGCGGCACAGCCCTCCGACTAAAGCTCCATATAGGATGGATGCTACAAAGCTAAAGGATCGCAAAGTACAGTTGAATGAACTGGCGAAAAATGGAATGGTGCAATCCAGAAAGTCGCCCTATGGTGCACCTCTGTTGTTTGTCACAAAGAAGGACGGGTCAGCTAGGTTATGCACTAATTACAGGGCCCTCAACAAAATCACTATCAAGAATTGCTACCCAGTACCAGTAATGGAAGAACTATTGGACCAACTAGCGGGCAGGAGAAAATTACTTGAGTCGGATCGACCTACGATCAGGATATCATCAAATACGAATCACCCCAAAGAAAACATTGAGAAAACGGCTTTTTGCACGAGGTATGAAAGCTACGAATGGCTAGTGTTGCCGTTTGGGTTGACCAATGCCCTGAGCTCCTTCTGCACGATGATGAATGATATCTTCAAAGACTATTTAGATGGATTTTTAATCATATACATCAAGACCTTGAGTGAACTTTAAGAGCACTTAAGAAAAGTACTCCAGTTGTTTTGTTAACGGTAGCACAAACTGTATGCCAAACCAGAGAAATGTGAGCTTGCAGTCACACTGAAGTGGACTTCTTAGGATTTGTGGTCAATCAAAAATTGGTACAAGTAGACCCTAAGAAGATCGAGAAAGTGGTGAAAACTATGCGTGAAGTTTGTAAGTTCATGGGCTTCACACAATTCTGCCAAAAAATTTTCAAGGATTTTAGTAAGATTGCCACCCCCCTCACTGGTATAACTAAAGGCATCAAGCCTTTCAGGTGGACAGATATAGAAAGGAGTGCTTTCGAAAAGATGAAAGTGGCAATGTGCTGCACCCCGATGCTTAAACTCCAAGAGTTCAACAAAGAGTTTGAGATTCACACCACCACGGATGCATCGGCGGATGGGGCCCTTGGAGGAGTATTATTAAAAGACGGGCACCCTGTCATGTATGAGTCACGCAAATTTAGCGATGTAGAACGCCGATGGACCACACATGAAAAGGAAATGCAAGCGGTGGTTCATTTCCTTGGGAAGTGGCTCCATTATGTGCAAGACAAACACACAAAAGTTTTCACAGATAACATACTCTAAAGTACTTTCTCAGACGCAACCTAAACTATCACCAAAGTAGGGTAGATGGCAGGACTTCATCGCAGAATTTGATATTGACATTATTCAACCGTGGGGGGGCAGCAGAATTTGATGCCAGATGCCTTAAGCCGTATGCCACAACTAAATGCATTGAGTGCTGCAAATGGTGCACTTTTGGACAAGATCAGAGATGCTCAGAAATTGGATGCAGCAGTCATTCAAATGGCCACAGAGTTGCAAAATCGTACTTCAGCCGTGGGTTTGTTTGATTTCAAAGATGGATTATTTTATGCCCACCAAAAAGTGTATGTGCCCAATGACCCGGACCTCAAAGCCATGCTACTTTGGGAAACCCACGATTGCAAGTTGGCCGGGCATGGTATGCAGAAGCGCTCTCTTGAGCAACTTTGACATCATTTCTTTTGGCCACGTATGCACGAAGATGTAATCTAATATGTCCGCACATGCCCAACATGTCAACTTGTGAACAGTGAGTAAAACTAGCCGTTTTACTGCAAACCATGCATGTCCCGTCCAGGCCATGGGACATTGTCGCTATGGATTTTATTGTGGATCTCCTAGAGTCCCATGGATACAACACTATATATGTGGTGGTAGATTACTTCTCGAAGCAGGCACACTTCATTCCATCTAAACCACCTCTCACGGTGTACCAAACTATAAAGCTCTACTTCAGCCAAGTTTTCAAATATCATGGGTTACCAACAACCATTGTGTCAGAGAGAGACAACAGATTCATGAGTAACATGTGGAGAGAATTGTTTAAGTTAGCGGATACTTAGTGGCGCATGTCCTCATCATATCACCCGCAAATCAATGGTTAGACAACATTGATGAGAGAATCAATCAGGGAATAGAAGACTATATTCGTAGTTATGTTCGTGCTAATCAGAAGGATTGGGCAAATTACTTGGAAATCTTGGAATTTCATTATAACAATTCAATAAACAATGCTATCGGGTATACGCCGAGTTGGCCACCGGTAAAGAGGTCATTATGCCTCTCGTCCGCAATTGCTCTACGGGAGATGTGCATGCTGAAGATGCAGATGCATAGGATTTCTTATAGAAGTGGTAGAAGAGAATGCGGGTTGCACAACAAAATCTGGAAAGAGCAAAGTCAAATATGTAAAGAATGCAAACAAAAAGAGATGTGATGATGAGTTGCATGAGAGAGGGGGACTTGGTCCTTTTGTTAGTGCCCAAAACATTGCATTGTGCCTGCAAATCTCACGGCGAAGTTCAACCATTACTTCTATGGCCCGTACAAAGTCCTTAAATCTTACAATGGAGTTACCTAGAAGATAGATCTACCTGCAAGTGTGCACATACATAATGCATTTCATATCAGTCTACTCAAGAGGTTCTACTGTGATGCCCGTTTTGTCTGCCATGTGCCGATGCTTGTTGATGGTGCTACCCCTATCACTATGCCTTTCAAGCCAGAGCTCATATTGAAATCGCGGTGGTTCAGGCGCGCGGGGCACACCGGAATTCTATGTTAAGTGGAAGCACCACCCCATGACAGATTGCACATGGGTGCCGGAGGGTAAAATGATTCAAATGGCATGTCCATTGGTTCTATAATTTTACAACATCGAGCCCGTTTGGGGAAGATCTGCAGCCAGAATAATGGATTGAAAGGGACTTCAAGCTCTTTAAAAGGGGGGTGTATGTGAGGCGAGGGATTCTTGGGATTTCTATCCGGCCTCACATGGTGCCCTCAAGGTATGCTTGGGTGTCCCGAATTCTTTGCCTCTATATGGGAGCACCTTGAGGTGGAGTAATGTGGCCTCCTAGCCCGACCTCTCCTATATGGGAGCACCTTGAGCTGGAGTAATGTGGCCTCCTAGCCCGACCTCTCCTACCTACGTTTAGATACAAGGAAGACGACTTGTGGGTAAGGGATCCCGTGCCTCGGACACCCATAAGTCTCTTCTCTCATCAACTCTTGTGATCCCCATTGTAATCTCGTCGCTCATCATCGACATTGAATCAATATAATCTTTTGGGTTGGAAGCCTGCATTTAGCTTGATACAGTTTTCTACTACAACTTGTACGTTTTTGGTCATATGTGAGATCCCTATCCCCACCGCCCAACAAATTCAGGGGTGCTAGCAGCAGAAGTAGCACTTCTTGCATGGGGCAGGGTTTCTCACTCGAGGCCTCAACCACGGATATCCGGACAAGAGACTAATCCATTGGTTAAAAACTTCCCTCACCCACAAAGCAGCACGGGCGATTCCTCCAGGATAAATTTTTATTCTAATGTAAGATTCCTCTCCCGAGCCTCTCAAGATGTCCAATATCTTCCCCTATAATCAAATCCCTCTTCAGATATATAAAAGATCTTGTTTCTACCTATTTTATCTTAGAGAGAGAAATTTTTTTAGAGAGAGATTATTCAGATTTTAGATATTTTTGGATGAAAAAATATCTCTTCTTATTAAAATAAATTCCCCCGAAACAAAAGTTCAAAAAGATTTTGAGAAGGTGCATTAGAAATCAATTATAATCTGTTCAAAAGGGCCTCATCCTAGAGGTCCAGATTTTCTAAAAATTTTAAATTAAGGTTTTGAGGGGCCAATTAGATTCATCCAAATGTGTGGAGGAGATAAATAGAAGAAATAAAGAAAATCTTCCCAAAAATAAGTAAATACTCACATAAGATGAAGAGTGGACTAAGGACCAAAGGAAATACTAAAAAAATAAATTTTTGACACATAGAGTGGGGATTCCCCTTCATGAAGGAGGCGCCTATTTCACATGTTTGGTGGAGTTTTAAATTCCCAAAAATTGAGATATTTAATCTCTCCTCTCTCCTAATTCAAGTCTAGTTCCATAAAGTAAGCTAAATTGATCCAAAAATGGTCAAAAATTGACCAAACTGATCTGGAAAATTCTAGAATCAGTTTGCTTGGTTAGAAGCTCACTTTTCCTATAAATAAAAACATCCCCCCTTGTTGAAGCTTAATAGTGTTTTATGCACTATTACTCTACTCCTCCCTAGAGCCAAAAAACTGTGAATTTCTTAATAGTTCATTAGTTTCTGATCATTCCCTCTTCTAAAGAATTGGTGGCCACTCTTGTTGCAAACAAGAGTAGATCCCTCAAACCATCAAGCCAAAGAAAAGCTTCCAGAAATTCATGTAAGTTAGAAATCCTACTTTTTCTTTATTCTTTTAATGGTTTTCTAATTTTTGTTATCTTTAAAATGATAAATTGATGCTATGCCTTGTTGGAAAGGCTTTCCTCCTATCTTCATTGTTAAATTCAGCCTTTCTTTATCCAAGTTAAGTAATCAAATTGTTTGAATTAAGCTTTTCATATTGTTTCTCTTTTAAAAGTGAAATTTGATTAGTTTAGAATGCTTTAAACCATTTGAGAATAATTTTTAAGTAATTTAGGGTTAGGAAAATTTAAAAATGGTCAGCCATACAAAGGAGGTTATGGTAAAATTTTCTTAAATTTTGTGAAATAAGTTTTATCTTTTATTATTCAAAAAGAGTAATCCCCATCGTTTGTGTATTCTAAAAGTGTTATTTTCATTCTAGGCATAGAAAAATGCATAGTAGAAATATTTTTATTATAAAAGTGTTATTTTCGTTAAAATTAAATTCTATGCATGGAAAGATGCATATTGATTATTTTTTTAATTATAAAAGAGTGATTTTCATTAGATTTAAATTCTATGCATAGAAAGATGCATATTGATTATTTGTTTTAATATAAAAGAGTGATTTTCATTAGATTTAAATTCTATGCATAGAAAGATGCATATTGATTATTTTTTATTATAAAAGAGTGATTTTCATTAGATTTAAATTCTATGCATAGAAAGATGCATATTGATTATTATTTTTATTATAAAAGAGTGATTTTCATTAGATTTAAATTCTATACATAGAAAGATGTATATTGGAAAAAAAAATATTATAAAAGTGTTACTTTCATCAATATTTATTTTTATGCATAAATAGATGCATAAAAGAATTTTTTTATTATAAAAGTGTTACTTTCATCAATATTGATTTTTATGCATAAATAGATGCATAAAAGAAATTTTTTTATTATAAAAGTGTTACTTTCATCAATATTGATTTTTATGCATAAATAGATTAATAAAGAAAATTTTTTATTATAAAAGTGTTACTTTCATCAATATTGATTTTTATGCATAAATAGATGCATAAAAGATTTTTTTTATTATAAAAGTGTTACTCTCATCAATATTGATTTTTATGCATAAAATAATTTTTTTAATTATAAAAGTGTTACTTTCACCAATATTGATTTTTATGCATAAAATGATTTTTTATTGTAAAAGTGTTACTTTCATCAAAATTGATTTTTTTATGCATAAATAGATGCATAAAAGGATTTTTCTTTTATATAAAAGTGTTATTTCCATAGAAGTTGGATTTCATGCATAAATAGATGCATATAGAATTTTTATATCAAAATAAGAGTTCTCTTTAATCCTATGTTTAAATCCCATGAATATTGGAAAATGAATAAGTAAATACTCAGTGAAGGAAAATTATATTGTCTCATATTCTCTAGGATGGTAATGAGAAAATTCAGAAAAACTATCGAAGTCGGAATTTTCGATAAATGATTAATTTATTCCTCATAGGAATTCGTGGTGACTAGTTTTGAATTTAGTTAAACAAAATACTCAATGAATGAAATTCAGCAAAGTAGTAATTGAAATATTACCCTTCGAGAAAGATAGTTCAAGAAGAACCTTCCAGATTCAAACCCTGAATCAGACTATGACCAAGACGTAACTCCTTCGTGAGTTTCAAGAAAAGACGATGTGACCAGTTCAGTAATCTACACTCGAATCACCCACCGAATCTGAAACTAAGTTGACACCTTTAATTTTGATCTGAGGATCAAGAACTCAGAATTCGAGGAATTTTGCTTGAAGTCAATATTAGGTAATTTGGGAAAATTCTCACATTTTGGGAATCAATTACTCCATATAGTTTTGGACATATCTTAAACATACTAACTCCAAATTTGTCAGAGATCATAGATTTAGATTCTACTCTTCAAGATCTTTCCGATGATATGTCAGATGAGGGGGTTTTGACAAACTTTTGGACAAGTTCACCATGCTCCCATTTTTCAAATGAGAATGGGATTTTTCCCAAATTATCTAATATGGTGTTCTTGGGAATCCAGACCTCTTATCTAGAAGTCTTGGGATACGGAATTAAGATATACTCATTGTATTCAAAAGAAAATCAAAACTGAAAACTTGCATAGAAACCCTATTTTCTTAAAGGACCGTCTTATGCCATGCTGGAGGGAGCATTTGGTATATGTATTTTTCTAAGGGAAGTTCGGTTGCAACAGCTGGTGGGGAGTGTTCAAAGGACGGCTCACGCGGCAAAAACCTGCCCAGGTCCTGACCAGTCTAGGTATGGTGTAAAATGTTGTGCTTTTCCGGTACAATGGACGAGGGGTGACAAAGCGGTCCCTGAGTGAAGTGCCAGGACACCTAAGGAGGATCCTGGAGGGTTCTGACCAGGCGATGCATGGGCTCGCGGTGCTTAGGACACCCATGCGTATGTCGTGGAAGATATATATATGTATGACGAGAAAATTATTGTAATCTATTATACTGGATCTCGTTGCTGACCTGCTGGTCTCAACGGAGAGTGCAGAGTGATACTGTTTTGTGAGAAACAAGGATTGAATGGAAATTTTGAGTTATGACATCTATAACCAATAATTGTTTGTCAATGGATTGTTTTATAAATTAAAGTTTAAAGAGGAGTGTTTGCGTATTTGTATTCTAAAGCAAAAGTTAAGAAATGCATTCATGGGTGAGTACTTGTCTGGTTCTACCAGTTCCAGTGGTTGGACGGTGGCTAAAACCCGTGGGCCGCATGGGCTGGAATCAATAGAGTTTTAATAATAAAATAGAACTCGACTTCTCAAATGAATAGATCAACGGCTCTGCCTGATTCAATTAGGAAAAAAGCGTTGATTCCTTCAAGATAAGTCTATAATAGTTTTCCTTCTATCTGGTTTAATCAAATGAAGGTTAGTTTAGTATCTTGACCTTGTAACACCATATTCGAGAATTTGGGAATCTCCCAATAGTTTGGAAATTCTAAATCAAAATGAATCCCGTGAATTTGGGAATTTCATTAATTTGGAACCTTGAATATTGGTGGAGTATATTTATTGTATATGTAGAAGATATCGATAAAATCTTAAATAGGTGGTGTTAATAAACACCTTATCTTTGGCAACCTCTCCAACATGGAAGTCTTTAGCCCAATGATTCTTGTAGATTGGCTTTGGCCTTCAAGACAACCTTTGGAGGAATTTTAATTTTTCTGGGAACTTTGGTAGCTTTTGTTATCCAAGAGAAAACAATTGTATCCACTCTCTCCCAACGTTGAGGGTCTTTCTTGTTGCACATCCAGTATTTATCCCAGCAATTCTGATATACCTCCTCATCTGTAGCATTTTGTCGACCACAAACTGGTTCCCAATATTGTATACAGATCTTTTGATAGTTGCTTGATTTTTTATTTGTATCAACCTCACTTTGTGCAACACCAAGCAATACTGGATATATTGGATCTGAAGGTCGAACAAGTACAAAGTCGTCTTTCTTGACATCTATCATTGGTTGAAATGCATCTTTTGGTCGCTTGTTGCTGAAAGGACCACAGTAGTGGTCATTCAACTCCTCCAAGCCAAGAAAGTCATCCACATCATCTATGTCTTGAAATAATGTATCACCTTGTGTCCTTGGCCAAAAGTCCATGAATACTCTTGCTTCTTGAACATTTGGAGCTTGAAGTGCATCAAGCATGGTTTTCCAATAATCACTGGTGTTATGAACTTTGTGTACTCCGCTTCAGGACCTTGTACACTTGACCATCTTTCCCAATACTTGAGATAGTCTTTGATTCCACTTACCACCTCTTGATGATCTTTAATATACTCAGACATGGGTAGCAAGGTTGGAAGACCCTTTGGAAGGGTAGGCTTTCCTGTTGTTGAGTCTCTTTTCCATAGTTCAATACCGCCTTCTCTTGGCAACCATTCTACTGACTTAGGATGGATCTTGTATTGCATTAGAGGTGTATCCCCTTGCATGTAGAAACGAAAGTGAAGTGGTTTTGAGTGATGACCGACAAGTGCATCCTTGGAGTCACATAAGTATCCTTCAATGTAACTCTTGAAGTCTGGTACATGTGTCAACAAAAAAGGAGAAGGCCTTGTTGACTGGCACAATTGAAAATGCCGCATAAGGTGAGGAAAAGTGAATGTCATGCTTGTTCTAAGCTTCTCTGAGAACTTGCTGAACATTGCATCAATGTCTTCATGTGTGTGACCCACCATGAGAAACCCAACTTGGATCATTTTGAAGGTCCCTCGTGCCACAAGCAATGATAAATATGCAAAGAGATAACGGTTTTTGTTTTCTGATCCACAATTATCTAGCTGTAGCAACAAGTTCTCTGGTAGTCGTTTAAAACCTTGTTGTCCATCCTATAGTATTATGTCCTCCATTTGTGTAGTAGTATGAGAACCTTGTTGATGGTAGTCTAGTGCTTTCCTTGAGTTTAAAGCATTTAGCAACAAAGAGCTTGATCTTGGCATTCCATGTAGTTGTAGATCACCAGCTTCATGCCTGTCAAGTCGCTCCAAGTTCTTAAAACACAGAGACAATGAGGCAACTGTGAAGTTAGGAGCATGGGGCCAAAGATCAATCGCAAAGTGCCCATATCTTCCTTCCCCATGCCCATGTGTGATCTTGGCATTCCATGTAGTTGTAGATCACCAGCTTCATGCCTGTCAAGTCGCTCCAAGTTCTTAAAACACAGAGACAATGAGGCAACTGTGAAGTTAGGATCATGGGGCCAAAGATCAATTGCAAAGTGCCCATATCTTCCTTCCCCATGCCCATGTGTGATCATTCCTGTCAAGGAAACTGGTAGTTGAGTGGATCTATCTGTCTCTTTTGATCGAACTCTCAACCTCGGGATAGCTGTCTTTTGTTGGTCCATCTTGTCATGTATGATGCACAAGTTCTTTTCAGGATTTAGCACTGATGCTAGATGCCATCCATAGTATATGTTTCGACAACTTTGTTGTTGCAGCATGTGACTTCAACGCTTCCTCAATAGCATGTTGCATTCTTCAAGGCATTTGGTTGCTGCAAGTTGTTCTTTGATCTCTGAGCAGACACTACATTTGGAGAACTCGCTTGTCTTTGCTAAGGTGACATGCTTGAACTCTGTATTCCAAATTCGATCGAATGTGGACAAAGACATTTGCTTACATCCAATAGCATCTAATGTGGCATTCACTTCTTCCCATATGTCTATTTGCTTATAAACATCTGGGATGACCAATTGTGTCTCTCTGCAGCCATCCTGCATGGTTCTACTTTTATGTGGCATTTGCTTTGCATTCTTCTCAATAAAGTCTCTCAAGATTGCCCTGCCCATTTGTGTGTGATCCCAGGCTGCTCTAATTGCTCCTTTATTGCCATGCATTGCCCTCCTTACACCATTCTCAAATTGCAACCTATACTTGTAGAAAGATGTTTTGGGGATGCCATGCATCCCATACCATGCCCTACCGCATACAACTTTCCCATTGAATATAAAACTGTATTTTCGTATACCCATATTGTCAATGCGGCATGATGACTCCAAAACATCATAAACATAGTTGGTACGTTCTTCCAAACGTAACCCCCCAGAAGTGCCTCTGCAATTGGTGTACTGCATCTCTATCAGCATATTGACAACACTTTGCACAGGACAACAATCAATTGTAGCAACAAGTAAAACGGATTCCATTGAGGTTCTCAAGTTTGAAGCTTTGATAGCAAGAATTCTAGGCCTTCTATTGATCATACAATATGATCTCTTCTGTAAGAAAATGGATTTTGAACCTGAAATAAAGTCCTCAGTTTCCTCACACACATCTTTTATGCTCTCATTTGGAGATGTGAAAGCTTGTGTTTCCTGTTCATGTAGCAGTGGTGTACCATCATCAAAGGTGACCTGTTTGATAGGCCACCTAACCAAATTGACGCACTGAAGCATGTCACATGTGTCTGTCCCTGTAGTTGGATCAAGGATCTGATCTACCACCACACCCACATCTTCTTCTCCTAATAGATCAAAGTTAATCACATCATATGGAAATGTTAAGAGAATAATCCCTGTTCCAACGTACTTCTCATTGCCTTCTGTCGAGAGCATCACTTTACGCTCTTTCCAACTTTCACGGATACTTGGAGTGTCCTCATCTCCAATCGCATTAAAATTATTAGAAGGTGGCACCGCATGATCATCATCAACAATCATGAAGGCACCTGAAACAACCACCACATCTTTCTTTTCCCACTTTACAAAACTACCCACTGCCTGAATGCCCTTTGTTGCATTGTTGTTTGGAAATGGCAAGCAAGCTACATCATTTAGGCAGTTGTCGATAGAAACTGACAAAAATCCATCTCCAAGGACTTGCCCATGGCATGTGTCAGTTGGACGTTGTCGTGACGTGGGCGGTGTCGCTGGGAACACACTGGGTGTCTGGCTGTGAGAGTTACATCCAAAATCCCTAGCATTAAATGTCTTCTCAGCTTCTCATGGAACAAGGTATAGCATGGTATTATCACAATCTCTTGACTCAGGCATACATTCAATGGGATGTCTTCAACAACTCATAGAAGAAACACTCATCATCATTTCCATAGATCATCATCAAAGATTCATCATCATACAAGATATTCACTTAACATATGCTATATGTGTGTAGAACATGATTGATAATGCAACAATACCCATGAGAAAAAAAACAACAAACTCACAAGACACGCGGCACTCTGTCAGTTTGCGAGTCCAACTGTTGGATCTGTGTCTTTTTAGAAGCCGGCAGAGCATAATTCAGAACATCTAATGATTGGGAATTTGAAAGAACTGTGGAAGTATTCTGCAGTCGGATGACCACATCTTTTGATTGTTGAACCACATAGTCTAATGTAGCTGAGAGCTGATCTTGGGACTTGTTTTGGCCAATGTACACAAATACGCAACCTGCCACTGCAGCACCCGTGAAGAGAAGCAAGAACAGTAGAGGGAAGAAATTTCCGCCTTCATGGGACCCCTTCAGTCTGCGTCTGCAGCAGCAGCAGCAGAGAACCAACACGTAGGCCAACCCTATTACCAGCCACACAGCTGCTAGAACAAAACTAGGGCCACCAGTATACCCTTTTTCTATGGTGCAGCCGCTTCAGTCCACCGGTGCCTTTCTGACCTCTGCAGCCCGTCAGTCTTTCGACGAACAGCAGCTTCCTTGCATACCCATCACTCTGCGCAGCAGTTCAGTGATGTCCTCTCCACTGCTACTTATATCACCTGCCTCCCCCTTGTAGACGACCCTCCTCTGCAGCGCCTGTTACACTGCCTCGATCACCCTCGCCAGCCACCTCGACCAGCTACTCCAGTCACCAGCCTACTGGTGTCCTCTCCAAGTCGCCGTCAGCTTTTCACCAGCAGCCTTGCGCCTTCATCCCTTTTTTGCTTGTCAGACACGCGCCACATCTTTCCCCCCCTTCCCCATCGTCTGCAGCGGCCACCCTTTGTAATTGCACCAGAGAGTTTCCCTTATTCCTCCCGCTGCCCAGTCAGCTGCGCCTCCTTGCGTTTGTCTTTTACAGCAGCCGCCTTATTCCAGGAACCCCCCCTCTATACACACAAGGCGGTTCCTCTTTTTCTCTGCAGCACCTCACTCCAAAACACACCCGGGGGCCTCCACGGCGTCTGCCCAGGCTCCCTACGCGCCCTCTTGGCTACACACCCCCCCACACATCACCTCGGCGGCGGCTCTCTCCATTTCCAGCTGCCGACCAGCTTCTAGAATGGTGCGTTGGCAGCCACCTAAAGCCCCATGTGGCCTTTGCTTTTGCAAGCCACGTTTATTATCTTTTATTTTATTTTCTTCTTATGAGGCCTACAAGATGGCCACCTCCTTTTCACACCCAAATGCCCAATACCTTCCAAATGCAACCCACGATCCTTGGGGACGCGTACACACTTCAAGACGACCAAGCGGCTGATACCATCTCCATGGACCCTGTTTCAGACAGGCCTGCACAAGCCTCAAAACAAAATCCGTCCACCCTGTACACCTGGCAACGCCCTCAAAAACAAAACCCTCCACACGCCATACATCCCATATGTACACAGGCACTTAATCCATGCATCTGGATTTGCATTTAATAGCCTCACATGCATGGTTTCACACCATAGACGTGCCGTGGCACGACATCCACCCCCTCTAAACCTGCACATCCTCTGGTATGTGCCACACAGGTCCTGGAACTCACTGCCCAGGCATTATTTGCACACCAATATTGGTATATGTACAAGCCTCAGCAATCACATCTGAATGGTTCTGCTTTCCCACCTGGATCAAATACCAATCGCTTTTGGCATATGTGCCATATGCTTTGCTCATATAAAGCCCTATCCACATTTAGATTCCCTGCATATGCATGATTACCCTCATCATTCAAAGTGGGATGCTCTTCAAAATTATTTGCTTCAAAATTTTCCTCAGGCCATGTTTGAAGCCTTTGCACCACATATTGTATGGCTACACCAAGTAACAACTGCATTAACAGCATAGAATACACACTTGGTAACATCCCATCCAAATCTACTGTGCCCGGATCCAGCTCACCTGATAAATATTCATTCTTCTTATCCAAAGACGGAAAAGCATCAACACATACAAAGTCCAACAAGGCATCATCGAGAATAGCCTCCAGCTCTGGATCAATCTCATCACAATCATTTGGCTTACATATCACCTGCACATCCTCACTTGCAAGCAACAGTTGACTAGCATTAAGCATAGAAGAGTCCAAAGCTGATGGGGATCTATCATATACCATGAAATCATCCAATGCATCATCTAAGATAGCATCCAATCCAGGATCAATCACATTGAATCCATTATCATCTTGCAATCCCACATGTTGATTATCATGAACATTCATACCCCCATAGCTATATCCATTTGGTTGCTCATATGCAGCCTCTTGAGGCTCTGTGACCACACTTTGCGTATCATGCATGTTATCTCCCAGTATTTCTTGATACCTGTCTGCAGATGGGTTTAGAATTATGGGTCCCTCACCCAAGTACCCTTGAATCTGTATATCATTGAACCCTGCATGATCCAAAAAGACAGATTCAATTTCCCTCTCCAAATCATCATCATAAACAGGCTTCCAAGCTCGAGATTGTTGCTCACAAATGTGGTTGCAAGGTAACCCTGACACTGATGACATAGCATCACCCTGTTTATTGTTGGAACACCCTGTTAGCATTCCAGAATAACCCAAATCCAAAGAACCTTGGCAACCAGCCTCAGAAGCAACATCACTGTTGGAATCACCCATATCACTCACCCCCTCTAAATCAATCACACATACTTGTGGCCCATCTGCATATTCATGTACATCATCCTGCATATAAGAATCATAACCAGATAAGAATGCAGTAATGATAGCATCTTCTTCTTGTCTTAGATCTTCAAACTCTGCAATCATGCTTTCAGCAAGAAGCATTGGTTCCTGCTGTTCTTCACACATATGATACGACACCTGAGGAATACCCTTCGAAACACCTGTCCTGAAGCTCTCTGAATCAAGTGTCTCCTCAAGCATAGGCATACATACATCATGTGGTATGATCATAGGACCCTGTATGTCTGCACCCTCAGAAAACAGATTATACTTGCACAGTTCACCCATTGCATCTTTATGAGGCTGTAGCAAAGCATCCCTTTTTGCACTGTGAAGGCCTTGTTGCTCACTAATGGCTTTTTGCAGTCCCAATTTAGCATAAACAGCCTCCACAATCTCTGTATCAGCCTTGAATAGCAGTTGCTTGTCCTCCATAAGACATGCATCGACAACCGCTTCTAAATTGGCTCGGATTGTTGCTGGAATACTATCACAGCTCACATTATACCTGGAACTCACATAAATAAGTGCATCTGCAAAATCACTCCATCGTTTGGAGTGATACTCTGCTAGTTCCAGCACTTCATCTTTTAAATCAGGACTTACAAGGTATGCAAAGGATGCAATCATCATGTTTTCAGGAACCCCTTGATTCTTCATCTCTGTCTCATAACACCTTAGATAGCTTTCTGGATCGTATCCATCAAATATATTGACCCTGTCATATACCAATTGCATCACAATTTCCACTGCTTCCTGAATTTGCTTTTCTTCTTCAATCTTCCTGAACCGCTCTTCAAGCTCTTTCATTTCTGCATATAAATGCTCCATTTTGTACTCTCACCCCAGCGGTTTCACGTCGGGTTCACCAAAGCTGTCGTGACGTGGGCGGTGTCGCTGGGAACACACTGGGTGTCTGGCTGTGAGAGTTACATCCAAAATCCCTAGCATTAAATGTCTTCTCAGCTTCTCATGGAACAAGGTATAGCATGGTATTATCACAATCTCTTGACTCAGGCATACATTCAATGGGATGTCTTCAACAACTCATAGAAGAAACACTCATCATCATTTCCATAGATCATCATCAAAGATTCATCATCATACAAGATATTCACTTAACATATGCTATATGTGTGTAGAACATGATTGATAATGCAACAATACCCATGAGAAAAAAAACAACAAACTCACAAGACACGCGGCACTCTGTCAGTTTGCGAGTCCAACTGTTGGATCTGTGTCTTTTTAGAAGCCGGCAGAGCATAATTCAGAACATCTAATGATTGGGCATTTGAAAGAACTGTGGAAGTATTCTGCAGTCGGATGACCACATCTTTTGATTGTTGAACCACATAGTCTAATGTAGCTGAGAGCTGATCTTGGGACTTGTTTTGGCCAATGTACACAAATACGCAACCTGCCACTGCAGCACCCGTGAAGAGAAGCAAGAACAGTAGAGGGAAGAAATTTCCGCCTTCATGGGACCCCTTCAGTCTGCGTCTGCAGCAGCAGCAGCAGAGAACCAACACGTAGGCCAACCCTATTACCAGCCACACAGCTGCTAGAACAAAACCAGGGCCACCAGTATACCCTTTTTCTATGGTGCAGCCGCTTCAGTCCACCGGTGCCTTTCTGACCTCTGCAGCCCGTCAGTCTTTCGACGAACAGCAGCTTCCTTGCATACCCATCACTCTGCGCAGCAGTTCAGTGATGTCCTCTCCACTGCTACTTATATCACCTGCCTCCCCCTTGTAGACGACCCTCCTCTGCAGCGCCTGTTACACTGCCTCGATCACCCTCGCCAGCCACCTCGACCAGCTACTCCAGTCACCAGCCTACTGGTGTCCTCTCCAAGTCGCCGTCAGCTTTTCACCAGCAGCCTTGCGCCTTCATCCCTTTTTTGCTTGTCAGACACGCGCCACATCTTTCCCCCCCTTCCCCATCGTCTGCAGCGGCCACCCTTTGTAATTGCACCAGAGAGTTTCCCTTATTCCTCCCGCTGCCCAGTCAGCTGCGCCTCCTTGCGTTTGTCTTTTACAGCAGCCGCCTTATTCCAGGAACCCCCCCTCTATACACACAAGGCGGTTCCTCTTTTTCTCTGCAGCACCTCACTCCAAAACACACCCGGGGGCCTCCACGGCGTCTGCCCAGGCTCCCTACGCGCCCTCTTGGCTACACACCCCCCCACACATCACCTCGGCGGCGGCTCTCTCCATTTCCAGCTGCCGACCAGCTTCTAGAATGGTGCGTTGGCAGCCACCTAAAGCCCCATGTGGCCTTTGCTTTTGCAAGCCACGTTTATTATCTTTTATTTTATTTTCTTCTTATGAGGCCTACAAGATGGCCACCTCCTTTTCACACCCAAATGCCCAATACCTTCCAAATGCAACCCACGATCCTTGGGGACGCGTACACACTTCAAGACGACCAAGCGGCTGATACCATCTCCATGGACCCTGTTTCAGACAGGCCTGCACAAGCCTCAAAACAAAATCCATCCACCCTGTACACCTGGCAACGCCCTCAAAAACAAAACCCTCCACACGCCATACATCCCATATGTACACAGGCACTTAATCCATGCATCTGGATTTGCATTTAATAGCCTCACATGCATGGTTTCACACCATAGACGTGCCGTGGCACGACAACGTATTGCACATACTGTTCGAAGTGCAACAACATCTCGATCCATCATCAAATTGACACGATCCCCACAATGAAAGTCTTGGTCCATGTTGCCCGAGTAAGTGAAAAAATTTGAGATTCAATCATAAGCGATTGAGTGATCTTATATTCATTAAGACATTTAATCATAAGAGATTGAGTGATCTTATATTCATCAAGTAATCACATAGCATTGATAATGAAAACATGCATTAATAGATGACAAGCTGAAGTATACATTGCAAAATTAGTGCAGTATTCCATTTTCCAACATCATAAGAGAGAGAATAAATTTGACCACATGGCCAAAACTTGTTTTCTCAATGAACATGGTAGTATATCCTTGATCTAGATTACTTGAGTTACTAGATAAAAAAGGTCTATGTAGTCATCATTGCTTAGTTGAAATGGATGCTTTGACCATATGGCCAAAACTTCATTAGCCTGTAATATATGCACATCATATCTTACTTTAGTATATATGCACATCATATCTTACTTTAGTATAAAAAGTATTCATGGTGTGTGATGGTCTACATAATGTTTTAGCCACATGGACAAATTCTCGCACGGCTTATCATTCTTAAGACATGGGTAGATCATCTGTTACTTTTCCATGGGAAGATAATTTATTGTGTGCTAGTGTAGAGAATGTTTTAGCCACATGATCAAATCCTATCAAAGCTTATTGTTCTTATAATATGTACAAATCATATGTTACTTTTCCATGGAAGACAATATATTGTGTGCTAGTGTAAAGAATGTTTTAGCCACATGGTTGAATCCTCTCAAGGATTATCATTCTTAAAACATATGTAGATCATATGTTACTTTTTTGCAGAGGACACTTTATTATGTGCTAGTGTAGAGAATGTTTTAGCTACATGGTCCGATCCTCTCAAGGCTTATCATTCTTATAATATCTATAGATCATATGTTACTTTTTCATGGAAGACAATTTATTGTGTACTAGTGTAGAGAATGTTGTAGCCACATGGTTGAATCCTCTCAAGGATTATCATTCTTAAAATATACTTAGATCATATGTGACTTTTCCATGGGAAGACAATTTATGGTGTGCAAGTTTAGAGAATGTTTTAGCCACATGTTCGAATCCTCTCAAGGCTTATCGTTCTTAAAATATTTACAGGCCATATGTAACTTTTCCAAGGAAGACAATTTATTGTGTGCTAGTGTAGAGAATGTTTTAGCCGCATGGTCAAATCCTCTCAAGGTTTAATGTATTGCAGGCATAGTATGAATAAGATTTGGTTGGTGCAAAGTTTATGTCCACGTGGTAAGTAGAATAGTTATTAATATATTGGGAAGCACAAATGTTAGTGCATGCACAAGCAATAATTTTGGATGCAAATTTGAATAATCATATACCAATAGTTGGTATTATGGCCTAAATGTAGTGCACATTGTCAGTAATATACATCAAGAAGTGACTAATATGAGTTGTGTCAAATTAAAAAGTAGATTTGAAAAGAGTAGATTTATCCATATAATGAGAAGTAAAGGTCGTTAAAATAGAATAGCAAGATATGAATCTTATTTTATATGGCATTAATATTAGAATAGCCTCAACACCTTGAAATATCTATGTAGACGTAGGAACTCTTTCAGCAAAGCAATAAATGATGCAAAATGAGTAATCCTATGTAACTAACTTATTGCTTTCTATGTTGTCTTATAAAAAAATATATCAATAAATTTATATTATATTTAATAACATAATATTTTATTATTTAATATAATATTTAATAATATAACTTATTATCATAATATAAAATAATAGTATATTATAATAGTATATTTTGGAATATAATAATATTATAATATTGTTCACTATAGTGGTGGATTTCTTAGAAACTCTAAACGACATTTGAGGCACTAGTTGCTATGGGCAATGCTCCCTAATGGGGGTCTAGGAGGCAGCACCCTTGGTGGGGGTCTGAGGGCAACGCCCCCAGTGGTGGGGGGTCCGGGGGGCAACGCCCCCGGTGGGGGCGGGGTCCGGGGGCTGCCGGTAGTCCCCGGCCCCACGGTAAGACCTATGTGTGATATGAAAAAAAATCGATTGCCTAATTCTTATTTACGAACTTTGATAAAAGTGATTTTTTAAAGATAATTCCATTTATTGTCAAACATCCATTGTTTATAAACGTTCTTTATTAAATGTGATATATTCTTGAGAATATATGCTTCATTAAAGAAGATATCCTTTAATGATGTGAACCTAAAAGTGATTTTTTTAAGATAATTCCATTTATTGTCAAACGTCTATTTTTTATAAACGTTCTTCATTAAATGTGATATATTCTTGAGAATATATGCTTCATTAAAGATGATATCCTTTAGTGATGTGAACCTTTTCTAAGAATTTGAATTTGGCCCTCTCTTTCTATCTTCTCTCTCTACGATTTTCCTCTTTCTATCTTCTCTCTCTGGTTCATAATACTTAATTACATAATTAATCTTTCTTAATCATAATTAGCTAGTAAGATAAATAAGATCATATAGTACATTCATGACATAAAAATAAAAATATGGTTAACTTCACACCCAGTTTTCTTAAAATCGAGAATGTTTCTTGACTAAGAGCCTACTTGAAAAAACAAACAATGCAGAAATAAGAAAACAAGTATGAAACTAACCTTCAACACTCTTGTTATGGCAAAGATGCGACCTTGTCCCTTGAGAATGCTTCTGTCTTGCTGATTCTTCTTGTATGCTGCGTTGACCTTGCTTGTATAAGCGTACTTGTATATACTACTTGCACATATGTGTAATCACTCGCTATGCAAGAAATAGTGATCTATCCATGTAGCACAATAGAGACTAATTGGACATTGTAGAATAATTCTCTGTATATGTATGCATTTCACATGAAATGACTTTTTCAAGACACACATATACTTGTGCTTACAAAAGAGGTAACAAAAATATACTTCTGGTTATATGATGCTTCAAACAAAAATGACTGTGTGGCCAAAAGCCATGGTCAATATGAAAGCTTCTTTCTGAAATAGCCATAGGATATTGCCTTGTGGTCAAATCTTTGTACCTCAACTATTACACGTAACATGTTGTGTCTCTATTGCATATCAGACTAAAATCGGATGAAAGTAAGAAAATCATGCATACTTTCAATGTCACATAATAATATGGCTAAAATCCATGGGCACCTATGTTTGATTGTTACATGGAATTATGGTTAAAATCCATGGATACCTAGGTTATTAAGATGGTTCTTTTTGTGTTCTAATTTTTGTTAGTCATCTTATATCCAAGATCACTTGTACATTGAAAGGATTAAAGGAAGTTGGCCAAGTAGAGTTGTCTTCTAAGAGTAAAACCAAACATAGCAAAGTTTTTACCATATGGTCAAATTCTATAGACATCTCCTTCAAAAACCCATGCTACACATAGAATATAAATTATCAACTGGCCACTTTCATGACAATATGTCCACGATGAATCTATGACGATGTCCATGAAATTTGGTATTACAAAAAAACCTTTCATTGTGGCATGAGAGTATGGATAAAATCCATGCTCATTTCTATATATCCATTAGTGATCTCTAACATTAGTGCTCTCCATTGTCACAAGATTTGTTCATATGGTCAAATTCTACCTCATAATTATTACATTCAACATTTTGGACACATAGGCTTTTGCCTTCTGGTCAAATCTTTGTATCTCAATTGTTACATGTAACACATTGTCTCTCTATTTCATGTCAAACTAAATTTGAAATTATGGGAAAAAAGTAAGAAAATCATGTATTCTTTCAATGTTGCATAATAGTATGGCTAAAATCCACAAGCACCTATGTTTGATTGTTGCATGGAATCATGGTTAAAATCCATGGACACCTAGGTTACTAAGATGGTTCTTTTTCTATTCTAAAATTCTTTTTCAATCATCTTAATTACAAGATCACTTGTATATTGAAAGGCCTCAAGGAAGTTGGCCAAGTAGAGGTGTCTTCTAAGAGTAAATCTAAACAAAGCAAAGTTTTTTCCACATGGTCAAATTCTATAGAAGACATCTCTTTAAATGCCCATGAATATGAATTATCAATTGGCCACTTCCACTATAATAGGTCCATGATGAACCTATGACCATGTCTACATGAAAATTGGCATTACAAATAAACCTTTCATTGTGGCATGACAGTATGGATAGAATCCATGCTCACTTGTGTTTGATTGTTGCATGAAATTATAGCTAAAATCTATGAGCACCTAGCTTACAAAGATGGTTCTTTTTGTGTTCTGAAATTGTATATGGATCAAGATCACTTGTATATGGAAAAGCCTCAAGGCTAGGTAGAGATTCCTTCTCAGAGTAAAACTAGATAGAGAAAAGTTTTTGCCATATGGTCAAATTAAATAGAATACATTTCATAGAAAAACCCATGATCCAAACTACAAGGTATTGTCCTTCTTGCAATTATATTTCATTCAATAAACCTTCATATAGCCATCTCATTTCTTGGAACGATATTTGACCATATGGTTAAAATCTAAGCCATACATAGAATATGAATGCTCAAGTGGCCAATTCCATTGTAATAGATCTATGGTGAAATGATCACCACTCGTACACAAGATTTTTGACATTACAACAAAACCTTCATACTCTAGAAGACCATGTTCATATGGACACTAGACCCTAGTCACATGGAATGTGTTTAGTTGGAAAAAGTACACCTCTACTACAATCCATTACTACTCTCAATTGTCCCAAGATTTGGCCATATGGTCAAATTCTACCTTGCAATTGAGGACAAATTACATTAAACATTTTGGACACAAGGGCTTTTTTTCTTGTTGTCAAATATTTGTATCTCAATTCTTACACTATAACATGTTGTTTCTCTATCACAAGTCAACTAGATTTGAAATTATGGTGACAAAAAAAAGAAAATAAAGCACACTTTTATGGTTGCATGATAGTATGGTTAAAATAAAAGGTACCCTTGTAATACCTTACAATATGGTCAAATTCTACCTTACAATATAGGCATATTACATTCAAATCTTTGTATCTCGTCGACGGTTACACATAACACATTGAGTCTCTGTCGCATGTCAAATTACATTTGAAGTTATGGACAAAATTCTTTGTGAATCATCTTGTATTCAAGCTTACTTGTATATGGAAATGCCTCAAGGAAGTTGACCATATAGACATGTATGCTCAGATTAAGCAAATTAGAGCAGACATTTCCTTTACAATCCATGTTTCTAACATCAAGGTAGTGTCCTTCTTGCAATGATGTTTTATCCAATAAATATTCATATGGCCACTTGTACAACAACACATTTATAGTCTAGAAGACCATGTTGGTATGACCAAATTGCCAACACTAGACCCTAGTGGCATGGAATGTGTTCAAATGGAAAGGACCTCTATTGATATCCATTACTGCTCTACATTATGACAAGATTTTCAAACTCTACCTTACAATTGAGGACATATTAAGTTTAATTTTTTGGATAAAATTACTTCTTACCTTACTATAAGAAAAAACTTTCCACATGCCATGTTTGTGCCAAGGACATGTTACATTGTTTTCTTCTTGAAATCATACTTCACTTGTGGTACATTTTCGCTAGCCATATGAATCTAACACAGTCCCCTTTTACATAAGTTTAGACCATATGGACAAAACAATTTTCTATGGTGAACTTATCACCACTCATTGTCCATTGTATTGCCATTGCAAAACAAAAATAATATACTCTATAAGGCTATGTTGGTTTGGCCAATTTTCTAGATATAGACTATGGTGGCATGCGTCTTCCTTATTTAGAAATATCAAATGTAATATTTCTCAATTGTTATAAGTTTTGGCATTATTATCGCCAAATTATACCTTACAAATAGGGACATACTAACTTAACCCTTTGTAGGATGAGATTTGGACATATGGTCAAATTCTATATCTCATCAAAATGCATATTGTATTCAACACTTTCTATTTTGAGATGTGAAAATATTATCAACATGCATACTAAAACATGGCGTGATATATCAAGGTCCTCTAGTACTAAAAAAACTTTAGTAAAGACTTTGAAAATTCATGATACTAATAAACATGTATATACCCTCCTTCTTGTGATAAGTATTTCATCCAAACTACATTTTGTATAAGCCATAACACTCTAACTTGGTCCTTTTTTAGATAATATTTCACCAAATAGACAAATCTATAAGCCTATGTTTTTATGTCCAATTTTCTAGGAATAGAATATGGTGGCATGCATCTTCGTCAATTGGAAAAGCCAAATTTGATGTTTCTCTCCATTGTGAAAATATCTTGCCATATGGTCAAATTCTAACTTACAAGTTAAACCCTTATATGATAATATTTGGAAATACATTGGTCAAATACTATGCATGCATATTATAATCATAACACTATTGAATAAAGTTTTGGCCATGTGGTCAAAACCTAATATTTCTATGCAATATCTTGCCATATGGTTAAATTCTAACTTAAACCCTTTCTATCATGATATTTGGACATACATTGCTCAAATCCTATGCATGCATATGGTAATCATAACACTATTGAGTAATCATAACACTATTGAGTAAAGCTTTGGCCATGGTCAAAACTTGAGATTTATTTCTAATATATCTTATTTTTTGTACTTATGTAGGTTTATTCAATGGCAAAGAAATCTACTTCGGCAAGGAAGGAGAATCAAATCATTGATGGAGTTAGTGGGGATTTTGTGTGGCCTTGGTTTATGGATGTTTATGACAAAGAAGGAAAAAGGGCAAACAATGTCCTTTTATATGCTTCAAAGCTTGAGGATTCAACATATGATCAAGTTGGGATCATTGAGGGGTTGATGGATGGATGTGCTAGGAAGGAAGGGATCCCGTGTATTGTAGTAAAGATCAAGGGGAAGAACATTGAATACAACCTGGATCCCTTATCTTTTCAATCTACACATATAAAATAGGATGAAGTATACTCTTTGAGAGCAATGGGTTGGAGCCTTCCAGAGGAGATAGCTACATTTGAGTCTATCAACAAGCATAGTGAACTTCTTTTTCCTACAAAACATGGTGATCGACCAAAGAAGAGGACAAAGATTCAAGATGCACAAGCACAATCAATAGCTTCAAACTCACAAGCTCTTGTTGTGAGTGTACCTCCTAACACTCCTCTACACAACACAAACCAATCTTCAAAGGCACAAGTAATCCAAGCAACACCTTTGGTGTCACTTGAAGTCAAGGGTGTTGAAAGAACCTTTGCCTTTCCGGACATGGTTAAGAAGAAGGGTAAAAAGGATGGTTCGGGATTTCACATGTTTGAAAAATACTTTCCATTTGGCTCAACCACACAGTTTCCTATTGATGTTGGTAGATGCTATGAGGCACCACATTTGTATGCCTATAGAACACTTTGTTGGGATTATGTGCAAAATTTAACATCATCTTTTGTAAAGAATCCCATGAATCCAGCAATAGTAGCATACCTCATGCCCTTTTTGGAGGAGAGTGATGTGAAGCGACCCATGCATCCTGACGAGGTGGAAGTGGATAAGCTACATTCTTACTCCTATTGGATCATATCAGGTCTTCACTCAATCCATGCGGCAAAGATCTATATCCTAAGTAGCACTCATTGATGCCTAGCAACCAAACATCTATATGCCACAAGGAATGCAAGAATCTTGGTGGACTATCCTACTGAAATGTGCATTGAGCTTTCTAGGATGACAAATATGGAATCCCACAATGTTATGAAGAATGGTCCTTATCTTGAGCAACTTCAACAAGTAAGGGATCAATGGATAGCATTTGGGTCTCCACCAAAACCTCAACAAGGGCTTCGAAAGGGTAGTCCTCAAAGAGTACCATGGGAGGTAATGATGTACAACCTTAGCTTGTCTTATTCAAGATGCATTTGGTGTTTTCTTTCTCATTTCATATTTTTATTTTTGATAGAGATTTATAGAATACATTGGAGAAAAGTGTGCATCACGTGATTGTCATATGATAGTGAGCACACAAGAGATATTTGATGGTTGGATTACCATCATGAAGAGATACTCAAAGGGGGAGCTTTCATCTCAAGAGGATACCACCACAAAGAAGGGAAGGCAGCCTTCTCCCGCAACTTTTCGTTGCCTTATGGGTCTAAAGGATGGGGCAAGTTAATGATGGACACATCGTCTTTCTTAGAAACAAATGGGACAAAGAGGATGTTGTTGACATGGAGACAAGGGCAAAGCAAATCAAGCAAGATAGGATGCTCCATGAGGAGCTAGTTTCTCTCTTCAATGCCTCAACTCATGCTAGCAATAGTATGATGAAGTGTTGGGAAGCTCTTGCTGCTGAATACGACATCACCAATGATGTATACACAAAGATTTAAGGTGTTTGTAGTGATTGGGTGATTGGGAAGCTCTTGTTGCTAAATACGACATCACCAATGATGTATACACAAAGATTTTAGGTGTTTGCAGTGATTGGGTGTCAAAAAAGCTCACACGTGGGGCTGATGCAGGACCATTGCCAAATGGTGCAAAAGACATTGTGAACTTTCTTATTGTGAAGAAGCAAGATCCTCTTCATTCTTCTACTAGCTTACCTTGGCAAGTATATATTGTGGGGTGCAACCTATACAATGTGTATAAAGATCCTATTACCATTGGTGTGGTTGTCCTAGAAGCGGCACATGGAGTGGGGGCATGACATGGGATTCTATCATGTTTGGAAAGGTGGTCTTCACATTGTTAGAAATGACATGTGAGCCTAAACAATTCATTTTGTTGTCATTTCTCAACCGCAAACAAATGGCAGCTATGGAGGAGGCCCTTGAGAATCTTTCATGCAAGTACCATATGCAAGTTGGAAGTGTTGACTTCCTACCAATGGCCAAGAGTCTTGCTTTTGGGGCCATGGATTCATTTGTTGTGTTGACACTTGTGACCATGGAGAAAAGCTTCATCAATCTAGATCGATATGTTGGAAATTCCAACAAGCCATGCATTTTGGACAATGAATGCATTGAAGCCATTGACAATGAAGGAAAGGATGGAGAGCTTGAAGAAGAACAAACTATTGCAAAGGCCATATTTAGAAAGAAAAAGAAGGTCATCAAGGCTACAATCAAGGCATTCAATGATGCACATGAGGTTGTATGTGATATATTCTCATGTGGTGTTGCATATCAAAGCTCGCATTGGAACATCACATGAAGACTATTGCACTGGTGTGCAATAGTCAAGAGCAAAGAGAGATTGAAGCGGCATGTTGGAGAGCCCACGAGAGCGCCAACCCACCTAAAAGTGCTCAAGAGGTTCCTCCGATTGGTGCTCTAGCTCTTGACCTACCGCCGGAGGGTGTGGATGAATCAAGCCAAGACATAGCAAATATTATTATGAAAGAGAGGTTGCAGGCTACTTCAGGTGTTTGAACCTCTCTATCTCTAACTTTTATCAATGAGAACACTATGGTGTAAGGTTGAACTTGTGTTTTGGAGGACGATTTCATGACATAACATTTCCTACATATTTTCTCATTTTGTGGTGCTTGTATGGTATAGCTAGAATGCTTCAATCAATTGCTATTACATTACACTTTGATCCAAATGTTGGTATTGGTTTTCTCTAAAGTTTTGTGTCCTTCAATATTTTGCCATCATGTGGTCAAATATATTAGAAGAAAATGTTTTGTGTCATACAACTACATTGAGTTTTTCAATTTCAATTGCAGTGCTTTGATTGAAACATTGGTATGACTTGTATTATCAAAGGTGTCAATGTGGTGTCTATTGATATTAGGCCACATGATCTAATATTTTTTCTCTTGAAATATGTTTTTCTAAGTATGCTCAACATGCATGTCCTACATGCACATCAATGTGGAATATTGTAGCATGTGTGTATGGAAAAATATTCTAAAATGTTCATTGCAACTATATACATTGTTGTATCTTAATTCAATAGTCATATAATATTACTTTTTGAGATTTTATTGCCACATGGTCAAAAATATATTTTGATGAAGTATCTACCATCCATGCATACTATTTGCATATTAAATTTAATGTCTTATACAATGTACATATAGAATAGTACAATAAACTTAGCCCTATTGAACTATATATAATGTTTTTCTCTTAGCTTACTAGCTCTAAAATGGAAAAAAAAATCTTGTAAGAGACTAGATGTCTATTTTGTTCTTAACCTTTGTGTTGTATGATAGAATGATTCAAATTTGACTAAGAATAGTCTATTTGCATATTTGGCAGATTTGAGCAGAGCAAACAAAGTAAGTGATGTGGCCTTGGCGAAAAGTGCTACCAAACTATGTGTGATACTTGATCTCAATGGTCTTCTTTTACAACGTTGTTTTTCCAAATCAAAGAGGTTCCAAAGTTTTCGAGTGGGCAAGCAATGGGTTGTTCTTCGACCAGGATGCATTGAGTTTCTTGAAGCTACATTTGCAAGAATCCAAGTGGGAGTTTGGTCTACAACTTCACACAAAAATGTCATCACAATAATCAATTACTTGGAGAGCTATGCAAAAAGGAGATATCCTTTTTTCATGATTTGGGGACAGGAGAAATGCCATATGCATCCACTCAAGATCATCTATCGGCCAGACAAGATGGGGGTGGAAGCAATGTTCAAGCCCCTTCAGTATGTGTGGAATGAATATAGCAATGTTTGTGAACATAGCAAGACTATTTTGATAAATGATAGTCCCTACAAGGGGTGTCCTAACCCTCTTGAGTACTGCATCTATCCACAGACATTTGATGTTAACCAAGGAGACTCAATCTTGATTGAGGAACTTCTACCCTACTTGACTCGCTTAAGTGGATCCCATGATGCACGTGAAGTCATAAAATTTGATCGATATGGACTTGAGCCAGTTCAATATGGACATGAGTTGTACACACAATTCAAGGTTGTGATTGACACATGGCTTAAAGGAGATGATAATGCTATGTCATCTTCATCATCAGTACAACCCAACAGCATCAATCGTGGAGATGGAATATATCTGAAACAATCTTCAATCACTTCTTGCTTGAAGAGATCATCAATTGTACAAGGATCATCATCAAGAGTCTCAATTCATCCAACCCATCCATTGGGTGTCTCACAAGTATCGAGGTTAAAGCGAATTCCTTTGGTTTCTACTCTAAAGGATATGGAAGCAATGCAACTTGCTCATCAGCTAGGATATAAGGAAGACTACATAAATGGTCGTGTAGCTAGACACTTCATAAAAAACCTTCAAAAATTGTACTTTCCACGAAAATGATGTGACACAAAAATAATACACTCTTTTCTACAACTTGTACCTTGGTGTTTATAAATGTGTTCAACATCAGAGAGACTAGCTCAAGATTTTTGGATTGTGATTTCATGGAAGAATTCATTGTATTATATACAAGCTCCTCAATGAAGAATGATATTCTAAATGTAATTTGATGGAGAAAATGTGTTTTTATGAAAAGGTATACTAATTGTGCTTTGATATTAAATGAATGCGTGCATGAATGCAAAATATACTAGAAAAGTTTAAATCTCAAATTAGTCTTGGTATTGTTGTTTTGAATTTTATTTTCAAGTATATTGTTGAAGTTATATCGGAAGAAGCAAGTATTCAAAAGAAAATCGAACTGAAAACTTGCATAGAAACCCTATTTTCTTAAAGGACTGTCTTACGCCAGAATGCTGGAGGGAGCATTTGGTATATGTTTAAGGGAAGTTCAATTGCAACAGCTGGTAGGGAGTGTTCAAAGGTCAGATCACACGGCAAAGCTTGGACCAGCCTCGGTATGGTTGAAAATTGGTGTGCTTCCGGTACGATGGGCGAGGGCCGACGAAGCGGTCCGTGAGTGAAATTCCAAGACACCTAAGAAGGATCCTGGAGAGTTCTGACCAGGAAATGCACGGGCTGGCGGTGCCTAGGACACCCATGCGTATGTCGTGGAAGATATGTATGATAGACGAAATGATTATTGTAATCTGTTACTGGATCTCGTTTTGCTGACCAGTTGGTCTCAACAGAGAGTCCAGAGTGATACTAGTTTTTGAGAAATAAGGGACTGGATGGAATTTTTAAGTTCTGACATTTGTAACCAATAACTCTTTGTCAATGGATTATTTTATATGTTAAAGTTTTAAAGAGGAGTGTGTGCGTATCTGTATTCGAAAGCAAAAATTAAGAAAGGCATTCAATTATGGGTGGGTGAGTAATTGTTAGGCTCTACCGACTCTAGTGGTTGGTGGGTGGTGCTAACCCATGGACCGTAGGTTAGAATCAATGGAGTTTTAATAATTAAATTGAAATAATAGGAATATGCTTAGAATTCGAGTAGTTAAATAAAAACCTGAAGAATTTCTCAAATGATTAGATCAACAGCTCTGCTTGATTTCGGTTAGGAAAAAAGCGTTGATTTCTTTAATCTAAGTCAGTGATAGTTTTCCTTCTATCTGGTTTAATCAGGTGAAGGATAGTTTAGTCTCTTGACCCGTTCATCTCGTTAAGAAAATCAAAAAGGTGGAATCGTCCCCGTTTTTCGGGCAAGAGAAATTTTTCCGGTTTTGGAAGCACTTTTATGATTTTTAATCTAATTCAAATGAGGATTAATTCATTTATGCTTGTTTTATATTAGGAAAATTCATAATTAATGACCACTAGATTAGTCTCATGTCTGGACATTCGAGGGCGAGGCCCCGAGTGGGAAACCCTACCCCGCGCAAGAGGAAGCTACTTTCGCTTTGCTATAGCAACAGGGAGTCCGCGGTGCGCGGAGAGGGGGCAAAGGGGTCTCACATCTGGTATTAGAGCGCTGTTGTAAACTTACAAAACAGCAGCAGAAATTGCCTAAAATTTTAAAGTAAATATGGGAAATAATGTTTTCACTTGTTAAGATTATGTTTGAAATGAACTTTATAAATTAGAAACTCGTAAATTGAACTGGATTTTTAGATGGATACCCCAAATCTTTCTAGCATTCCATGATCTCGCTAACCATGATCTTGATAAGGCTAGGAGTTGTTCATTATGTAGTACAACTCTATAATCACTCACCCCAGAATTTTAGAAATTCTTACCGTAGTTTTAGACTTCTTAGCCGCTTTATTCCTAGGAGAAGAACTACAGCACCATTATCAGTGATAAATCGTGTATATCATAGCATGTCTCCATCGTAGTATCGCCTTTTAAAGCATATGCGATTGAGGTGATGACTTTTGGAGCCAAGACACTCTATGTATATATCAAAAACTTTTGATAATAAAGGATGTTTTGCAAAAGATTCTATATTGTTTTCGTGGTTGTGAATATTGGCTATTAAAATTATCAGAGTGAATCTTGTTTTCAAGAATTATGATGGAATATGTATTTGTTTAAGAAATAAATCCCAAAAAATTGTCATAAATCTGTGACAAAGTTAAGTTGACAAAAATATTGTTTTATCAGAATCATGAGGCGCGCGGTCCATGGTAGGTAGCCGGATCCTCTTTCCGAATGATGAAGAGTTAGATCCAGACGTTCGTAAAGCCCTCCACCAATCCCAACCTGGTCCCTTCAAGGGTGAAGGGCAACAGTTATAGGAGAAGTAGTGGAAAAATGGATCGAGGCAATGGAAGAGTATTTTTATGTAACCGGTTTTAACGAGAGGAGCAAGATGACTCTCGCCAGATTGAAAATTGTGAAAACGGCCATGATTGCATGGAGGAACCATTGGGAGACAAATCCTCTCGACCGAAATACCCAAACTTGGTCAGGTCTTAAAGCTTACCTCAGGAAAACGGCCATGATCGCATGGAGGAACCATTGGGAGACAAATCCTCTCGACCGAAATACCCAAATCTGGTGAGATCTTAAAGCTTACCTCAGGAAAAGAGGTTCTGTCCTCCGGGCTTCTTGGAAACCAAAAATGAATGAGTTCTTAGAATTGAAGCAGGATAGCCGGATGATTGAAGAATACCATCAGGCATTTGCCCTTCTCCTCAAATATTCTCCACTTTTGGATGAAGAGCAGCTGATGGTGGCCAGATTCATTCGAGGGATGAACGAGCCATTGGACACTTTAGTGAAAAATGCCAAACCAGTCTCACTGGGCAGAAGCTATCAAAATGGTAAAGGACTTTGCCAAAGCATTTGTTGTTAAGATCCCTTCAAAGCCTGCACCCTCAAACTTTAAAAGGTTCAAAACCCCGGGAAGCGCTTCAAACTTTCCACCCCCAAAGAGGTAGCAAGGCCCTAATCAGAATCAAGATGCTGGGAGATTCTGAAGTGAAGGAAGACCCTTCCCTCAGAACACTTTCTCAAGAGCCCCACCTCTTTTCAAGGATTCAGAGGGATGAGCTTAGAAGTGAGAACAAGTGTTTTGGGTGTCAGGGTTTTGGTCACCAGCTTAAAGACTGCACGACTCCTACCATGTCAAGAGGAAAGGGAAGTCAAGGACCCAGAGTGCAGAGACCAGCCCCTTCGTATCAGTCAAATCAATCTCGCCACAAAATCAGGGCAATCCCCTCCAGCTCCCATCTGCCTCTATTCAGAGTAATCTCAAAACTCTCCCAGAACTCGGGTAACCAAAGAGAAAGAGTTCTGCCCCAATCTGCAGAGCAGCCAGAGCAATTACGATAGCAGAAGTAGTTGAAGAGGAAAGAGGTTAGATTTATGCAGCGATTGAAAACCAAGAGCCTAATTGTCAATTCTCTGTCATCCATCCTCCAGCTGAGTATAAGGGTAAGCCATTTAAGCTTTTGATTGATTCAGGCAGTACTCATTCATTTATTTCCCTAGGATGCTTGCGTAAGCTAGTCTTAGAACAGAAATCAGGGAAACCTATGCAAGTTGAATTGGCTAGCGGGAAGATTCTTTTCACTCACCATGAGACAGATCGTATTCAGTTTATTCTAGATGGGAATGTAACTGACTGCCAGTTCAGAGTCTTACCTTTGGGAGTTTTTGACGGAATCCTTGGAATGGATTGGCTCCACAAAAATCAAGCTAACATTCACTGTCACAATGGAACCATTTCCTTCTATGACCTTCACGGTGGGAACAAAGTTCAAGGAACTGGAATTTCAGGATCCCCAGATCTACAATTAGTGAAAGCTTCTAGGTTACTAAAAAAGGACTTAGAAAGAAGCAGCTCATTTATGTCATTAAAATGAATCCGATAGACACAAAGTTAAAGGCTAAAGAACGAGAATGGTTAAGTGAGTATGATGATTTATTCCCAGCAGAGCTAACTGAGATTCAGGAAGTGGATCATGAGATAGAATTGACCCTCGGAGCTTAGCCAGTAGCCCAGTGCCGCACGTACAAAATGCTAGTCCCTGAAGCCATTGAACTCAAGGAATAGCTTAGGCAGCTGTTAGAAAAAGGGTTTGTAAGACCCAGTGTTTCACCTTGGGGAGCGCCAGTTCTCTTTCAGAAAAAGAAGGATGGAACGTTAAGACTCTGTGTGGATTACAGAGGTCTGTGACAGTTAAGAATAAGTATCCTATCCCCAGAATTGATGAGCTTTTGGATAGGCTAAATGGAGCCCAGATCTTCACAAAGATAGATCTCAAATCAAGGTATTACTACCAGATCAGGATTAATGATCAAGATATTCCAAAGACAGCCCATCAATAGTCGCTATGGGCACTATGAATTTATTGTCATGCCGTTTGGATTGACAAATGCCCCAGCTACATTCAATCGCGTAATGCAGGACATTCTCAGAGATTACTTGGATGATTTTGTTCTTATTTTCTTTGATGATATTCTGATTTACTCAAAGAATGTAGCTGACCATGAAGCTCTCGTCCGTAAAGTTCTTGAGATTCTAAAGAAGCACCAACTCCTTTGCAAAAAAGAGCAAATGCACTTTCTCTGTCGACCATGTTGAATACTTGGGCTTTCTTGTATCCAAAGACAGAATTTCTCCAGATTCCACAAAAGTCCAAGCAATCATAGATTGGCCTGAACCAAAGACAATGAAAGAAGTCAGGGGATTCTTGGGATTAACTTGTTGGTATAGACTTTTTATACCTAAGTATGCTCTCATAGCTTCCCCCCAGACTAATCTTCTCAACAAGAAGAATATCCCGTTTCAATGGTCTGCCAGGTGTCAGAGTGCTTTTGATAAGCTGAAGACTGCCTTGGTGACCAATCTCGTTTTGAAGTTACCAGATTTCTCTCTACCCTTTGAGGTAGAAACTGATGCCAGTGGTTTTGCCCTGGGAGGTGCACTCATGAAGGAAGGTCATGCAGTGGCCTATGAATCTCGAAAACTCAGAACGCATGAGAGAAATTATGTTGTCCATGACTTGGAGCTACTTTCAGTAGTCTATGCCCTAAAGTTGTGGAGACATTACCTACTGGGTCAAAGATTCATTTTGACGACAAATCATCAGAGAGCTTAAAGTGGATCTTCACTCAGAAGGATCTCAACATGCGCCAAAGAAGGTGGATGCAGACCCTACAGGAATTTGATTTTGAAATCAAGTACCGCCGAGGCAAAGAAAATGTGGTAGCAGTTGCCCTCTCGACGACAGAAAAGCCTCCTTGCTTGCAATCACAGTGGTGCAAATCCATTGATTAATGAAGCAAGAGAGAAGATCATGCACGATAGATTCTTTAGCCCTATTGCTACCCTACTTATGTAGGAAAGCAAAACTCCTTGAATCGAGTTTAAGGGTAGAGTCTGGATGATGGAATTATGTATTATAATAGTAGGCTATGCATTCCCAATGATGAGGGAACTAAGGGTCAAATTCTGAATGAAGCCCGTGATAGCCTTATAGCAGGACATTCAGGTTTCATCAAGACCTACATGTCTCTAAAGAAAATCTTCTTTTGGCCTGGACTAAAAAAGGATGTACTTAATCATGTACGTCAATGCCTGATATGTCAGAAAGTCAAAGCCGAGAGAGTAAAAATGCCTGGGAAGTTACATCCATGATGAAGTGGGAATGTATCAGTATGGATTTTATTATTGGACTACCTTCAGTGCAATCAGGTTACAACTCTATCTTCGTGGTAGTTGACAGACTAACCAAAGTTACCCATCTAATTCCAGTAAAAGAAACCTACACTGTAGTGGATGTGGCCAGAGTGTTCCTCAAGGAAATCTTCAGATTACATGGCCTACCCATGAGAATCGAGATCCCAAGTGCACGTCAAGATTTTGAACTGCATTTTTCAAAGCAGTAGGAACTTTCTTGGATCTCACCAAACCTTACCACCCCCAGATCGATGGTCAAACAGAAAGGGTGAACCAAGTAATCGAAGATATACTTTGGTCATGCTGTGTCAGGGAACCCAAGAAGTGGTTAAGCTATCTACAACTAGTTGAGTTCGCCTACAATGCCTCTTATTACTGGAGTATCGGGATGAGCCCTTTCAAAGCTCTGTATGGACAAGACTGCCTAATGCCATTAACTTGGTCCGACCCATTGATTAGGGTCGAGATGTCCAGACAGATGCTTGACGACATGGAGCAGCAGATCCAGATGCAGTCAATCCGCAAAGATATAAAAGCTGCCCAGGATATATAGAAGCAGTATGTAGATAAGAAGAGGTCAGTCAGAAAACTCAAAGAAGCAGATATGGTCTTCATTCGAGTATACCCCAAAAGAAGTTCTCTATCTCTTGGGAAGTACAAGAAGTTATCCCCCAGATACTGTGGACCATATCTGGTTACAAAGAAAGTAGGTGACTTAGCCTATGAACTTCTTCTGCCTCCTCATCTCAAAGTACATAATGTATTTCATGTCAGCCTACTTAAGAAGTATGTACTAAGCCCGAATCATGTGCTTAATGATGAACTCTTAACGTCTTCAACCCAAGGGCTGATGGAACTCAAACCTGAAGAAATCCTTGATGTTCAAGAGAAGGTTCTCACGAATAGAATTCTAAGAGAGTTATTAGTCAAATGGAAGTTCTATCCTTTTGAAGACGCTGTCAGGTGTTTTTTTAAAAAGGTGTTTTGGGCTTGTGTACATATGGAATGCATGGCGTGTGGAGAGTTTGGCCTTTGAATGCCTTGGCAGATGTACAGGGTGGATGGTTTTGCTGTAGGCTTGTCTGGAGTGTGATCTGCTGGAGATGATATCAGTTGCTTGGTAGCTCTGAATATGTGTGCGTATCCCTAAAATAAAATGGGTATTGGCAGATTGTATTTGAAGGTATACATGGAAGCAAGGGGCCTTTTTAGTATTGTGGCCATTATTGAGGCTTTAGAGGAAAATAAAATACAATCAAAGTGGCCAGCTTGAAGGACCACGTGGAGGTTTGCCTTGCTGCCAGCGCAATTGCCTAGAAGGTTGGCGAAGAGGGAAAAGTGAGGGAGTTGCCACCTTGTAGAAGGGGGAGAGGAGGTTTCTTCTGTGCAGTGTGCAGGGAAAGGTGAGAGCTGGGGAGCCACCTTGGTCGTGTTGAGCTGCTGAGGCTACTAGTCGCAACACACAGAGGAGACAGGCTGGGGAAGTCGAGGGTTGCTGGTGGGCGCCCCTCTGAAGAGAGAGAGTGGCCGTCTTTTTTTGGTGTGGTTGGCACAACCACAGCGTAGGGAGAGGAAAAACGAAGAGAGTGGTGAGTCGAGGAACTTGGAGTGGGGAGCCGCCTTGGCTGTGCAGAGCCTGGAGTGCAGGCAGAGATAGTAGAGGTGGCCTTTTGTTTGTTTGTGTGTGGCTCTGGTGAGCGTGGAGAAGCGTGTACAGGAGCTGACGAGCAGAAAAAAAGAGCGTGGCTCTGGGGTGATTCTGCGGAGACAGACGCAAAGGGAGTGTGTCTACAGCTGCCTTGTGGAGGAGAAGGCTTCTCATGTGGAGAAAGGCACTGGAGAGAGGAGAGCCGCAGCGTCCAGAGCTACAACGGGCTGCTGCGAAGGCTATGGCATGTAGCTGATGAGTGTAGGTGGTGGCTAGTGGTCACTGGAGAGCCAACGTAGAGGGAGACGCCTTGGTGAAGAGAAGGGCTGGGTATGCAGCGAAGCAAAGTTGGCACTGGCTGCAGCGAATGAGAGAAGCTGTCTAGCATCATGGAGTGTGGAGTCTGCTGTGAAGGTAATCGCCACTGAGGAGGGCTGCATGGACAGCTGGCTGACAAAGTGAAAGGAGCCACCTCAGAAGGACTGTATGGCTGGCATTGACTGAGAGGCTAGTTGGGTTTTGGTGTTGGGTTGGTGACAAAGATAGAGAGGTTGCCGGTGGATGCTGACCAGAGAGAGTGCCTTGGGTGTTGTGTGATGGCTGCAGCAGCAGTAGAGGTGTTGATGTGTGGACTGGAGACAGTTGGGGCTCGCCTACGACACTTGGCAAGTAGCAGCTGGACAAAGAGTAGCCGGGCTGCAGAGGAAGTTGAGGGTTGCTGGTAGGGCGCCCTCTGAAGAGAGTGATGGCTAGTGACTCCGAGGTGGCTGGCAGCGAAGCCGTGAAGGAGGGACAACAGTGTTGCCAAGAGAAGCAGAGACTGTTGGAGAGGATTGGTTGTCAGACGCAAGGGTGAATTCCCTTGGCAGTAAATCCAAGCCAGAGCCTTGGTTTTGGGTGTAATTGCTGAGTTTATTTTGAAGTGTGGTGAAGATGGGACTGGATTTCCCAAAGTTTTATGGTGTGGATGATCATTTGTCCATTGTGGTTTTGAGCTATCTTTCTGGTGTGGGTGGGTGGTGAACAGTGAGAAGTGTTCCAGCCGGTGGTGGCTGGTGGTGCCCCCGTTGTCGTGGTGTTTTCAAAGTTGGAAGGTGAAGGGCTATAGAGGCATGGTCTTCTTTCCTTGTTTTCACCTCACATCTTTCTAGTGTCCGCACTGAGGAATCTGAGAGGGTAAGGGATACATATCACCTCCCATTCGCTGAGGCTTATCACAGTCAGGACTTATATGCTCCAATTCACCACAATTCCAACATTTAGGAATAAATCGTCTACCCCTGCCAAAACCACGGCCACTTCCATAGCCTGTCTGACCTTCAACCCCTTCCTGATTATAGCCTCTGCCTCGGCCACGTCCACCACCTATGTTCTCCATCATTTTCAAACTCAAATTCTTCATACAATCCACCATTTGCCTCATGTCCTGTTTAAGCCCTTCATCAGAAGATGTAATAGCTGTGGGTGCTACCTTTGTCCCCTGTGGTGGTGTGACATTATTCACTTGAGCTTCTGTCGGTTGCACTCTTTCCAGCACGGTTCTCATCGGTACCGCTTCTACCCTTCTCATTTCAGGCCTCACTGCCACTGGAACCATCCCTAGCTGGTTCATCCGTTGCAATTTCCAATCCTTTGATTTGGCAATCTCCACCGCATCCTCATAAGATTTGGGCTTCTTTAGTTCCACCTTCCAGGGAATACCTCCCTTCAATCCTGCAATAAAACGATCCTTCTTCATCATGTCTGGAGGTACTTGCCCTGCACAAAGTCTCCCACAGCAAAGAGAATTTCTTCACATAATCATCAATTGGCTCCAATTCGCCCTGTATCAACCCCTGCACTTCATGCCAAACTCTGTCTAGATCCTGTGGACCTTCTTGAACCTATTAAAAAGTGCAGTCTTCAATCCATCCTCAGTCATTGGAGTGCGTGGCTCAGCAACCCTCAATGACTCCTCATAAGCTGTGTACCAAATCCTTGCCACCTCCCAACTTTGAAAACACCACGACGATGGGGGCACCACCAGCCACCACCGGCTGGAACACTTCTCACTGTTCACACCACCCACCCACACCAGAAAGATAGCTCAAAACCACGACTTTGAATTTTACCTCCTAGCCTGCTAAATCATTCATGATCAGCAGCAAAAAGCATATGACCATGTTTCCCTCCGTCAATCCTATGAGCATCATACAATGTAATCAAAACATCTCTATTCCATGTGTTCAAAGAAATATTGTCATCTTCCACAGGCATAGTTTGCCATCCCACATCCCACAACATATCATCATAACTTCTGGAAACAAAGCTCTTGACATACATACCATCCTGCCTCATCTCAATTCCAAAATCACTGATGTGGTCAACACCATTATTGGAGAACCAGTGCAGCAATTCCTTCTGAGGGTAATAACTGATATCAAGAAAGACCTGCTGTATCATTACACTTTCTTGTCCATCAACATGAGAAACATCACCATCAAAGCCAACCACTATAGGCAAAACAAACTCCCCTTCAAAAGGCACCATTGCCAAAGCATCCACCTCAGTTCCTGTATGCTCATCTTTATCAAGGCCAATAAGAAATTCATCTATCACAGCATCCATAATCTCATCCATAGCATCAACATCATTCGTAGACTTCTGGTGTTGCTCCTTCTTCATAGCATCAATTCTGGTCATGGCTTTCTTAACATTAATGCACAGCTGATCATCCAACTCTAACTCAGGTTCATCATCCTGCAGACTTTCTATATCCCACTCATCCCACAAAGGTTCATTATCCAAAGACTTCAAAGCATACTCTTTCACATCACATGCATACCTTTGCTCATGATTCACTTGTACCTCCTTGCATTCTTTTTGTATGGCCTCTTCTTGTTGGGCAACCTCATCACCAAGCACTTCCTCATCAATAACCAGGGCATCCATGTCTGCATCCTCCTCACTGGATGAAGTGTCTTCTGTTCCCTCACTAGTAGTGGTGCTACTAGTCGTGTCATCAACACTCGAATCAGCTTCACTTTCCCTTTCATCATGAACAGGCTTCTGATTATCCATATTAAACTGCTTTTTATCCCCTCTCCTGTCATACAGAGTAATGACCCCTTTCCTCCAATCTTGAACAACCTTCACCGCTCTCAGCCATGGTCTTCCCAAAATGATGGGGAATGCACCCATTCTTGCCGGCATAACATGACAATCCACAAGCACCTTTACATCAAAAGCCTGCAGTTCTAACTCCTTGATCATACCTAAGCATTTGACCTTCTGGTGATTGGCTAACCGAATACGAAAACCAGACGCTTCAGTAATGTTAAGACCAAGCCTCTCCACAGCTGCTAATGTGATTACACAAATTTGTGCACCACCATCTATATATGCCTCTCCCAGATTCTTCCCTTTGTACCATACATTCATCACAGGACATATATCAGGCAACTCCTCAACAGATAAAACAGTCACTATCCCTCTGGCAAGCTCCTTCTCTTTCGGATTCACAAGTCTTTTCCACTCACGCTTTAATTTGGGAGCTAACTCTATTAATTGCCCAAAAGTAATATTAGCTTTCCTTCCAGCCATGTCCTCCTGCAAATTGTAGCTATCCTGCCCAACCCCTAGTGGAAAATCAGTCACCTGAAACTTCCTATGAGACTTTTTCTTCTGCTTGACCTTTACATCCCCTCCTTCCTTCACTTTACCTTTCTTCTTGCTGCTGGGCCCTGCAGCATCCCTGCCTTCCCTTTCCTGTGGCATCCGTTTCCCCAAAGGCATCACATCAGCTTCTGTCTCCTTCGGCTTCTCTCAAGGGTGACCACATATATCACCTTAGTTTTACCTTTCTCCTCATTTGTCAACCCACTGGTCCCTGCTTCACCTTTAATTTCAATTCCATAATCATTGGACTTTATCGCTGCATAAATGCTCTAGCAGATGGGGGGGTTGGCAAAGTATGTCATGCATTTTTCTGAAAGGTGTTTTGGGCTTGTGTACATATGGAATGCATGGCGTGTGGAGAGTTTGGCCTTTGAATGCCTTGGCAGATGTACAGGGTGGATGGTTTTACTGTAGGCTTGTGCAAGTTTGTCTGGAGTGTGATCTGTTGGAGATGATATTAGCCGCTTGGTAGCTCTGAATATGTGTGCGTATCCCTAAAATAGAATGGGTACTGGCGATTGTATTTGAAGGTGTGACATGGAAGGAAGGGGCCTTTTTAGTATTGTGGCCATTATTGAGGCTTTAGATGAAAATAAAATAATAAATATCAATCAAAGGGGCCAGCTTGAAGGACCACGTGGAGGTTTGCCTTGCTGCCAGCACAATCGCCTAGAAGGTTAGCGAAGAGGGAAAAGTGAGGGAGTTGTCGCCTTGTAAAAGGGGGAGAGGAGGTTTCTTCTGTGCAGTGTGCAGGGAAAGGCGAGAGCTGGGGAGCCGCCTTGGTCCTGTTGAGCTGCTGAGGCTGCTGGTCGCAACACACAGAGGAGACAGGCTGGGGAAGTCGAGGGTTGCTGGTGGGGCGCCCTCTGAAGAGAGTGGTGACTCGAGGGACTTGGAGTGGGGAGCCGCCTTGGCTGTGCAGAGCCTGGAGTGCAGGCAGAGACAGTAGAGGTGGCCTTTTGTTTGTTTGTGTGTGGCTCTGGTGAGCATGGAGAAGCGTGTGCAGGAGCTGACGAGCAGAAAAAGAGGGTGGCTTGCGTGCATTAGCAACCTTGTTGATAATGAAGAGCAGGTGTTAAAACTTTTGAGGATCTTTTTGAAGAGTGATGCTAGAGATTGGCTCAAAGGTTTTGAAGCAAAGGAAGCTAAGGCTGTACCACCTAGTGTTTGGACATTAGACATGTTGACAGAGGCTCTTTTGGAGCGGTTCCAGCGAGTTGAAGACTCGAGTGTGCTATGGCAGGAACTCAATGATTTGCGACAGGAAAAAGGACAAAATGTGGATGATTTTTTGCATGTGTTCACAGGGTTGTGGGATGGATGGTGCTTTTCTTTGCGGAGTGAGGCTTACCCGATGTTTGTGAAGAAAGGATTGTTTGTAAGTGGTTTGCTTCCTGTGTTGAAGCTCAAGGTCGAAGGGAAGAAACCCAGAACGTTTGAGGATGCTGTGCAGATTGCAAGGGACAAGGAGTGGAAGATGAAGAAGATGGCAGAGCTCGGTATGCATTCAGAGGGTGTGCATGAGGATCTCTTTAATGCTGGAAAGGATGCCAAATCTTTTTTGCTGGAAGGAATGCCTTCAAGGTCAAAGCAGGTGAATAAATGTATGCTTGATAAACCGTCAGGGTTCTTTTCGTGGTTGAAAGGGTGTCCGAATGAGGATTCCATATAGGTTAAAAAGCCAAAGCAAAAGGAGTGCTTGACAGGTCTTGAAGAGAAGCCATTGTTCTTGGAAAGCGGGGTTGTCGACGAAGACGTTATTATGCCGAATGAAGAGATGGAGGTTCCAAATTATGTAGAGGAAGAGATGTCCTTGCAATCGTATGTCGATGCTGTTGTGGAAAGTAATTTGGAATGCTCTTTTGGTGATAACTTGATTGTGGCTGCGGATGTTGAACATATGTGTGGTGACACACCCATGTGGGAGGGTAAGCAGGCTCTTTTGGCCAATGAAAAAGATGCTTTTTATAATGATATTTGTTTTGATGATTCTTCTATACAAACCATTACCAAGGAGGACAGGGTAGAGAGCTTTTCACTTGAGGATGATGATGTGAGTGCTTATATGTGTGGACAAGATGTGGACCATGAGCTGATTGCTTTGAAGAATGAAGAGGAGCAGGTCATTGCGGACTTCTTGGATGAGCATGTTTATGATTTTGAGAATGTAATTGATGCTGTGGATGTTTCCTTGTCTGATGAGCCAAGTGATATGGATCTTATGCATGAAGATGAAACCTGGATGGGCATAGGCAAGAATGTTATGGATGATTTCTTTGATGTGACTTTGGACAGGAAAGATGATGCTCCCTTGTATGCTTTGATTAGAGGATGGTGTTCACAAGTGGTCTTGAATCTGATGATGAGTGCTGCCATACAACAGGTTAGACAGATGAGTCTATGCATTGTGGGTTATCACTTATGTGATGCTTTGAAGCAGGAATCGACTAAAGTTTTGGACAAAGAGGACAGGATGTGTGATGAGGATGTTACAAAGGGGCTTTTAGCTGCTATAGGTGAGAATGGTGTGGTGATAAAGGAGAGGCTTTCAATGAAAAAGATGGATATACAGTCAAAACAGGTACTCTTGGATGTTAAAGTTGAATGGTGGTCCATGCATTTTGGACATGGTTTGCATGCAGATGTTGAGGGTGCTTATCTTCTCAAGTGGTGGCAGTGTATTGATCAGTCCTTGTTCTTTCAAGAGCCTTTATGCTGGCATGGTGAATTTAAAAGGATGATCTTTGACCCAGGTGGGTGGATGTGGTATGCTATGATGTTAAGTTGGGTGATACAACTTTGGCCGTTTGATCCAGGAATATGAATGCAAGTTCTTGTTTTCTGCTAGGACATGAATGTCCTGCAGGACATGAATGTCCTGCAGGCTGGGGGGTTGGCAAAGTATGTCAGGCAAAAATCTGAGAAGTCTTTTGGGTCTGTGTACATATGGAATGCGTGGCAGGTGGAAAAAACTTTGCCCTGAATGCCCTGGCAGATGTCTAGAGTGAGTGGTTTTGCAGTGAGCTGGTATGCGTGTTGTTTTTTTTGGGAGCAAATGCTGGAGATTTGGAAGTTTTTATTGCAACAGTGTGGTGTGCGGGTGGTTGCTAAATGTAGGGCACCGATGGCAACTGTCATCTTTGGTAATTATGAAGCTGGTGATTCTGACCTTGTGGGCAGCTCTTGTTTAGGAAAAGTTGTGGGCATGGCGTGATGACCTAAAGCAAGGAGAAGCAAAGGGCCATTTTAGCATTGGTAGCCATCCTTGAGGCTTTAGGAAAAAAATAAGAATAATAAGATACACCAGAACGTGGCCAATAATTAGAATAGCTACGTGGAGGCCTTATTCGCTGCCAGCAGATGTTCAAGAAAGTTGGCGAAGGCATGGAAGGGGGGTTGGCGTTTGGAGCAGGTCTCTGGGGGGACTGAAAAAGCTCGAGTAAAAAAGAGAAGATGGCGGCCTAGAGACCAAGCCCCGGAGTCTGCAGACAACGTAAAGAAGGGCAGGTGCCGCCTTGTTGATAGAGGCCTGGCGGATATTGTTGCTGCAGAGAGGCAAGGTGATTCAGCACAGAAGAGGTTGCCGTCTTTGGGGTCATCAACGGGAGAGAGAGTGAAGTCAGGCGAAGACAGTCGTGCTGGTGTGGGCCACATGGGGAGCCGCCTGGTAAGTGAAGGCTGGTGAGTCTGCAGGCGTAAAGAGTGGTAGAGCAGCGGCCTTGTTCACGAAGGATGCCTTTACAGTGATTGTGTGGAGGCTAGAGAGCTGTGGAGTGGTTGCGTGTGTGAAGCACTGGGTGTGTGAGGCGAGAAGAAGACTGGGCAGCCACCTTGTGCTGGAGCAGGGCTGGGTAATTCTCGAGAGACAGAGGCCAAGGTGGCATACAGGAGACAAGCAGTGATAGCCACGTCGTGGTCCTTGCCAACCCTGCAACCGAAGGTTAGTGACCCAGGAGCATGAGGGCTAGCTAATTCCAGCCAAGAAGTGGTCAGCGAATACCGTGATTGCTCATAGGTGCACGGCCAGCACTCCATAGGTTCTTTGTACCCAGCCTAATGTGGTAATCTTGTGCCTTCCTTGTACACACCTTATATATATTCATACTGTTGTGGTTATACTGAGAAGAGGATTTCTTCCACCAAAAATGGTGTTTGATGCTGACCACACCAGAGAGATGGTGTGTGTGTGTGTTTGATTGGTGTGCACGGGTGTGCGTGTGGGAGTAAGCATGAGTGTGTGCACGGGTGTGCGTGTGGGAGTAAGCATGAGTGTGTGCCATGACTGGACAAGCTGGGCATCAGTGAGCCGGGTGTGTGCATTGATGTGTACTCGGGAAAGTCTGTACAAGAGTGCAGTGATGAAGAGAGTGGATTGGTGAATCAAAAGAGTGGGTATGTGTGTGAGTTCAATTTTGGATGGCAATCTGTGTGGGCTCTTGTCTATGTGTTTAATGGAAGGAGTGATTTTGTGGGTGGTTTGGGAAGGGTGAAGTGTGAAGAAAGAGTGTGTTGTGTTTGGGATTGCGGTGCCCAATTGTCTATGGTTTCGACTACAGGAGAGGATACGTTGAGCCGTCGCGAGCTCCGGCCTCGATGACCTGGCCATTCCCATAGGTTGAGAGTGAGTTGAGTGTAGTGAGACGTGTGTGATATCGTCTCTGGTGCCCCCATATTGTTGTTGTATTCCAAAGTTGCGAGGTGGAAGGCTATAGAGGCCTGGTATTCGTTTCTTTTTTTCACCCCACACCTACAATACCCCACACAATGATTTGGTCTAGCTCTTGGAAATGAAAATTCATGAGCTGTGTGGTTATACTTCTACAAACATCACACCATGCCATTTCACGTAAAGGATCTATATGAGGATGTTCCATCTCTCTTAGAGCAACTTTGAATACTCCTTAGAGTCCTTTGATCATAACATTTACTATGTGGGTGAATGAATGATAAGGTGTGGTATATTTTCAACAATCATTGGTTTCTACTACTTGAAGAAGCCACTATTAGTATATAAAATAGAATAATGTCATATTTAATAACTTCTTTATTGCTTTTTAGACATTTCAAATGTTTAATAAGATTTAATGAACATGTTTTGATTCTCTAACAATGCCTAGAAGTGTTTCACAACAACAACCGATTGGTTTTTGGTACTCTAGTTCTTCAGCCGTCTTTGAATCTTGGCTCTTAATGCTAGGCTCAGTTTTGGTCAATGATTTTCACCTTGGCTGTCTGTGGATGGGATTCCCATAGATTTGTAAAAATCAAATTTTGTGGCATCCAAGCAACACTCTACTAGTAGCGTGCCTCCTGGCATACAACACATCATGTAGTTTCTTGCTTTTCAATTGAAAACCAAGAAAATATAGCTACTAAAGGCTACTAAATGCACTAAAGAGAAAAGAGCATGAGTCTCACCCAGGTTGTAACCCCATCCTCTTGTGTGTAAAGTAAGGCAACATTATAACCTAGAGGGCAAGTTGAGATGGACCACTCCAAGTGTAGTAGATAATAGATTATAAGAATTAATGGGAATAAAATAACATTTAGCTCACTAAGAAATGTTGTGAACTACTAAAACTAGCACAGGTCTAATCACAGGAGCTCCAAAGATCTTTGCAAGAAATTAGTAAGCAAGGTACACTGCATATATATGCTCACCAAGATCCTATCGAAGAACAAAAAACTACCATAGTTTGGCTTGATTTCTCCTCAGTTGAATAGTGGTAGGACACCTACTACTTACTGTTCATGTTTTTGGAAACGATTAATGTAATCTCTCAGTGATTTATGTTCAAGTTTCTTGAATTGATAAATTAAGTTACAGATTTATGCTTAACATGTCTTGGAAAATCCTATTATAAATGCTAGACCCATGTCTTCCATGGTTTCTCTTTGTGAATCTTCTAGTATTTGGAGCCATAGAAAATCATTGTTTTCTAGGGTTAGGACAAAAGCGTATACATTAGGGGGCATTTGAGCATAAAAAGGGCCCTGTAAGGATCCCTAATTTTAAAGAATTAAGACTAATTTTTTGAGGGTTAAGGAGACAAAGCTCATAATGACGCCTACCTTTGGGCCTAAAAGTAGGGAATCTCTTGAACTAGGATTCTCTCTAGAATTCTCTTTCTAGCTATTAAAACCCCTTACTAAGATCACTAATACCCACACTTTCATTCTTATTTACTCCATTTTAATAGTCATATTTGAAATTCCCCCCACATTTCGTTTCTTTCAATCATTACTATTATTAATCATGTTTCCTACCAACCTCTGCAAGATTCTCTCTCTCTCTCTCTCTCTCTCTCTCTCTCTCTCTCTCTCCCTTTTTTCCAAGCTCCTATTAACAAGGAAAAGTAGCACCCTCTTTCTTACAAGGAAAAGTAGCACCCTCTTTCTTATTTAATTAATGCTAACATTAAATAAAAATTAAAAAACCTCTTTTAAAACAATTTTGAAGCTAACTTGGCCATTGGCTCCATGTGGGACTCCCATGGGAAGAGCTTGGGCCACTTCCGAGGCATTCTCTCTAGGGTTATTATGCACACTTCTCAAGGTAGAATTTTGGAGTCTTCGAGGAGGAGCCATACTATCCACCTTCTCATAGCTCACATCATCACAAAGTGAACACTTTAGTTGGATTGCAATTCGAAGTTCGTTTGCTCACTTTATGAGCATAAAACTCACTTGTGGTAACCACCTCTAAGAGACAAAGTGTTCTTTATGCTCACTTTATGAGCATAAAACTCACTTGGTAAACCACCTCTAAGAGACAAAGTGTGCTTACTTAAGTCTTCGTAAATTTTTTTTTTTTTGGGGGGAGGGGAGTGTCCTTAATATGGGGGCAAGGCTGGAAACTGAATGAGAGGGGGGAGAAGGAGAGTTCCCCCATACATCTATTCACACGGGCCACAAGACAAGGGCTCAAAGATGAAAGAAATTCTGCAGAGTCTACTTGGAGATGGGTTGAAAAGGGCTTGCTAGGAGATGGGTTGTAGAGGGCTGTCGGGTACGTTTGGCCAGGTACAGTCTTTGCTTAGTGTGTCAGGTGTGTCGGTGGCCATTCGGGGGTAGTGAGGGTTTATATAGGGGCTGGGTATATGAGTGCACGGAAAGAGAGCAAAGCGGGGTACAAAGGACAATGTATCGTGAAATTACACTCGTCTATGGTGCACGAGTCTAGGGAGAGGGGTGGTGCTTGTACCTAGGCCAAAGGTGGGGTACAAATGTACCTTCTGAGTCAGTGGTCCCATGGGTGTCCACATGGTCGTCAGTGGGGACCATACGCTAGGGTGGTCGGCGGCCTTTGGTCCTTACACGGCCATTGTATGGGTGCTTATGTATGTGTACGGTATCTTTTTGGGGCGGGACTCCTTTTTGGGTCATTGGCCTCGATATGCGTACCAACGCGCTTGGTTGGTTGTGAAAATGTTTTTTGGTGAAATTGTTTGGGGTGTTTCCCTCATCGTAGGGGTGCATTTCATTTTTCAATCAGACACCTGGACATGCATTTATTAAGGTCGGAAGTTTACCGTACACTAACTAAAAATTTATGTAGAGGCTAATTACGGCGTCCATTTGAATGCTATAAAATCCTATATTAGGGTAAAAGAACGCATAGATTCCAAATTTGGACTCAGATTTTTAAGATTCTAAGTGGAAATTGCTCAATTATTAAAATTGATAATTTTTACACTATAAAAAGACCATAAATTCATCTATTAAATAGACATATATTATTATTGAAGATGGGCATGTTACATAGAATATCTTTAATTTCAAAGTATCCTAGACCATATCTTGGATCTTTAATTTGTTTTGTGCCTCTTGCCCCTATCTATATGGGCTTGTATGATGCTTTTTGGGAGGGCCTTGACATTTGATTCATGCTAAATGGGGCTTGTCCTGGTGCATTGATGTCTCTTGGTTACCAAGCTATTGATGATTTTTATACTAATGTTGTCAATAGATATTGCATAGCATCAAATATCTTGGTTGAGACATGTGGTGTTCACTCTTTGGTGGGATTATAATCATTGATGAGTCCAACATAGAAATCAAGTGGGTTAGGAGGCTTGTCATGATTAGCTCTATCTTGAAGACTAGCCTCATAGGAGCTCTTCCTGGTGGGATTGGTTGAGGAGATAACACTAGCGGTGGAATATTTGTGTCCCTATAAGGATTCCTAAAGATGATTGAATTCTTGTTGGTGTAAGCTACATCAACACCAATGGGAGCTAGCTCAAGTAAGGCTTCAGGCTAAGGAGGCACTTCTGGCAAAGTTGGAATTCCTACCATTCTCATGGTTCTCTAGGCATGGTAGTAGTTGATTGATTCATAATTAAATCCATATTGCCTACAATACCCCCACACAATGATTTGATCTAGCTCTTAGAATTGGAAATTCATGAGCTGTGTGGTTATACTTCTACAAACATCACACCATGCCATTTCATGTAAAGGAGCTATATGAGGATGTTCCATCTCTCTTAGAGCAACTTTGAATACTCTTTTGAGTCCTTTGATCATAGCATTTACTATGTGGGTGAAAGAATGATAAGGTGGTATATTTTCAATAATCATTGGTTTCTACTACTTGAAGAAGCTACTATTAGTATATAAAATAGAATAATGTCATATTTAATTACTTCTTTATTGCTTTTTAGACATTTCAAATGTTTAATAAGATTTAATGAGCATGTTTTGATTCTCTAAGTGTTTCACGAGACAACTGATTGGTTTTTGGTACGCTAGTTGTTCAGCCTTCTTTGAATCATGGTTCTTAATGCTAGGCTTAGTTTTGGTCAATGATTTTGACCTTGGCTGTCTGTGGATGGGATTCCCATAAAGTTGTAAAAATTAAAGTTTGTGGCGTGCCTCTTGGCATACAACACATCATGTAGTTTCATGCTTTTCAATTGAAAACCAAGAAAATATACCTAGAAACTAAAGGCTACTAAATGCAATAAAGAGAAAAGAGCATGAGTCTCACCCAGGTTGTAACCCCATCCTCTTGTGTGTAAAGTAAGGCAACATTATAACCTAGAGAGGGAAAGTTGAGATGTTCCACTCCAAGTGTAGTAGATAATAGATTATAAGAATTAATGGGAATAAAATAACATTTAGCTCACTAAGAAATGTTGTGAACTACTAAAACTATCACTGGTCTAATCAAAGGAGCTCCAAAGCTCTTTGCAAGAAACTAGTAAGCAAGGTACATTGCATACATATGCTCACCAAGATCCTATCCAAGAACAAAAAACTACCATAGTTTGGCTTGATTTCTCCTCAGTTGAATAGTGGTAAGAGACCTACTACTTATTGTGTTGTTCAGGTTTTTGGAAAGTATTAATGCAATCTCTCACTGATTTATGTTCAAGTTTCTTGAATTGATAAATTAAGTTACAGAGTTATGCTTAACACATGTCTTGGAAAATCCTATTATAAATGCTAGCCCCATGTTTTCCACAGTTTGTTGTGAATCTTTTAGTATTTGGAGCCATAGCAAATCATTGTTTTCTAGGGTTAGCAAAAAACCGTATATCTTTGTTTGAGGATTGGCCACCCTTTTGGATGTATAAAATTTCTAAAAAATGGCTAGATGGTTGTATGGATCTCCCATTCCATCAAACTCGAAAGTTATCTTGGCTTTGAGAAAGGGACTTATCCTCATCCTAGGGATGGCCTTCACTTCCTGTCTCATTCCCCTTATGGGCCACTAGGCTTTTAAATTGGTCGTGTTTTCTTTTGCAACACATTTTGTTTGCACATGGTGCATACTTCATGAATGAATATGGTTCTCTTGACAGGTGGAGCACCCAAGGAATGGAAAAATCTCACTACCAAGCTAGAGGAGTATATTTCAAACACACCGGACATGGAGGAGGAAAGAATCGTACAAATTACCTCAAATAAACGTTCAATTGGTTCTACAGATATACTTTTGGGAGAAAACTATCAATGGAAAAGGCTCATATGAGTGACATTAGAACATTTGGGAGGTTATTTGCAGGGCCTTTTAGAAGAGAGAGAAAATAGCTTCCAACCAATGAGCAAGCAGGCAACGTAACATTGAAAATTAGCTATATTCATTTAAAAAATCTTAAAAAGTTTTTATGTATATTCCTAAAACAATTGTATTCATCTTAAATCAATAATTTTTTGGAGAATCTGATAGAAATTGCATTGAAAACGCCTGCCCAAGTATAGATGGAGAATTTTTCATCCTCGATATCTTGTCTTTTCTTGTTGATGAGAAGGGAAAATTTAAAGTGAACTACCTTCCTATGTATTCTTCTTCTCGTTTTGCTCTCTTCATTCTCCTAGCTACGCACTGCTTTCCTTCATCCTTCTACTCTAATCTTTCAGTTCTATTATATTTTTTAAACAATGGCTACAAACCATCTGTTCATATCATGTTGGTCATACCCTGCATCGGAGGACATTGACAAAACACTTCAAAGGCCAAGGAGACCTAGATCATCAGTGTTTTCTGTACAACACAGTCAGAACCAATGGACACAAGTTCAAATAACCAAGGGAACCTGGGTGCTTACATGGAAGGGTAGAATCAAAGACTTCAAGATAGAGAACGGAAGGACAACTATAGAGAGCGGAAGGACAACTATAAAGGAGGTGCTTGTGCAACATGTCTACATGCACAACGAGCTTGTACTACTTAGCAAAGAGGATCAATCATCCTTGCAACCACATAGAATAAATTGTAATCCTCTGAACCTCAAAATCAATTCATTATTGTTATCCAGTATTAATACCATGAATTATTGAATTATTGTTCTCATTCTCGGGTTCAATTGTTTGTGTAATGCAGATGTGTATCCCTCATCATATGAAGAGTGGCAACCAATTGAGTGCATCATTGGGATCATGACTCTAGTACATGCACACATTGGGCAGCTGCAGTATAAGGGGAGGAGTAAAAGAAGCCTTGTAGATGCATGCATTTTTTTAAATGACCACTTTTACTATTTGCTGGACAAAGACAATACCCATGGACGCTTGGAAAAGCTACCTCTCCAAGCAGATTAGAACCACATAGATTGGCCAATTCCTATTTCATGCATTATAGAACCTGTTAAGAGGTAAGCTTTACAAAGACGTGCAGCAATCACTACGAGGGAGTAGCCCCACATGGATAGTGAAAATTGTGCTCTGCCTATCAATAACTATTTTTGTGGAGCTTTTCAATGTCTATCAGGTTGAAATTGCAAAGACTATGCTCATTTGCAAAAATCTAGACTCTACATTCTTGGCAACTTTTCTTGATAAGAGCTGGGACAGGAAAGTGCATGAAGAGATCCATTGCCAGATCACAAGACAGACAGTGAATGTTAAGTACATGATGGTAGCAACACAAACATTCATCATGTCATATTGGTACAAACGGTCTTGTTACATCAAAGGGGAGCTAGTTCCAATGGATCAGAAAGTGGCCAGTTTAGAGGGCAACAACGTGGTAGATATTAAAGTATATGATGCAGACACAACCTTGCTCATAGTCATTTCAGTTGTTGGCGGGAGCTATGCAGTCTACAACATTTGAGGAAAGATATCATAGACGAATGCATACATAAGATGCCATCAGAGTTTTCTTTCTTTCACAATGGAAGAAAGGTGCTGCAGAGAAGAGAAATTATCATTCCTATGTAACTTCAATTACCCATGTACTTTTGATCCAAGACAATGTAATTTTTTATATTATTAACACTTTTGATTGCAAGACAATGTACATCTTTTTTATATTATCACTACTTCTTTTTTATATTAGCAATGAAATAAAGCTTGCAATGTATACGAGTCATCACTTTGATTTATAAGAAATTACTTTAAATAAATGGATTGTTTTTTACATATTCTGGAATTGTTCCCAGAGAAATCGTACAAGCCTTCTAAATAAGGAATTAGTGTCTGTTTGAAAAACCTATCATCTACATCTCCCTTAAAAGGTAGGGGTGATATACAAGTGTGCTTTGGATTAAATATCCCCTTCTCAGGGGTATCATCTATTAACAAAGTATTATGTATGTCAATAGATAGATGGATAGGCAAAGGGCTTAGTGTACAACGGCAGTCCCTCTTTGCTTGGATTAAACATACTGGGATGCACTTCACAAGCCCTTTGATCGTAGATAAAATAAAAGTCACTTGGCTAAAAACCTGTTTCTATGCAAAGCACTCTGATCATAGATTCCAAGTTCTGCAAAGCCATTGAGGACCAAATGGCAGCCCGAAAAAAATAGAGCACAAACTTGACAAAATCTGCCACTCCTGGCCTCAACATCATGTGCATATACCCTATACGAAATGTTATTGCCCCACTAATATTGAAAGGAACATACTTCCTTTAAATGAGCAGACCATTTACGTCTAGAATGATCAGTTTCTGAATTCAGAAAACATTTCAATTAGTTTGATAAGAAATGTTACAAACCTTCACTACTTATAAATGTAGTGGGCATGTCTTTAAAGAATGTTACAAATAAATTGTCTACTGGCTCACATCAATCTTTTGAGGTGTAAGTTCCACATCTCCATCTGTGTCTTTGAGCTCAACTCACTCCTCCTCTTCCAGCTCCTTGTTCTGGTCTTCCGCAACATTCTATAAACTATAACAAACTTTAAGCAATTAGGCACTACGCCTAGCTTCTACCAATAGACAATCTACATAAATTTATCATCTGGTCACAATCATCACCTAGGGACTTGACTCATTGCAACTCTTCTATAAACTATAACAAACTTTAAGCAATTAAACACTATGCCTAGCTTCTACCAATTGACAATCTACATAAATTTATCATCTGGTCACAATCATCACCTAGGGACTTCATAGTTGCCATGATAAGATAACATCAATGAAAAATTCCACAAAAAATTTTCAAGATCGCACAGGATGTAATCAATCAGTGAGCCCATTTCTTTTAATATAGTACAAGCATCTTGTACATGCTACTCGAATGATACTACACAGTAGCATGTCATGCAAAGTTCACCTCAACCTTACTAAACCACACGATGGGGTTTATGGGCCGAGGGCACGTGGGGGCACAGCATGGGGTTTATGGGCCGAGGGCACGTGGGGGCACAGCATGGGGTTTATGGGCCGAGGGCACGTGGGGCACAGCATGCGGGGTCGCGGGGGCATGAGCACGCATGGCTCAGGGGGGTGGGCCTGGGGTCGTGAGGGCACTGCACCGGTGTGTGAGGGCACGGCATGCGACGGCGGCGGGACGGGGGGCATGAGGGCACGGGGCCGAGATAGGGGGCGTGATGGCATGACACGGGGTGCGAGGGCCTGCCTCCGGCGGGGGGCGTGACAACATGGCATCGGGGTGTGAGGGAACGGCTCGGGGGGGGGGGGGGGGGGGGGGCACAGCACCGCCGAGGAGCGTGAGGGCACGACGGGGTTTACGAGCCGAGGGCGCGTGGGGGCACAGCATGCGGGGCCGGGGGGCATGAGCACGCATGGCTCACGAGGGTGGGCCTAGGGTCGTGAGTGAGGGCACCGCACCGGCGTGTGAGGGCAGGGCATGCGACGGTGGGATGGGGGGCATGAGAGCATGACCCTGGGGGGGCCGGGACAGGAGGCGTGATGGCACGACACGGGGTGCGAGGGCTCGCTCCGGGGGGCATGACAACACAGCATCGAGGTGTGAGGGAACGGCTATGCGGGGGGTGGGGGGCGCGTGAGGGCACGACACGCGGGTGCGAGGGAGCGTGAGGGCACGACACGCAAGGGGCGGGTAGGGGGGCATGACGGCACGGCTCCGGGGGTGTGACAGAACGGCTCCGCGGGGGGTTGGGGGTACGTGGGGGCATGACACTACGGGGGGCGGAGGGCATGTGGCACGGCACCCGAGGGTCGGGGTTGTGAGGGGGCAGTTTAGGGCGGCACGGCTCGGGGGAGGGGGGGCGTGACGGCACGGCTCTAGGGTGTGAGGGAACAGCTCTGGGGGGGCACATGAGGGTGGCATGACACTACTGAGGTGGCACGCGGGGGCATGACGGCACGGCTCCGCCGACGGGGGCGGGGGGCATGAGAGCATGGCTCCGGGGGGTGCAGGCCGGGGGGCGCGATGGCACGACTCTATACAAGAGGGACATGGGACGCGTAAGGGGACGACACCACCGTGGGGGGCGAGGGTGCATTCATGGCATGACACGCAGGCCGGGGGTGGCGGGCTAGGGGGAGTGAGGGCAGCACGGCTCTGTGAAAGCAACGCCAAGGACGACGTCATCTGCCAGGGATTCCATCTCAGCTCCTCCCAAGTCTCTCACCTTGTCCGCTGCATCGAACAAGGACCCTTTGCGTATGGTAAGGCTACATCCTTCGAGGCTGTATCAGCCTTCATGTGGAAATGCATGACCGAAGCTCGGGACCTGCCCGAGGACTCTCTCACCCAATACTCCTACCCTGTCAGCGTCAGGGACATCGTGGACCCTCCACTTCCTAAGGGATACTTCGGCAATGCTATACATGTTTCCGCTCTCCCTGCAAGGGCTGGCGATATACGCAACAACCATCTTTCCTACGTCGCGAAGCTCATCCAGGATGACAAAACGAGTATCAGCAGCGACTTCATAAAGTCCTTAGTAGACTGGGTAGAGGTGGGTTTTAAGCATACCTCAGATCTCTGCATTGCAGTTGAATGATAACATTAATCCGGCTTTTCTAAGTTTTCAAGTGGTAACCATGCTGTATAGGTGAATCTTCAAGAGGCGAAGGTGCTTCAGTACAATTGCAACTACTATGGAGGAACGACTTGCAACGCAACATACTTTGTAAGCTTCCCGGTTGAGAAAGTAGACTTTGGATATGGACCTCCTACGCACGTCTCTGTGGTGGTTGACAAGTTGTATGGTGATGGTGTTGTGCATCTCTCTCCCTCAATGCATGGAGGGCGAAGTCGCCATATTCAACTTTCACTCCATGCACATCATATGAAAAGGTTCGGACACATCTATAGAGATGAGCTAGCTTCTTTTTCAACAATAGAAAAAGAAGCTGATAGCATTGTGTACTTGACAGGAGCAAGTTATGAGTTTTGTCTTATGTCAGATGGAGCGAGCACCCCTTCATGTGCTGCCTAGCTATATCAACTTGCCTTGAAATAAATAGAAAAAAATTAAGGAAGCGTTTGTTAGTGGGGCAACATTCATGCCTAAGTAAGTAATAACAAGGCCAAGGAGGCAATAGGTGGACATTGTCAAGTCAACTTTGAAATTAAGATTACTGTGTTTTCTCTGTCGATGATGGAACTATGCTTTATATATTACCATGTAAACATAAGATTCAATAAAATTGATCATATGGTGATGAAGGCTTCGCAAACTGCGATGGCTATGGCTGCACATGCAAACATATAAAGAAAAGCAATGCCTCTCTCCATTGCTCCTGGCTTGCTAACGTGATTAACAAAGTGAAATCTTAGCGTTATTCCTCTTTAAGCTTTAACTTGCCATGAAGCGTGAGCTAGCAACCGAAACTTGTTGACTTGGCAATGAAGGCTTCACAACTGCAATGGCTATGGCCGCACACGCAAACATATAAAGAAAAGCAATGCAATGCCTCTCGTCATTGCTCTTGGCTTGCCAACATGATTAACGAAGTGAAATCGTAGCGTTCTTCCTCTTTAAGATTTAACTTGCCATGAAGTGTCAGCCAGCAACCTAAACGTCAATCCACGTGGCAGCACCACCTCTTTGCTCCATTTCAGCTCTCTCATCCTCCACCTTGCCACGTTGCAAAAATAGTGCCTCTCAATAATGCACCACCTATGTTCATACTAGTTACGCATAACTTTCCATAATATGGGCAAGTGAGGTTGCCATTTAGATAGGCCCTCAATGAGTTCCACACTATGTATATCAAGGTTGCATCATGAGAGATCACTTACAATATGTGCAAGTGAGGTTGCCATCATTTAGACATGCCCTCAATGAGCTCCACACTATGAATATCAAGGTTGCATCATGAGAGATCACTCACAAGACAGGCTGCAATTGGACACATCTAAGGGCCACTTTTGCGGGACTATAAATACTTAAAGAGAATATGTAGAAGTGAATTTTTATCATAATGGATGGATGCAATCCTCTTTGATAGAAGATGCTTTTGTGAATCTCTCTCTATCAATGCACTCTAGATTGAGTTTGGTTCACCATTGGGTATGGTTTCCCAAATGCATTTATTATGTTTTGGCTTGGGATCTCCCTCTCCCCTTCTATCTTATCCTTCTCTTGAGTAACTAGAATTTATTATGTTTTGGCTTAGGATCTCCCTCTCCCCTTCTATCTTATCCTTCTCTTGAGTAACTAGAATTCACAAAATGATAGCTTTGCATAAGGGTTATCACTCCAAATCTTTGTGTGAAGTAGTAGCAAAACCCATTAAGTGATGTAGGCGAGAGAAGGAATCTTTGTTATATATTTTGATGAGGTTCTTTTGAATCTTCATTGCACTTCATTGACTTTGTACTAAGTAGGTGCATGGTAAGGGTGCTAGCCTTTTTTCACTCGGGTGCACATGCCTTTCTAATTCACCTTTAATGTCTAATGACCCTTAGCTATAAAAGGAATTTCATTACAAGATTCTTCTGATGAAATGCCATACATGAAGTCCGGAACCTAGCTCTATAATGTAATCCAATTAAGAATTGAGGATACTTGTAAGTACACATTTCCTTGTGTACCATACTCTTAGTAGGCACCTCATGTAGATTTGGACTGTAGGATAGCATGTCCTTCAAATGCATATAACTTTTGCATCTTAGCTCCCATCAACAAGCCACTTTGAACATAATAAAATCACATAACTTAGAGTTTAATTTGATTTATTGGTTGCTTTTTTAAGTTTTGCTTCTATTTTTTAAAATTATTTTAAGAACTTAAGAGTGCTAAAACATACACTACCTTTTGTGTTTTAGAGTCCCAAAAATCAGAATATAGATGAAGCTTGATAGAATATGGGGCTAACGTGAGATTCTAAATTTAGTGCTTAGAATTTTTAGATATCATTTCAAAAATTATGGCAATCTATTAGCAGGCATGTGAAAGTTTTAAATTTTAATAATATAAAGTTTAATATATATGTAAACTACGCCAAACTCATGTAGGTAAAGGTAGTTGTAATGGTTAATTTATAAAAAAGTAATTGGCTTACTTTGAGTATAAGAAGCCCATTTTTCAACCCATACAAGTGAAAATCATTCTTTTGTGACCATGCAAGTTTGGTAAGGAAACCCTACCCTAACATGTCGTGGGAAGTTGCCTATCCACCGAGATCGAGCTAGGCTAAAGAGCTCCACCATCTCCACTTGTCACCGCCATCCTCCCATGCTTGTTGTCACCCCGAGAGGCAGTTGCCCTAATCACACGGAGATCGTGTGGGATCTCTACGGAAGAGGATTGCGTTGGTTAGCCTAATCACTCGAGGAAGCAAGAGGAACAAGTGATTAGATCACTCCCAAATCCTAACCCTAAGCACACCACACATGCTAGATTAGAGTTGCAAGAGAGAGGGAGACAGAGAACTCTCCACTTCTATTGCACAAATGGGAGAGTGAGTTACAAACAAGAGAAATTGGCTTTTATAGTTCCAAGCCTTTTCCCACTAGGCCGCTTGGGAATAAGTGACCCGTGGCGCCCAAAATAAAGTTACAAGGCTTTTTTCTATGGTTTGGACAACTGACTAAGATCCTCTTGTCTGTCCTTCGAAGCTCAATACTTGGAGCGTCTTTAGGGAATTTCCCTCATCAAATGACAAGATTTAGAATATATAGTGTCAGTGCTACCCATTACATAAGTGTGCAGACATAGTTGTCGTAGGAATGTGTTGACCAAGATGTGGTTAACATACTAACTTTCCTAAAGTCAATCGCATCCTCATGATCATTGAGGGGTTTTCGAGGCATGTAGGGAAGTGTCTCACTTGGTTGGTTCTCATGTCTCACTTGGTTGGTTCTCATGTCTCTTCGAAAATGAGAGAGGGTGGGGGAGTTATTAAGATGGCAAGAAGTTAGTGGAGTACTGGCGATTAAGTATCCAGCTAGTCTGATGGGCTCTTATCAGTTTGCTTTTTTGGGGATGTGCCTAGTAGTAATTGTAACAAAGTGTCCTAGTGGTGCACATGCGCATGGGGATGGGCCATTTACACATGTGGGGCACATGGGGCCCTAGGGGTATAAATAGGAGATTACTATCATGTACTAGAATCTTTTACTCACTTTATGAAATTTGGAGATCTATTCTCCTTGGAACATGTATTCCCATGGATATGGTGCAAACTCCCATGAGTGCTCTAGGTATTGCTCCCTATGATGAGATTGACGGAGACATGAGTTCACATTTGACTCTACATGAGGCCGACCTTGAGCTATGTTCATTTGGCTCCTTCGGATGTCGACACGATCCTGTGTTCTTTGGAGTCATGACATTTTTCTTTGGATGCATTCTTTGCAGTTTGAGGAGTATAGTTTTTGGATATTGGCCTACACGATGATTCTTCTGTGCCAAGACCACTTGACATTCTGACCAGGAGTTTCAAGCTTCTTCGGTAGATACGTTTCAAGATTCATAGTGTGGTCGTGAGGATGGGCTTTTGAGTTTTCCTTTTGGCCTTGGGGCCACTATGTCTTTGGAGTTCAGCTTTCCTTTTGATCCAGGTGCTAATACCATCCCAGCTTCTATGGTTCGGGGTGTATACAGGTACATATCCCTTTGATCTTGGAGGATCCTCGACTAGATTCATCATCAAAAATGGGTTCCTTATCTACTCCACTTGCACCAGATTTTAATGGGGCCATTTCCTTGAATTTTGCATGCCTCGGATTTCCTTTTGATCCAGGAGGTTGCTTAGATAGCCTCATCATCGATGGGAGCCCTCTATCCTTTCCATTATTTGACCCAGGGGATCATATGATTCATACACGGGACTTCCGTTACATTCAGTCATGGATATGATTATTTTTGTCTTTTGTACATAGCCTCTTGTATATGTTTTATGCACGACCACCCTTTGCTTTCGAGGAAGAAATTATTGTAGGAGGGGAGGGTTTGTAAAAAATTGTCCTAGTGGTGCACATGCACATGGGGTTAGGGACACATGTGGCGCACATGGGACCCTAGGGTAATAAATAGGAGATTACTATCATGTACTAGGATCTTTTACTCACTTTATGACATTTGGACATCTATTCTCCTTGGAACATGTGTTCCCACATGGATATGGTGCAAACTCCCATGAGTGCTCTAGGTATTGATTCCTATGATGAGCTTCCTCTAGGTGAGAGGCTAACACACCACACTTCCATAGTTTCTTGCAGTACTCTTTATTTTACTTTTTTGTGTTTTTTTATCGCCTTCGCGGTGGCGGGACATCCTCATTACAGGAGTCACAGTACTTGAATGAGTAGACTACCATGGAATACTTAATGAGTAATATCCCAATGGTAGGTGGTATGATTAAAGAGGAATTAGTAAAAAAATTGGGGTTAGGAAGGAAGCGGCGAGGATGGAATTCCGGAGGGACAAGGAGGCAACACGCATGGATACTGCTTGCACTCCGAGATGCTATATGTCGATGGCGATGTTCATGAGGAACTAGCACCTTTGTCAAGAGACCGTGATGGGTATTTTGGCTCCCCTGGATGTTGAGTCATTAGGTCACGGTGTTCTCTCTTTTTGTTTTGGTGTGTTGTCTTCTTCTGCAATGGGATCCTGTGAGGATAGGAGTGGTAGTTGATGGTGAGGATCCATAGGTGTTGAGCCGAAGAAGAAGTTTTGGGGTTCGATGGATTAGGCATGAAGCAAGTTTTTTAGGGTGAAGCGGGGGTGATTAAGAAGATCTAGGTGACGGGTCATACCATTGACCGGGCTTGCACCCACCATGGTCCCCCCATCTAGAGAGATGCACCTCGATGGCTATGTATGATGAAGCTTTGTGTGGTGTGTGTGCGTAGGACAGAGCCCAGTGAGATTTGTAGGTGTTGTGCACATGGGCAAGGGCAAAAGGTGTGCCTTTGGTCATCCTAATCACCTAGAGACTCCTTTGTTTTTTTGTTTTTGTTATTAATCAGCAACCCTAAAGAGGGTTTTGTTGAGTGGCCCATGTGGCGAGAGTTGTGAGCTTACCTTTGAGGTTATCTTTGAGTGGTTGGATAAGCTCAACCATGTGAAGCACTGCCCCTTGGGTTGGTGTGGTGAAGTTGAGGGGCGGGGTGGAGCTTCGTGGACAAGGCTCTATGGGTTAAAAGGGTTGGGCGAATTGAGCTTTGGAGTGCCCATGGGCTGTGGGTGGTGGGCAAGTTCGTAAGATGTTGTTGAGGAGGAGGGAACTTGCCTGCCTATTAGTTCTAGAACTCGCGTTTTACTAGGGCGATCAAGGTTCTAGAAAAGAACCGGCTCCCTCTCTATAGCTATATCTCTCTCACTTTCACTCTCTCTCACTCCTAGGCCTGCCCCCCTCTAGGCATGTCCCCCATCTCTCTCTCTCTCTCCCCCCTCTCTATAGCTATATCTCTCTCACTCCTAGGCCTGCCCACCTCTAGGCATGTCCCCCATCTCTCTCTCTCTCCCTTCTCTCTCTTTCCCACTCTCTCACACACACATACACACACACGTGCACACGATCCTCTCCCTCTCTCTCTCATGCACACACACTCTCTCTCAAATGTTGAAACTCTCTCTCTCTCTTACACACACACATGTACACACCCCCTCTCTTTCTCTCTCTCTCTCTCTCTCTCTCTCTCTCTCTCTCTCTCTCATGCGTGTGGACACACACACACACATTTACACACCCTCTCTCTCTCTCTCTCTCTCTCTCTCTCTCTCTCTCTCTCTCTCCGCGTGTGCACGCGCGCACACACACACACACACACACACACACATACACACATGAACCTCTCCCTCTCTCTCCCAGGCACACACACTCTCTCTGAAATGTTGAAACTCTCTCTTTCACAAACACACATGTACACACCTGCTCTCTCTCTCTCTCTCTCTCTCTCTCTCTCTCTCTCTCTCTCTCACACACACACACACACACAAGCGCGCACACACACACACATGCACACACTCCCTTTGTATCCTCACACTCTCCCACACATAGAAGCCCTTTCTCTCCCACTCTTACACACGTACACACAAACATACCCTCTCTCTCTCTCTCTCTCTCTCTCTCTCTCACACACACACACACACATGAAAATGATGTTCTTTTGGATAGATGAGGAGAAAAAAAATGCATTTCATGGGCTATATAAGCATGGTTGCTTTGTGGTGTAATTTATTTTGAGCAAGTAAACTAAATTTACTTATGTGTTGAGCTGAAAGCTAGCAGAAGGAGAAGGGGGCTAGGGTTCATATTTGCTTTAGGGCTACTTCTTCTTGCTTCTTGTTGACTTGGCTAGGGAGCTGCTTGACGATCTCATTGTTGACGATGCACTTGATGTACTTGATTCCTCCTTGCACGCAAGAGCTGGGGTAGACTTTGATGAAGGCTTCGCAATTGTGATAGCTACGGTTGGACACGCAAACATATAAAGAAAACCAATGCCTATCGCCATTGCTTCCTGGGTTGCCAATGTGAAATCTTAGCATTCTTCCTCTTTAAGCTTTAACTTGCCATGAAGCCTGAACCAGCAACCAAAATGTCATAGTCCATGTGGTAGCACTTGTTGACTTGGCTGGAGAGTTGCTTGACGATCTTGTGCAGGGCACACTTGATGTACTTGATGTCCTCCTTATGAGAAATAGCTGAGGTGGACTTCGATGAAGGCTTCACAACTGCGATGGCTATGGCCACACATGCAAACATATATAGAAAAGAAATGCCTCTCACCATTGCTCCTGGCTTGCCAATGTGATTAACAAAGTGAAATCTTAACGTTCTTCCTATTTAAGCTTTAACTTTCCATGAAGCATCAGCCAGCAAAACTGAAACATCACACTCCACGTGGTAGCACCACCTTCTTGCTTCATGTCAGCCATTTCAGCTCTCTCATTCTCCAGCTTGCCACGTTGCAAAAATAGTCTCTTAATAATATGTAAATGATGGCCCACATGCACCGCCTATTTTCCTTCTTTATAGTTTTTTGTTTCCATCATTGTACTTCGCATTTTTCTCGTGTAAGAATGCTGATGTGATTTGCATAGTTCACATGGATTTTTTGTAATTTTAAAAATGGTAGATATATATTCATGTCATCCATACTACTTACACATAACTTCCATAACATGGGCAAGTGAGGTTGCCATTTAGATATGGCCTCAATGAGTTCCACACTATGTATATCAAGGTTGCATCATGAGAGATCACTCACAATATGTGCAAGTGAGGCTGCCATTTAGACATGCCCCCTATGAGTTTCACACTACAGAATATCAAGATTGCATCATGAGAGATCACCCACAAGACATAATTTATAGTTTTGAGCTAATGGCTACAATTGGACACATCTAATTAGGGCCATTTTTACGGGACTATAAATACTTAAAGCTTATGTAGAAGTGAATTTTTATCATAATGGAAGGATGCACTTCTCTTTGATAGAAGATGATTTTGTGAATCTCTCTCTCTCTCTCTCTCTCTCTCTCTCTCTCTCTCTCTCTCATCAATGCACTCTAGATTGCACCAGATTATCATGGGGCCATTTTCTTGGATTTTACATGCCTCAAAATTCCTTTTGATCCAAGAGGTTGCATATATAGCCTCATCATCGACGGGAGCCCTCTATCCTTTCCATTTGACCTAGGGAGTCATATAATTCATACACGGGTCTTCCACTACATTATGTCATACATAGCCTCTTGCATATGTTTTATGCACGACCACCCTTTGATTTTAAGGAAAAAATCATTGTGGAAGGGGATGGTTTGTAACAAAGTGTCCTAGTGGTGCACATGCACATGGGGGTGGGCCTAGGCACATGGGGTTAGGGTCCATTTACACATGTGGGGCACATGGGGCCCTACGGGTATAAACATGAGATTACTATCATGTACTAGGATCTTTTACTCACTTTATGACATTTGGACATCTATTCTCCTTGGAACATGTGTTCCGATATGGATATGGTGCAGACGCCCATGAGTGCTCTAGGTATTGATCCTTATGATGAGCTTCCTCTAGGTGAGAGGCTAACACACCACACTTCCATAGTTTCTTGCAGTACTCTTTATTTTGTTTTTTTGTGTATTTCTTTTATCGCCTTCGCGGCGGCGACAAGACATCCTCATTACAAGAGTCATAGTACTTGAATGCGTAGACTACCATGGATTACTTAATGAATAGTATCCAATGGTAGGTGGTATGATTAAAGAGGAGTTAGTAAAAAAATGGGGTTAGGAAGCAAGTGGAGAGGATGGAATTCTGGAGGGACAAGGAGGCAACACGCATGGAGACTGCTTTCGCTCCGAGATGCTAGATGTCCATGGCGATGTTCATGAAGATCTAGCACCTTTACCAAGAGACCGTGATGGGTATCTTTGCTCCCCTGGATGTTGAGTCATCAAGTTACGGTGTTCTCTCTTTTTGTTTTGGTGCGTTGTCTTCTTTTCATTGAAGCACTCGGATCCTATGTGGATAGGAGTGGTAGTTTATTTGGCGAGGATCCATGGGTGTTGAGCCGAAGAAGAATTTTTGGGGTAGGATGGATTAGGCATGAAGCAAGTTTATTGGGGTGAATCGGGAGTGATTAAGAAGATCGAGCTGACAGGTCATACCATTGACCGGGCTTGCACCCACCATGGTCCCCCCATCCAGAGATGGTGACCTAGATGGCTGTCGATGATGAAGCTTTGTGTGGTGTGTGTACATAGGACAGAGCCCCAGTGAGATTTGTAGGTGTTGTGCATGGGCAAGGGCAAAAGGTGTGCCTCTAGTCCTAATCACCTAGAGACTCTTTTGTTTTTTTTTTTGTTATTGATCAGCACCCCTAAAGAGGGTTTTGTATTGAGTGGCCCATGTGGCGAGGGTTGTGAGCTTACCTTTAAAGTTATCTTTGAGCGGTTGGATAAGCTCAACCATGTGTAGCACTGCCCCTTGGTTCGGTGTGGCAAAGTTGAGGGGCGGGTGGAGCTTCGTGGGGACAAGGCTCCGTGGGTTGAAAGGGTTGGGTGAATTGAGCTTTGGAGGGCCCATGGGCTGGGTGTGGGCAAGTTTGTAGGATGTTGTCAAGGAGGAGGGGACTTGCGTGCCTATTGGTTCTAGAACTCGCATGTTACTAGGGCAATCAAGGTTCTAGAAAAGAACCCAGCTCCCTCTCTACTGCTATCTCTCTCTCTCTTTCACTCTCTCTCACTCCTAGGCCTACCCCCCTCTAGCATGGTGCCATCTCTCTTTCTCTCTCTCTCTCTCTCTCTCTCTCTCTCTCTCTCTCTCTCTTTCTTGCTCTCACACACATACATACACACACACATGCACACGATACTCTCCCTCTCTCTCACGCACACACTCTCTCTCTCAAATATTGAAACTCTCTAACTCTTACACACACATGTACACATCCTCTCTCTCTCTCTCTCTCTCTCTCTCACGTGCGCGCGCGCACACATACACACATACACACTCTCTCCCTCTCTCCCTCTCTCCTCTCTCTCTCTCTCTCTCTCTCTCTCTCTCTCTCTCTCTCTCTCTCTCTCTCTCTCTCTCGCGTGCGCGCGCACACGTGCACACACACATAGAGACATGAACCTCTCCCTCTCTCTTATGCACACACACTTTCTCTCAAATGTTGAAACTCTCTCTCTCACAAACACACATGTACACACCTGCTCTCTCTCTCTCTCTCTCTCTCTCTCTCTCTCTCTCTCTCTCTTACACACACACACAAACACACACACGCACACGCATGCACACACTTCCTCTCTCTCCCCTCACACTCTCCCACACATAGAATCTCTTTATCTCTCTCTCTCTTACACACGTACGCACAAACACACACACACACACATGAAAATGATGTTCTTTTGGTTAGATGAAGAGAAAACAAAATGCATTTCATGGGCTATATAAGCATGGTTGCTTTGTGGTGTAATTTATTCTCAGAGCAAGTAAACTAAATTTGTTTGTGTGTGCTGAGATGAAAGTTAGAAGAAGCAGAAGGGGGCTAGGGTTCATATCTGCTTTGGGGCCACTTCTTCTCGCTTCTTGTTGACCTGGCTGGAGAGCTGCTTGACGATCTCATTGCAGATCTCATTGCAGACGATGCACTTGATGTACTTGATTCCTCCTTGCACAAGCAATAGCCGGGGCGGGCTTCGATGAAAGCTTCGCAATTACGATGGCTATGGTTGGACACGCAAACATATAAAGAAAACCAATGCCTATCTCCATTTCTCCTGGCTTGCCAATCTGATTAACAAAGCGAAATCTTAGCATTCTTCCTCTTGTGCCATACTCTTGTGCTGGGAGATGGGCTGTATAGGGCTATCGAGTATGGCTCGCTGGGTATAGTCTTCGTTGAGTGTTTTAGGTGTCGGCCATTGGGAGGGGGTAATGAGGGTTTATATAGGGGTTGCTATTACAGGTGTACAAGTGCAAGGAAAGAGAGAAAAGCAGGGTACAAAGGACGATGTATGGTGAAATTACACTGGTCTGTGGCTACATGAGTCTAGGGAAAGGGGTGGTCCTTGTACCCGGGCCAAAGGTGGGGGTACGCATGTACATTATTCTGAGTGAGTGGTCCCATGGGTGTCTACATGGCGGCCAGTGGGGACCATATGCTAGGGTGGCCGGCCTTTGGTCCTTACATGGCCATTGTATGGGCGCTCAAGTATGTGTACGGTATCTTTTTGGGGCGTTGGCCTCAATATGCGTGCCAATGGGCCCGATCGGCTCTGTGAAAATATTTTTTGGTGAAATTGTCTAGGGTATTTCCCTGGTCGTAGGGGTGCCGTGCATTCGGACACCTGGACATGCATTTATTAAGGTCAAAAGTGTACCATACTTGAACTTAAAATTTATGTAGAGGCTTATTCTGGTGTCCATTTTGAATATTATAAAATCCTACATTAGGGTAAAATCACATGGAGATTCCAAATTTGGACTAAAATTTTTAAGATTCAAAGTGGAAATAGCTCAATTATTAAAATTGATAATTTTTACACTATAAAAAGGACCATAAATTTATCTATTAAATAGACATATATTACTATTGAAGATGGGCATGTTATGTAGAATATATTTAATTTCAAAGTATCCTAGATCATATCTTGGATCTTTGATTTGTTTTGTGCCTCTTGCCCCTATATGGGCATATGCGATGCTTTTTGGAAGGGCCTTGACATTTGATTCATGCTAAATGGGGCTTGTCCTGGTGCATTGATGTCTCTTGGTTACCGAGCTATTGATGATTTTTATACTAATGTCAATTAATATTGCATAGCATCAAATATCTTGGTGCGGAGATGTGGTGTTCACTCTTTGGTGGGATTCTAATCATTGATGAGTCCAACATAGAAATCAAGTGGGTTAGGAGACTCATCAATGATTAGCTCTAACTAGCCTCATAGGAGTTGTTCCTGGTGGGGTTGGTTGAGGAGATAACACTAGCAGTGGAATCTTTGTGTCCCTATAAGGATTCCTAAATATGATTGAATTCTTGTTAGTGTAAGCTACATCAACACCACTGGGAGCTAGATCTAGTAAGGCTTTAGTCTGAGGAGGCACTTTTGGCAAAGTTGGAATTCCTACCATTCTCAAGATTCTCGAGGCATGGTAGTAGTTGGTTGATTCATGATTAAATCAATTTGGTCTATCTCTTACAATTGGAAATTCATGAGCTATGTGGTTATACTTCTACAAACATCACACCATGCCATTTCAGGTAAGGGAGCTATATGAGGATGTTCCATCTCTCTTAGAGAAACCTTGAATACTCCTTTGAGTCCTTTGATCGTAGCATTTACTATGTGGGTGAAAGAATGCAAAGGTGTGGTATATTTTCAACAATCATTGGTTGCTACTACTTGAAGAAGCTACTATTAGTATATAAAATAGAATAATGTCATATTTAATAACTTCTTTATTGCTTTTTAGACATTTCAAATGTTTAATAAGATTTAATGAACATTTTTTGATTCTCTAACAATGCCTAGAAGTGTTTCACAACAACCGATTGGTTTTTGGTACTCTAGTTGTTCAGCCTTCTTTGAATCGTGGCTCTTAATGCTAGGTTCAGTTTTGGTCAATGATTTTGACCTTGGCTATCTATGGATGGGATTCCCAAGAAGTTGTAAAAATCAAAGTTTGTGGCATCCAAGCAACACTCTACTAGTAGCATGCCTCCTGGGCATACAACACATCATGTAGTTTCTTGAAACTAAGAGGTAATAAATGTTAAAAAGAGAAAAGTGCATGAGTCTCACCCAGGTTGTAACCCCATCGTCTTGTGTAAAAAGTATGGCAACATTATAACCTAGAGGGAAAGTTGAGATGGACCACTCCAACTGTAGTAGATAATAGATTATAAGAATTAATGGCAATAAATAACATTTAGCTCACTAAGAAATCTTGTGAACTACTAAAACTAGCACTGGTCTAATCAAAGGAGCTCCAAAGCTCTTTGTAAGAAACAATTAACCAAGGTACACTGCATACATATGCTCACCAAGATCCTATCCAAGAACAAAAAACTACCATAGTTTGGCTTGATTTCTCCTCAGTTGAATAATGGTAGGACACCTACTACTTACTGTTCATGTTTTTGGAAAGGATTAATGTAATCTCTCACTGATTTATGTTCAAGTTTCTTGAATTGATAAATTAAGTTACAGAGTTATGCTTAACACATGTCTTGGAAAATCCTATTATAAATGCTAGCCCCATGTCTTCCATGGTTTCTCTTTGTGAATCTTCTAGTATTTGGAGCCATAGCAAATCATTATTTTCTAGGGTTAGGCCAAAAGCGTATATCTTTGTGTTTGAGGATTGGCCAACCTTTTGGCTGTATAAAATTCCTTAAAAATGGCTAGATGGTTGTATGGATCTCCCATTCCATCAAACTTGAAAATTATCTTGGCTTTGAGAAAGGGCCTTATCCTCATCCTAGGGATGGCCTTACTCCACTTCCTCTCTCATTCCCCTTATGGGCCACTAGAATGACATCTATAGTTCTTCTTGTCTCCTAGGATATGTGAGTTTTGGGCCCTATTTTAGTTGTTTCCAATATAGACTGAGAAGCCATCATGTGCCTAGCTTCAACTCTAGAAGGTATACCTAAGTATAGGATGGTCCAAAAGTTCACCATTCAGTACGGTTTGCTGAGTGCATTTTGTATGTTTTGGCTTGGGATCTCCCTCTCCCTTTCTATCTTCTCCTTCTCTTGAGTAACTAGAATTCATAAAATTATAGTTTTGCATAGGGGTTATGTTTAATTTTTTTTACCATTTTTAGGTCAGTTTAGCTTACTTTTGGATCTAGTTGAAAGAGGAGAGAGGAGAGATGAAAATATCTCATTATTTATGAGTTTAAAACTCTTCCACACATGTGAAATAGGCACCTCCTTCATGAAGGGAAATCCCCACATTGAGGTGTCAAAAATGCATCATTACATCTAAATATCTCTCCTTTTTTAACTAATAAACCTTGTCCTTAGTTAACTCTTCATCTTATGTGAGCATTTACTAATTTTTAGGGAATTTTCTTTTATTCTTCAATTTATCTCCTCCCTACATTTGGATTAATCTTATTGGTCCATAGGAACCTTAATTGGAGCATAAATAAAAAAATTCTGAAAATCTGGACCCTTAGGCTAAGGTCCTTTTTACCTATTTTTAATTAATTCCAATTGCACATTGGAAAGTTCTTTTTGAATTTCTATTTTCGGAAAAATAATTTTAGACACTAGGAGGATTTTTATATCCAAAAATATCTTAATTTTGAATTACCTTCCTCTAGACATTTTTCTCTCTAGGCCAAAACATGATCTTTCTTTTATTTCAGAGAGGGGAATAATTATAAGATCAGAAGGGGAGGTTCTTACACCTGCACACCTCAAAAGCTGGAGGGAGGAATCTTACACGTATGGTTTCATCAGTTTTTCACTATAATTGAGTAAAGTTCGTGTGATTGGAACGTTGTTAAAACACTTGTATAGGAAGTTATATGAGTCTGTGTGGGGCCATCAAATTTATTCATATATTTGGATATTTCTTAGGAAACTTGCATGGAACCCCCCTTCCTAAATTGTTCAGCAAAGAGTTTGTTCTAAAGGATAAAAGGGGATGAGAAGTGGTTGATTCAAAATTGGTGTTCTGGAAGGGACTTGAGATTAGCAAAATTGGATTTATTAGACATTTGGTATAACCCAATGGAGCACTCATATGTATTGTGTTGGTCCAATGCAGGTACGAAGTCTCTAAGGTTTCTACTGTATGGGACACCTTAGTCTAAAAGTTATGCATGACTTTGAGATACCTCCAGCTCTGAGATAGAGTTCAAACTTAAACTTGCATTAATATTTCATAGAAAATGTAATTACAAGATTTCCTACTTTTGGTGCAAGTAGTTTCAAAGTGTAGCACTTGTCGAGGCAGTCAATTTGGTCCCCTATATATGACAAAACTAGACCTTTGGATGCAAAACATGGCCTCTGGAAGCTTACAAAAAGGTTGGGATTCTTGAGCTAAAGTGTAAGCTCTTAGCTTCCCAAAATCTTCTTCCCACTCACTTTTGCTATTTTTGGCTCCATCTACCTTCGTCTTACATCGTGATTTTGTAGGTTTAAGTTTTCATAGAGCTGATGACTTTCGGAAATGATGTTTAGGTTTTGCTAGAGTTTAACCAGTACAATCTTTATTCCTTGTAGACATATAAAGACCAGGACCAGGTTAGAATACCAAATCTAGTCCATGGTTATTCTTGGTCTTAGATAATCAGTCAAGACTTTGGTATTATATGAGACTAGTTTGATGATCATTTCTTTTGGATTTTGGGTTTGGGTTTCCCTTTTGCCTAGTGCTACGTTTCCAGAGGTATAGGTGAGTCCATGCCTACACCTACTTTGGATTTATTCATTTAAAAATGGAGGTATCCTAAACTTTCTACTTTCCTTTGGAACAATTACTATCCTCTTTTCCTATAACACCTAAAGATGAAGAAGGATTCTTCCCAAGAAGCTCATCCTCTTCAGCCTAGATAGTGTGGTCATCTACAGCTACTTGTTCATTACAGAAGTGCATGTTATCTACTTCTTTTTCGAGGTCGATACTTCCCTCTTCATTGCACAATTGAGTTCTTGTCAACGAAATATTCCTCCTCCTAATCCTCCTTTATAAATTTGTGTAAGATTAATAAGATCTACTTCTAATGGGGCAAAGCTGTTTGGGTTTTTGCATCGATTAGTCGTGTTGGTGCATTGTTAATCTTATGTGCAATCCTCCCATTTCTATTGACTTGTTGTTGAGATCCATCCTTTTGATTCTCCTACGAGTTACTCTTCTAATCAAAGAGGGGTGAGGGGAATTTTTTGGGTAGTTCCTTATGTAATTACATTTGGGAGATCCTTATAGACTATGGTCTATAGGATATCCAAATTGTCTTCCTTATGTAATTACATTTGGGAGATCCTTATAGACTATGGTCTATAGGATATCCAAATTGTCTTCCCCAAGGTTAATAACTAGACTTGAAGAAAGTTCTATACTGATATCTACTTCCAACAAGACTTGAGGATGCCATCTTCAGTGGTTTAAGTCAAATTGGGGTCTCTCGCAGAAGGAACCTACTAGGACAAAAAAGAACAAAGAAAAAATTGTAACCCTAATAGAGATGTACAACCCTATTGGTCGTATATCCTCCCAAAGGATACCCTTTGCACTACAATAGAATGAGGGTTTAGCAGTGAAAAGAGAAGCACTTTTATGACTAGAAGGGTGCTACTAAACACGGTACTATTTTCGTTGCAAAACGGGTTCGCTTAAGCAACAAATATACTGCATAATAAAAAAAAGCTAGGGAAGACTAGGGAGTTTGCACAGGACTCCCCAGTCTGCCCCAGCTCTTTTTGATGTAGACATAGTAAAACTAACATAACTTCACATCATCATGGACAAGTGTAATGTAAAACTTACAAATACCAAAATGAAAAAACATTTGCAAACCATGGTTTTAGGAATGCCAAAATTGAATTACAATACTTAGCGAAATTACATAAGTGTATGTTTCTAAAAAACTCATATACAAGATAAAGCGTAATAAAAACCTATGGAGCTAGGGACTATCTAGATCTTATACTGTGTGATTGATATTATTCCTTGCGGCTCTAGGCCCTTCGCTTCTTACATTTCCATTGCTATCGGCATGGACATTTGCACCACCGTTTCTACTTACGTGATCATAAAACACAATAAAACTAACACAAGTGAGAATCAGTTTTGCAAAAATAAAGAGGTTTAGGGTTTAGGAATGTACTTACTTGCCATGCTTGCCAAGCATCTCCTCTAGTAATAACAATATATCCTTCATCTTGCACCTTATCAAATAGAGCTTGCAAAACCCGTTGTAATTTAAAATCATATTTCTCTTGCCTAGGGGGACAGTCCACTGCTTCAAGCTATAGACATACAAACAAATGAACATTTTAGAAAGTTGTTATTTAAGATAACCTTCTTTAATTAAAAGATAAGATACAATTTGAGGCTAATATACACTTACAAATAATGTTGGGATATCGACTCCTCCTTCACGTGTAACATCACGCCTCAAGTTATTTGCCATCTATCAAAGAAAAAACATAAATACTTAAAGCTCTTATGGATAGGAAGCTACCGACATGCATAGGAAGCTCGGGGGGGTCACTATATGTAAAATATCCCTATCGCGTGCGTTCAAGGCCTATATTTTAAATCCCTTATTTGTGAATTTTTTAATCTATATAATATCCCCTTTTCTTTATGAATCTGTAAATTTTTTTGAAAAAAATTTAAATCATACCCTTATGTAAATATATTTTTGTAAGTTTCATAAATTAAAATTATGCTTCTGTTGAACGCACGTGATATTCACATTTTTTTGTGAGTGACCCCCCCGAGATAGGAAGCTACCGACACGCGTTGGTTGTTGCTACCGGCATGCATTGGTTGCTATCGGCCTGCATAGGAAGCTACCGGCATGCATTGGTTTGCTACTGGCATTGCATATTTATTTACCATCTATCCAAGAAAAAACATAAATACTTAAAACTCTTATGTATAGGAAGCTACTGGCATGCGTTGGTTGCTACCGGCATGCGTTGGAAGCTACCGGAATGTGTTGGAAGCTACCGGCATGCGTTGGTTGCTATCGGCATGTGTAGGAAGCTACCGGCATGTGTAAGATGCTACCGGCATGCGTTGGTTGCTACCGGCTTGCGTAGGAAGCTACTGGCATGCATTGGTTGCTACTACCGGCTTCCATAGGTTGCTACCAGCATGCGTTGAAAACTACCGGCATGCATTGAAGCTACCGGCATGCATTGGTTGCTACCGCCATGCATTGGTTTCTACCAGCATGCATAGGAAGCTACTAGCATGCATTGGTTGTTACTTGCTTCCAAAGGTTGCTATACCGGCATGCGTTGGAAGCTACCAGCATGCGAAGGACGCTACCCGCATGCATAAGAAGCTACCCGCATGCACTGGTTGCTACCGGCTTCCATAGATTGCTACCGGCATGCGTTAGAAACTAACGACATGTATTGGTTGCTACCGGAATGTGTAGGAAGCTACCGAAATGCATAGGTTGCTACCAGCATGCGTAGGAAGCTACCGACATGCGTAGGTTGCTACCAGCATGCGTAGAAAGCTATCGGCATGTATAGGAAGCTACCGGCATGCATAGGTTGCTATACCGGCTTTCGTAGGTCGCTCTACTGGCTTGCGTTGGAAGCTACTGGCATGCATTGGTTGCTACCGGCATGCGTAGGAAGCTACCGGCATGCGTAGGTTGCTACCGGCATGCATTGGTTGCTACCGGCATTGGTTGCTACACCGGCATGCATTGGTTGCTATCGGCATGCATTGGAAGCTATCGGGCGGCCGGCATGCATAAGAAGCTACTCGCATATGTAGGTTGCTACTGACATGCGTAGGAAGCTACTGGCATGCGTAGGAAGCTACCGACATGTATAGGAAGCTACAGGCATGCATTGGTGCTGCTACCGACTTCCATAGGTTGCTACCGGCATGCGTTGGAAGCTACTGGCATGCATTGGTTGTTGCGATGGTTTGCTATCGGCTTCCATAGGTAGATGCCAACATGCATAGGAAGGTATCGGCATGCATAGGTAGCTACCGCCATGCATAGAGCATGGAGCATGGGAAAATAAACAAACCCTAATCTTAAAAGCCTAAACTTACAAACCCTATAACATGTAAAAGAATAAGAGAAGAAACATGTAAGAAAGAGATCTCTTACCTTGTGAGCTTTGTATGTGTTGAAAATCTACAAAATTAAACCAACAAACCTAATCTTAAAAGCCTGAAACTTACAAACCCTATAAACATATAAATGCATGAAAGAAGAAACATACAAGAGAAAGAGATTTGTTGTGAGACTTGTATGTGTTGAAAACCTACAAAATTAAACAAAGTCAAGAAAAAAAATTATTAAGAAAAATCAAGATCTCTTACCATATGAATCTTTAATGGAGAGCTCTTAATCAGGAAAAAAGAAGAAGGGAAAAAGAAAAAAAGAAAAACTTAAAAGAGAGAAAAGAGAGGAAATACTCAAAAGATAGCTTTCGTGGAAAGCTTGTTTGCATATTAGGAGATAAATGAAAACAATAGACATACCTTGCTTGAGCTTGAGGAAGATAGGGTAGGAGAGATAGAAGTGATAGACAAGGCAAAAACCTTCAAAAAAAAACTCAAAGTACAAGTTTATTGTATTTAAAACATAAAACTACGCGGCAGCAAAGAAGTGGCAAAAAAGCGAGATGTTTTTACAGTATAGCAGCATTCTTTTGTTGCTATAGATGTTGCTGAACAACGCTTTTTCGTTGCTTGGCAACGATATTCGCTGTTGGGTAGTCATTTTTCGTTAATAAATATGTTGCTTAAGCAGTGATAGATCGTTGCTGAGCATCTTGAAAACCCCCCGATATTTTCTTTCCAAAAATGCTGCTATGCTTCCGATGTGTTGTAGTGTTAGAAATCCTTTTTCCCTTTTAAAGGCTGTTTGAAGGGATACTATGGGCTTTTTATGCTTTGTCCATTAGCATGCTATATTGAGCGTATGCCATTGAAACTGAGGGCCATGTGTCATGGAGGACGCATCGGCCCATTGCTTCTTTGTGTTGTAGCTCTTTTGTGGATATGAATGCAATGTCACTTTATGGAGGTCATCTTTATTGAATCATCGAGGTTCATGAGGATCGTGGAGGAGCAGTAGTGCACCTACCATTAAAATCTCTAGCACGAGAGGTTGGGTGGTGTGTTATGGAGGAGGCTATAGCAGTAGTGCAACTCCACTAGAATGTTTGGGAAAGTGGTGTCAGAAGCCTCAAATTTGAAGCCTTGGGGGAATCCTTCCTAAAGCATTTTACTTGATATAAGGGGACATAAAATTTTACCCTTCAACTCCCTTAAAGTTTTACCCTTGGAAAGGAAAAACAAAAAGCTGTATTTTGAAAAATCCTTGAGTGTGCCCTTCTTTGATATAAGGAAAGAAATCTTGAGTGATATTTGGCCCTTCAAAACAAGAAAAAAGTTTCAAATTTGAGGCCAACTGCGGCACAACGGGGCGGCTCGACATCTTTAAAAATAGCCAGTTAGACTCACATTGAAGAGAATTTCAGTCGATGGAGGTAAATATTAAAATAGTGTAAAAAATGTATGCCGATGGGAATCAATTTGTACCATCTACGGACCACGACACTTGAACGCTTCGTAAGAATTTGAAGAGATTTCATCAAGGTAAAAACAAAATAACATTCTAGTGTATTTGTACTGTGGCCAGAATTAAGAAAAAATGGTTGAGATCTTAAGTAGTCCTTATTTTAAAGAATGATTTTTCATATATTTTAGTTATAAAGCCGGCATATTGTAAAGATTTTAAAACAAAAACCAAATAGATTTAAGATTTGTCCTTATTTTGATTGATTGAAAAACATGTTTTTGTTGAGAGCACTAACTTTCATCAAGTAATCAATGTAATGAGTTATCATCTATGTGTAGTGGTCTTTCTTAAGCAATTAGCATCCAGAGCACTAACTTTCATCAAGTAATCAATGTAATGAGTTATCATCTATGTGTAGTGGTCTTTCTTAAGCAATTAGCATCCAGAGCACCGTGTAGGCCTTAAATTTGAAGCCCAATGGAAGGTTTCATCCAAAAGTTTTTGAAACTTTTCCTATTTACTTTGGAATTCAAGATGGTGTTTTCCCATTTGTTTTAAGCTTCAACACATTACACTATCTATGGTAATCATGAGTTCATCTAAGGAAAGCAACCCAAAATGCCATGCTAGGGTCCAAAGCAAGCTTGTTTTTTTGGAGAATAATACGATATTTGGTTTCACAATGACAAGGTAAACTTTTTGGCATTAATCTCAACACTGCTATTAGTGACTTTTTTTCAAAAACTGGCTGCCTATATTAAGAGGTTAGAAAGAGATAGGTTACAACATGTTGAGAACTCTAATGAGACCAATGTCCATGCACATGACATATAGTTCCGCAGGCCCTGAGCTTGCCTTTGACGTTATTGAGAAGTTTCTCTAGCTGTGTAACTAGCTTTTCCCTCTTTTTGTGAGTGTGACTTTCAAAAGGCATAGAGTGCTTTGATGAGCAACTTCCTTTATCTTTTTTCTACAGCCGATGAAGCTTGGTGTCCAGGTCTTTCAACCGTCTTTGTATGCATCTTTCACCTACATGAATCTAGTTCTCTTTCGGCCTGAAACTGTTAGTAGGCATACTATTAAAAATGGAATCAAGTCTATTTAACCACAAGCACCATAACATTTCGGTTCTTAAGACAGCCCATAGTTCCAAGGTGCAACCAATGCTTTCTCCAAGTAACAAGTTTTTCCAGCCAAGGGTGTAGCCATTCCATAGCTGAATGCACTTGGCCAATGACTCGAAACATTTCTTTGCAATAGGGCAGTGCATGAAAATGTGCAGGTCATCCTCCACCTCCTTGCATCTGTGGCACTTCCCATCCCCTATGTAAAGTCTGAAGGCTTTAAGCTGGGTCCAAATAGCTTTGAACAACATGACCAACCAATCTAGGCATGCTTTTTTTGGTTCCACATAATTATTCCATAGCTTATCAAATAGAAAATACCATTGCGATCTGTCCAGAAGGATTTTCCATCTCTTGTTTAGAGTGCAATGGATAGGATCAGTCCTCTGTTTGGGGGGAATAGGGAGAAGTCCTTTTTGATTCTTCCATTGGAAAGCTTTGTGCGCTGGCATATCTTTAATCGAAAGCAGCCAGGTGTCCGATTGGTGCCATAATCTGATTCTACCCCAATAAGGTCTAATTCTGCATATGAGACATTATAATCTCTGATCAGATCAGCTCTGGACATCCAAGAATTGATGTCTCTGTGTCCCAAATATCCCATCAATAGAGCAGATTCCTTTCCTGTGCATGCTCAAAGCCGCTTCAGCTTGGGCATTACCAATGGGGGGGAGGGGAATGCTTGGCCACCAGATAGAGTCTGTCCCATGTACACCCCATGTGTAACTAGGCTTCTCAGACAGGATAAGTTTAGTCTTGATAGCATTCCAAGCGGACCAAAGCGAATGGACCAATTGGCTGCCAACCAGTTTCACTAAGTATTTGCTAGCCATAATTGTGAGTGGGAGGAGCTTCTTCCACTTGGGGGATTGTTTGAGCTGGAATTGTTCAAGATTTCTAGTGATCAACCAGGCCCAGTCTTTAGAGGGGTAGAGACAGCTTCTCAGCACCCACTTGGCAGCCATTCTATTAGCCAGATTGGACACGTCTTTGATTCCAAGGCCCCCTTTACCTGTTTTCAAGCAGCACCATTCCCACCTGACTTTAGGGATTTTCCTAATCCAGGGGTCTCCTCCCCATAGATAGTTCCTGCATAGCCTTACGAACTGCAATAGATCAGAGTCTAGCGATCTCCAGCAGCTAAGAAAGTATTTGATAGAAGGGATAATGAAGTGGTTGATTACCATCTTTCTACCCCCATGTTTAGATGCCTTTTCTGCCATCTGGTAAGTTTCTCTTCCACCTTGTTTAGAACCCACATCCATCTTTGCTTAAGGGTGACCTTGAATCCCATGGGAATGCCCAATAATCTAAAAATTACTCCTTCTTCTGGAAGGACTTTACAACCAGCTTGAATCAGCCAGTCTCAGGAGGCTTGTCAATAAGGGTCATGATACCTGTTTTTTATGGTTAATGACTGAGCCAGAAGCCTTGCAGTAAATGTCCAAGCACTCCCAAAAGCACTTAATGCTTAGCTGAGTATTGGCAACCATGGCATTAGTATCATCAGCAAACATTTGGGTGCATAGCTGTTTATTATTGGGAAGAGAGATACCATTCATTTCCCCTTTGTCCATCCTATCTTTACTCAGCCAGTTCAGACCATCTGTAGCAATAGCATAGAGGAGGGGTGCTAGAGGGTAGCCTTGTCTGATAGATTTGGTCAGGGATAAAGCGTTAGAGAGCACACCATTGACGTTCACCCTAGCCGTGGCATTCCCAAAAAGAGTACTCACCATCTGGATGAAGTGCTGACCTGCACCCATGTGTTTAAGCGATTCTAGAACATAATGCCAACCGAGCCTATCATAGGCTTTATCAAAGTCAATTTTGAAGAAGATGTAGTCCTATTCAGATTCTTCTGCATACTCCATACCCTCCCACAATGTGATAATGGCATCCAGAATGTACTTTCCTTTGATGAAGCCCTTCTGCTCCTGTCTGATCCAATTCTTTAGATGACTGCACAATCTCAGCGCTAGGGCCTTGGCAAATATTTTGTAGGCACAGTTTAACATGGTAATCGGTCTCCAATTGCTCAAGTCATTCTTCTCCCCTTTCTTAAACAAATCATTTTTTATTTTAAAAATCCAAAATCATTTTACAGAGAGAGAGAGAGAGAGTGTGTGTGTAAAATGATTTTGGATTTTTAAAATAAAAAATGTTTTGATTTGTTATATATATATATGTATGTATGTATGTATATGTATATATGTATATATATGTATATGTATATGTATAAAATCGCTAGCACGTACGAGAGGTTGTGTTGTGAAGCCTTGGGAATCTTTCCTAAGGCATTTTACTTGAGATAAGGGATGTCTTATGTCTCTTCAATCAATTCAATAAATTGACCGCCCATAGGTGGGTCTGGGCCACTCGTTAAAATAAAAAGAGGGGCAAAGTATTCCGTCCTCCGCTCAGCCAGTATAGCCTTCATGTATTCCTTATCCAGATTTTTTTTTTAAATGCGAGACTTTTTTTTTAATGGAAGATTTTTATTGATGTCTCTTCAATCAATTCAATAAATTGACCGCGGTCTGGGCCACTCGTTAAAATAAAGAGAGGGGCAAAGTATTCCGTCTTCCTCTCAGCCTACCGCCTTCCTTTGCTTTCGCTTGCACCATGCCGTCGACGAGCAGCGTGCTTGTGGCCTCCCAGTCTAAGATAGTTCCTGCTGTTCCACAGCCACCCCGCATACACTACATCTCAAACCTGGCCATCCTCAACTCGAGCAACGCGTTCGGCCAAGGCATCTGGTACTACTCGCGGGCACCCTCGCCCCTCACCTCCACGGAGTACGTACATTTGCTCAAGTCTTCCCTGGCGAAGCTCCTTGTGCACTGTCCTTGGCTGGCCGGCAGGGTGATGTTTTCTGAGGAGGATGGCCGCTCATATGTGGTCTCCAGTGCTGCAGGCATGTTTTCTGAGGAGTTTGTGGAGGCGTACACAGAAGCGGCTTTGGAGGTGGGCTGGAGTAATGTGGACAACTACATCGAGAAGGCGCTGGTCCCTCGCGGCCAAAACATTCTCATAACTGACTACGCCTCCACTCCCTTGTTTATGGTCCAGCTAACAGTCTTCAAGTGTGGGGGGCTCTCCATATCGTTCACTAGCGCCGAGATATTTGGCGACGGCATGTCATATCTGTTGACCTCATGATTGCCTGGTCGGAGCTGCACCGCGGCTTACCCATAAGCAAGCCTCTGTGCTTCGCCGGACATTTACTCAAGGCGAGATACCCTCCTACCGTCACACTCCCGCCCACGAGAGACTACAGAGCCTCCAGCCGCCCCCCACCATTGGGAGATCAAAGCCACCCTTACACTACTGTCCCTAGCCTTCTCTACGATACTAGCAACGCCAAGGACGACGTCATCTGCCAGGGATTCCATCTCAGCTCCTCCCAAGTCTCTCACCTTGTCCGCTGCATCGAACAAGGACCCTTTGCGTATGGTAAGACTACATCAGATCTTGCTTAGACAAAAGTTCGAGATGAAGGATCTGGGAGAGCTCAGATATTTCTTGGGCATTGAGGTGATTGGGTCACCACATGGTATTGGATTACTGCAGAGACAGTATGGCTTGGACATGTTGTCCAAGTATGGTATGATAGGCTGTAAGCCTATTTCTGTGTGCCATTGGATCAGAATGGCAAGTTGAGTGCAGATTCAGGAGAGATCTTGGAGGATCCTACTATGTATAGGCGTATAGTAGGAAGCTTGATCTATATGACGATCACCAGACCAGATTTGAGCTATGCTGTTGGGTTGGTGAGTCAGTTTATGCAGGTTCCACGGAAACCGCATTTGGATGCAGTGAGACGTATACTGAGGTATGTGAGGTCTACTTTGCATTGTGGATTATTCTATGAGACTGGGACAGAGATATGTGTACATGGGTACACAGATGCTGATTGGACTGGTAGTATCTCAGATAGAAGATCTACCAGTGGATTCATGTTTTCTTTGGGGAGTGCTGCTGTGACTTGGAGCAGCAAGAAGCAGCCTACGGTTGCTCTATCGAGTACAGAGGCCGAGTACAGAGGAGCTGCTATGGCAGCATGTGAGGTAGCTTGGTTGAGAAAGCTACTTGCAGATTTGGGTCTATCAGTGGTGGATAGACAAGTTGTCATTTTCTGTGACAACATTAGCAGTATACAGTTGGCCAGGAACCCAGTCTTTCATGCTCGTACGAAGCACATAGAGGTCCACTACCACTTCGTCAGAGAGAAGGTCTTGGCAGGAGATCTTGACCTTGTTTATGTCAGCACAGAGGATCAGGTAGCTGACATCTTCACCAAAGCATTGGGTACAGAGAAGCTCCGCAGATTCAAGGCTTCACTTGGTGTACATGAGATGGAGTTGAGCTCGAGGGGGAGTGTTGAGATATCGAGCTCATCTAGTGAGGCGGTGGACACTGATGACCCGCCTAGGAGATAGGCCCCACACTTACACCACTGGCATGGTTGGTGAGATCATGAGTGATATGCGGCCAGTGGGATGACAGGCTGTGTGACAGCCATTCTAGAGACTGGCATAGTTATAGCGCCAGCTCATTTAGTCGGGTTCACACTATAGAGAACCCGTGTATGTATTGGTTGAGTACCTTTCATATTATGTGTACTCTTATCTTGTATATGGTGTGTTGAGTGTTGAGTAGAGAAGAAGAAGATTTTCAGCCTCTCACCTTGTGTGTTCTCTATTAGGGTTTTGTGAGTATGTGTGTGCTTGCAAGAGCTCAAGCTCTCTTCCCCCCTGCATCTTTTCAGGAGGGAGCTTGCTTGCCTATTGGTTCTAGAACTCATGTTTTACTAGGGCGATCAAGGTTCTAGAAAAGAACCGGCTCCCTCTCTATAGCTATATCTCTCTCACTCCTAGGCCTGCCCCCCTCTAGGCATGTCCCCCATGTCTCTCTCTCTCTCCCTTCTCTCTCTTTCCCACTCTCTCACACACACATACACACACACGTGCACACAATCCTCTCCCTCTCTCTCGCATGTACACACACTCTCTCTCAAATGTTGAAACTCTCTCTCTTACACACACACATGTACACACCCCCTCTCTTTCTCTCTCTCTCTCTCTCTCTCTCTCTCTCTCTCTCTCGCGTCCGCGCGCACACACACACACACACATACACACATGAACCTCTCCCTCTCTCTCCCAGGCACACACACTCTCTCTGAAATGTTGAAACTCTCTCTCTCACAAACACACATGTACACACCTGCTCTCTCTCTCTCTCTCTCTCACACACACACACACACATACACACACACACAAGTGCGCACACGCACACATGCACACACTCCCTTTGTCTCCTCACACTCTCCCACACATAGAAGCTCTCTCTCTCTCTCTCTCTCTCTCTCTCTCTCTCTCTCTCTCACGCACACACACACACACACACACACATGAAAATGATGTTCTTTTGGATAGATGAGGAGAAAAAAATGCATTTCATGGGCTATATAAGCATGGTTGCTTTGTGGTGTAATTTATTTTGAGCAAGTAAACTAAATTTGCTTGTGTGTTGAGCTGAAAGCTAGCAGAAGCAAAAGGGGGCTAGGGTTCATATCTGCTTTGGGGCCACTTCTTCTCGCTTCTTGTTGACTTGGCTAGGGAGCTGCTTGACGATCTCATTGTAGACGATGCACTTGATGTACTTGATACCTCCTTGCAAGCAACAGTTGGGGCGGACTTCGATGAAAGCTTCGCAATTGTGATGGCTACGGTTGGACATGCAAACATATAAAGAAAACCAATGCCTATCACCATTGCTCCTGGCTTGCCAATGTGAAATCTTAGCATTCTTCCTCTTTAAGCTTTAGCTTGCCATGAAGCCTGAACCAGCAAGCAAAATTTCATAGTCCATGTGGTAGCACTTGTTGACCTGGCTGGAGAGCTGCTTGACGATCTTGTGCAAGGCACACTTGATGTACTTGATGTCCTCCTTAAGGACAAATAGCCGAGGTGGACTTCGATGAAGGCTTCACAACTGCGATGGCTATGGCCACACATGCAAACATATACAGAAAAGAAATGCCTCTCACCATTGCTCCTGGCTTGCCAACGTGATTAACAAAGTGAAATCTTAACATTCTTCCTATTTAAGCTTTAACTTGCCAGCTAGCAAAACTGAAACATCACACTCCATGTGGTAGCACCACCTCCTTGCTCCATGTCAGCCATTTCAGCTCTCTCATTCTCAAGCTTGCCACGTTGCAAAATTAGTCTCTTAATAATATGTAATAGATGGCCCACATGCACCGCCTATTTTCCTTCTTTATAGTTTTTTGTTTCCATCATTGTACTTTGCATTTTTCTCGTAGAGGAATGCTGATGTGATTTGCATAGTTCACATGGATTTTTTGTAATTTTAAAAATGGTAGATATATATTCATGTCATCCATACTAGTTACAATACTAGTTACACATATCTTCCATAACATGGGCAAGTGAGGTTGCCATTTAGATATGCCCTCAATGAGTTCCACACTATGTATATCAAGGTTGCATCATGAGAGATCACTCACAATATGTGCAAGTGAGGTTGCCATTTAGACATGCCCCCTATGAGTTTCACACTACGGAATATCAAGATTGCATCATGAGAGATCACCCACAAGACATAATTTATAGTTTTGAGCTAATGGCTACAATTGGACACATCTAATTAGGGCCACTTTTACGGGACTATAAATACTTAAAGCTTATGTAGAAGTGAATTTTTATCATCATGGAAGGATGCACTTCTCTTTGATAGACGATGATTTTGTGAATCTCTCTCTCTCTCTCTCTCTCTCTCTCTCTCTCTCTCTCTCTCTCTGTGTGTTATCAATGCACTCTAGATTGCACCAGATTATCATGGGGCCATTTCCTTGGATTTTGCATGCCTCAAAATTCCTTTTGATCCAAGAGGTTGCATATATAGCCTCATCATCGATGGGATCCCTCTATCCTTTCCATTTGACCCAGGGAGTCATATGATTCATACACGGGTCTTCCGCTACATTCAGTCATGGATGTCATATATAGCCTCTTGCATATGTTTTATGCACGACCACCCTTTGATTTTGAGGAAAAAATCATTGTAGAAGGGGATGGTTTGTAACAAAGTGTCCTAGTGGTGCACATGCACATGGGGGTGGGCCTAGGCACATGGGGGTGGGCCTAGGCACATGGGGTTAGGGTCCATTTACACATGTGGGGCACATGGGGCCCTAGGGGTATAAACATGGGGCCCTAGGGGTATAAACATGAGATTACTATCATGTACTAGGATCTTTTACTCACTTTATGACATTTGGACATCTATTCTCCTTGGAACATGTGTTTCGATATGGATATGGTGCAGACGCCCATGAGTGCTCTAGGTATTGCTCCCTATGATGAGCTTCCTCTAGGTGAGAGGCTAACACACCACACTTCCATAGTTTCTTGCAGTACTCTTTATTTTGTTTTTTTGTGTATTTCTTTTATCGCCTTCGCAGTAGCGGCGACAGGACATCCTCATTACAGGAGTCATAGTACTTGAATGCGTAGACTACCATGGATTACTTAATGAATAGTATCCCAATGGTAGGTGGTATGATTAAAGAGAAGTTAGTAAAAAAATGGGGTTAGGAAGCAAGTGGAGAGGATGGAATTCTGGAGGGACAAGGAGGCAACACGCATGGAGACTGCTTTCACTCTGAGATGCTAGATGTCGATGGCGATGTTCATGAAGATCTCGCACCTTTGCCAAGAGACCGTGATGGGTATCTTGGCTCCCTTGGATGTTGAGTCATCAAGTAACGGTGTTCTCTCTTTTTGTTTTGGTGCGTTGTCTTATTTTCATTGAAGCACTCGGATCCTATGTGGATAGGAGTGGTAGTTTATTTGGCGAGGATCCATAGGTGTTTAGCCAAAGAAGAATTTTTGGGGTAGGATGGATTAGGCATGAAGCAAGTTTATTGGGGTGAATCGGGAGTGATTAAGAAGATCGAGCTGACGGGTCATACCATTGACCAGGCTTGCACCCACCATGGTCCCCCCATCCAGAGATGTACCTAGATGGTTGTCGATGATGAAGCTTTGTGTGGTGTGTGTGCATAGGACAGAGCCCCAGTGAGATTTGCAGGTGTTGTGCATGGGCAAGGGCAAAAGGTGTGCCTATAGTCCTAATCACCTAGAGACTCTTTTGTTTTTTTTTTGTTATTGATCAGCACCCCTACGAGGGTTTTGTATTGAGTGGCCCATGTGGCGAGAGTTGTGAGCTTACCTTTGAGGTTATCTTTGAGTGGTTGGATAAGCTCAACCATGTGTAGCACTGCCCCTTGGGTCGGTGGCGAAGTTGAGGGGCGGGTGGAGCTTCGTGGACAAGGCTCCGTGGGTTGAAAGGGTTGGGCGAATTGAGCTTTGGAGGGCCCATGGGTTGGGTGTGGGCAAGTTTGTAGGATGTTGTCGAGGAGGAGGGGACTTGCGTGCCTATTGGTTCTAGAACTAGTGTCTTACTAGGGCAATCAAGGTTCTAGAAAAGAACTCGGATCCCTCTCTACAGCTATCTCTCTCTCTCCTTCACTCTCTCTCACTCCTAGGCCTGCCCCCCTCTAGCATGGTGCCATCTCTCTTTCTCTCTCTCTCTCTTTCTCTCTTTCTTGCTCTTACACACACACATACACTCACACACATGCACATGATACTCTCCCTCTCTCTCTCGCGCACACACTTTCTCTCTCAAATATTGAAACTCTCTATCTCTTACACACACATGTACACACCCGCTCTCTCTCTCTCTCTCTCTCTCTTTCTCTCTCTCTCTCTCTCTCGCTCTCTCTCGCGTGCGCGCGTGCACACGCGCACACACACACACAGAGACATGAACCTCTCCCTCTCTCTCACGCACACACACATTCTCTCAAATGTTGAAACTCTCTCTCTCACAAACACACATGTACACACCTGCTCTCTCTCTCTCTCTCTCTCTCTCTCTCTCACACACATACACACACACACACACAAACACAAACACACACACACACACGCACATGCATGCACACACTCCCTCTCTCTCCCCTCACGCTCTCCCACACATAGAAGCTCTTTATCTCTCTCTCTCTTACACACGTATGCACAAACACACACACACACACACACACACATGAAAATGATGTTCTTTTTTGGATAGATGAGGAGAAAACAAAATGCATTTCATGGGCTATATAAGCATGGTTGCTTTGTGGTGTAATTTATTCTGAGAGCAAGTAAACTAAATTTGTTTGTGTGCTGAGATGAAAGTTAGTAGAAGCAGAAGGGGGATAGGGTTCATATCTGCTTTGGGGCCACTTCTTCTCGCTTCTTGTTGACCTGGCTGGAGAGCTGCTTGACGATCTCATTGGCAGACGATGCACTTGATGTACTTGATTCCTCCTTGCACAAGCAACAGCCGGGGGGCAGGCTTCGATGAAAGCTTCGCAATTGCGATGGCTATGGTTGGACACGCAAACATATAAAGAAAACCAATGCCTATCTCCATTTCTCATGGCTTGCCAATGTGATTAACGAAGCGAAATCTTAGCATTCTTCCTCTTGTGCCATACTCTTGTGCTGGGAGATGGGCTGTATAGGGCTGTCGGGTATGGCTGACTGGGTATAGTCTTCGTTGAGTGTGTCGGGTGTCGGCCATTGGGGGGGTAATGAGGGTTTATATAGGGGTTGCTATAGGTGTATGAGTGCAAGGAAAGAGAGAAAAGCAGGGTACAAAGGACGATGTATGGTGAAATTACACTGGTCTATGGCTACATGAGTCTAGGGAAAGCGGTGGTCCTTGTACCCGGGCCAAAGGTGGGGTACGCATGTACATTCTGAGTGAGTGGTCCCATGGGTGTCCACGTGGCGGTGAGTGGGGACCATACGCTAGGGTGGCCGGCCTTTGGTCCTTACACGGCCATTGTATGGGCGCTCAGGTATGTGTACGGTATCTTTTTGGGGCATTGGCCTCAATATGCGTGCCAATGGGCCCGATCGGCTCGGCGAAAATATTTTTCGATGAAATTTTCTGGGGTATTCCCTGGTCATAGGGGTGCCGTGCATTCGTCAATCGGACACCTGGACATGCATTTATTAAGGTCAGAAGTGTACCGTACTTGAACTAAAAATTTATGTAGAGGCTTATTGTGGTGTCCATTTTGAATGCTATAAAATCCTACATTAGGGTAAAAGCACATGGAGATTCCAAATTTGGACTCAAATTTTTAAGATTCCAAGTGGAAAAAGCTCAATTATTAAAATTGATAATTTTTACACTATAAAAAGTTCCATAAATTTATCTATTAAATAGACATATATTATTATTAAAGATGGGCATGTTACGTAGAATATCTTTAATTTCAAAGTATCCTAGATCATATCTTGGATCTTTGATTTGTTTTGTGCCTCTTGCCCCTATATGGGCTTATGCGATGCTTTTTGGAAGGGCCTTGACATTTGATTCATGCTAAATGGGGCTTGTCCTGGTGCATTGATGTCTCTTGGTTACCGAGCTATTGATGATTTTTATACTAATGTTGTCAATTGATAGTGCATAGCATCAAATATCTTGGCGCGGACATGTGGTGTTCACTCTTTGGTGGGATTCTAATCATTGATGAGTCCAACATAGAAATCAAGTGGGTTAGGAGTCTCATCAATGATTAGCTCTAACTAGCCTCATAGGAGTTGTTCCTAGTGGGGTTCGTTGAGGAGATAACACTAGCAGTGGAATCTTTGTATCCCTATAATGATTCCTAAATATGAATGAATTCTTGTTAGTGTAAGCTACATCAACACCACTGGGAGCTAGATCTAGTAAGGCTTTAGTCTGAGGAGGCACTTTTGGCAAAGTTGGAATTCCTACCATTCTCATGATTCTCTAGGCATGGTAGTAGTTGGTTGATTCATGATTAAATCAATTTGGTCTAGCTCTTATAATTGTTCATGAGCTGTGTGGTTATACTTCTACAAACATCACACCATGCCATTTCAGGTAAGGGAGCTATATGAGGATGTTCCATCTCTCTTAGAGAAACCTTGAATACTCCTTTGAGTCCTTTGATCATAGCATTTACTATGTGGGTGAAAGAATGCAAAGGTGTGGTATATTTTCAACAATCATTGGTTGTTGCTACTACTTGAAGAAGCTACTATTAGTATATAAAATAGAATAATGTCATATTTAATAACTTCTTTATTGCTTTTTAGACATTTCAAATGTTTAATAAGATTTAATGAACATTTTTTTATTCTCTAACAATGCCTAGAAGTGTTTCACAACAACCGATTGGTTTTTGGTACTCTAGTTGTTCAGCCTTCTTTGAATCGTGGCTCTTAATGCTAGGTTCAGTTTTGGTCAATGATTTTGACCTTGGCTGTCTATGGATGGGATTCCCAAAAAGTTGTAAAAATCAAAGTTTGTGGCATCCAAGCAACACTCTACTAGTAGCATGCCTCCTGGCATACAACACATCATGTAGTTTCTTTCTTTTCAATTGAAAACCAAGAAAATATACCTAGAAACTAAGAGGTAATAAATGTTAAAAAGAGAAAAGTGCATGAGTCTCACCCAGGTTGTAACCCCATCCTCTTGTGTAAAAAGCTCGTAAAAAGTATGGCAACATTATAACCTAGAGGGAAAGTTGAGATGGACCACTCCAACTATAGTAGATAATAGATTATAGGAATTAATGGCAATAAAATAACATTTAGCTCACTAAGAAATCTTGTGAACTACTAAAACTAGCACTGGTCTAATCAAAGGAGCTCCAAAGCTCTTTGGAAGAAACTAGTAAGCAAGGTACACTGCATACATATGCTCACCAAGATCCTATCCAAGAACAAACTACCATAGTTTGGCTTGATTTCTCCTCAGTTGAATAATGGTAGGACACCTACTACTTACTGTTCATGTTTTTGGAAAGGATTAATGTAATCTCTCACTGATTTATGTTCAAGTTTCTTGAATTGATAAATTAAGTTACAGAGTTATGCTTAACACATGTCTTGGAAAATCCTATTATAAATGCTAGCCCCATGTCTTCCATGGTTTCTCTTTGTGAATCTTCTAGTATTTGGAGCCATAGCAAATCATTGTTTTCTAGGGTTAGGCCAAAAGCGTATATCTTTGTGTTTGAGGATTGGCCAACCTTTTGGCTGTATAAAATTCCTTAAAAATGGCTAGATGGTTGTATGGATCTCCCATTCCATCAAACTTGAAAATTATCTTGGCTTTGAGAAAGGGACTTATCCTCATCCTAGGGATGGCCTTACTCCACTTCCTCTCTCATTCCCCTTATGGGCCACTAGAATGACATCTATAGTTCTTCTTGTCTCCTAGGATATGTGAGTTTTGGGCCCTATTTTAGTTATTTAAAGATGATGCCCCTCTACAATGTCCCACTGCTCTCCAAGCAAGGCAACCATGTCATCACCTAGTACTTTCTTGCACACAAACATGGTAAGTGTTTGTGAGAAAGTAAATTGTACAGTAAGATCTCCTCAATCTCATCTTTTGGTCTTCTTCGTGGTGTAGCCATATCAATTGTGAAGCTATAGTAGTAAGATTAGGGTTGCGCAAATGAGATAGAGAAAGAAAACGCAAAGATACTATGTAGATTAGGGTTTTGGGCTTGATGGTTTCATTACGGTTGGGAAAATGAGATAGAGATGGAAGAGGAAGGGAGGAAGAGTTTAATTTGGATGTTCAAGAGGGAAAGCAGACTTGAAAATGAAAATTTTGACTACAATAAAATTTGAGATGGGTTTTTGGGGGGGAAAGTGAGTTTTGGGGGAATCTCAAAAATTTTAAAATTTTAAGGATTTTTTGAGCCACGAAAATGGTGGGACCATACCTACCCTAAACCCCCTACTTTTTTAGAGGAACAAGTGTAATTATTAGTACTGAAAGCCTAGTCCCCCTCCCTACATCCTAGTCTCCCTTCCTATATTCAAAGGAGACCAAATGTGCACAATCCTCTATTCCTATTAGTCCGTTGGTGATTACTTTCATTAACAAAAGGCCTAAAATATGTCCAAATGACCCCTAATGATCTTTGTTTGAGGATTGGCCACCCTTTTGGCTATATAAAATTTCTTTAAAATGGCTAGATGGATGTATAGATCTCCCATTCCATCAAACTTGAACATTATCTTAGCTTTGAGAAAGGGCCTTATCCTCATCCTAGGGATGGCCTTACTCCACTTCCTCTCTCATTCCCCTTATGGGCCAGTAGAATGACATCTATAGTTCTTCTTGTCTCCTAGGGTATGTGAGTTTTGGGCCCTATTTTAGTTGTTTCTAGTACAAGCTCCATAAGCCATCATGTGCCTAGGTTCAACTCTAGAATCTAAGTATAGGATGGTCCTTCATAATCATAGACTGATATCCCAAAAGACATTTATCTTGGTTGCTCAGGGGGTACAAAGATCAAACACATCATTACTGGTACTCTAGGAGATAGTGGTATACTTAAGGCTCTATATTTCTTGTGGCTCTCTCAACTCTTGTGGTTCCCCATCCTAATTGTATTGGTACTATTAGATCAACTAGGCTTATTAATCTAGTTCTTTCTAAAGGCTCTTACAAAATGGTTCTCATTCCAATGGAAACCAAATGTTCCTCTCATATAGGGTTTTGGAGGGAAGCGTGACTTTGGCTTGAGGTCTAAAGGTTGTTTGCCTCGTGGAATAAAATGAAAATTTTCTTCTCATCACATAGCTTCTTAGTCTTGAGGAGAGGTCCTCACTTCACTTGGCCTCCCAATTCTATAATATAGGTTTGTAGTCCCCCTACCCACCATAGCTTCATATCCTCCTCACTTCATCTTGAATCGTTCTAGGGATGTATGTGTTACCATCCTCATTTGCATACTAGTTGGATGATGACACCTCCTCACTAGGGGTGCAGTCCAAAACCTATGGTTTCCATCCACATCCCTCTATCCAATGGTAACTTTAAAGAGATTACCCCGAGCATCCTCTATAGGTCTAGGTTTCCTTAAATAGCTTAGACTCTCTCAAAAATAATATTTCCATTACATTCAGAGGCTAAGTCTCAACCGACTCTATGTGAGCTCTTGAGATTTTTTATCAATGGTTCCATGTGAATGTGTATAAAATTTTGGATAGACATGGGAGGCTCTAATTTGTAGCCTTTGGTATTCACTCTTCAGAGTTTTTCAGTGCACAAGCAGTTTATGTAAGGCCTTTCAACCTTTTTAGACATGACCCTAACGCCTATTATTCAAAATTTCTCCTAGGACCTCTGTGATAACCTCGTTGAATTTTGCATACAAATGTAGCTTATATTATGGGTTTTCAAGTGTTAGAAGCTATGGATGCTCATCTAGGTTGCATGCCATGGATCACCTTGTTTGGCCTTGTTTTGTCTTAACGCTCAAATAGTATAGTGGTTTTTAGAAAACAAAACTTTTCCCACTCGTGAGAGGTTAGGGGGAAACCCATCTGTGTGAGACAATGCTTCAAATTAGAAATTTTAGAGTCTAGGGGAGACCCATCTATGTGAGACGCTTCAAATTGGCAACTGTAAAAGTAGAGAAGTGTGCCTTTCATAATGCATAGACAAATAGATCCTCAAGTCTTGTCATCCCTTAGTATAAAACAAACTCTTCTCTGGTACACCTAACACATCTTTTGGTCAGTTAATACATTGAAAGACAAGATGCACACGTACTCCATCTAGGGTAGATACAACCTATAAATAATCTTATTAATATTTTTTAAGATCAAATAAAGTCCAGATCTTGGAGGTAACTTTTAGACTTTTTTAGTCTACATTACTAAATCTTTTGGAATTCTCAAGTAAACCCATTGACCTTGTTCCTTATTCTAGGACTCTAGTTGATCAACATGTAATTGTTCTCTATCTTGTGCACTTTTTATGCTCTCTCTTGAAAACTACATGTAGTACTGCTACTTCAAGAAGTAAACCATAGAACCAACTCAGAATTTCTCTAATCATGCATAGGGGTGCATCATCATAAAACGGCTTACCTTAGTAGAGCATACCACTTAGCCCTATGTAAGTGAACTCTACTAAAATGAAAGATACTCTTTGTACTTAGAATGCCTCATAGAGATATATATACATAACATGTCCTCCACGGTCTGATTCACATGTTCTCTATCTACCCATTAGATGCAAGAGGGTCTGATGATCTCATACTCAGCTTAGTGTCCAATTTTGTGACCACCTTATGCCAAAATTTCCCATGGAATATAGGATCTTGAGCAACTAGTAAGCCATAAAGGCTAAATAACTTCTCAAAGCAAGCCACACATCTGATGATTTTTTTTGTAGGAAGAATTATCGGCATCTTACTGAGTCAATCACAATCACCTGAATGGCATATTTATTCTCCCCAAATTACATGGTAAATCCAACCACAAAATCTATAGAGATACTCTCCCATTTTTTTCGAGGTATTTCCAATGGATAGAACAAGATATACAGAAATATTATGCCATTTATTTTGAGGTTTTTTTTATACAACAAGATATATAGAAATATTGTGCCATTTCTTTCTTGGTAATTTTAATGGATACAAAAGCCACCATATGCCAAACGCTCAAGCCACCACATGCCAAATGCTCAAACCACCACATGTCAAATGCTTTAGCTTCTTATTGACTTGGCATAGTTGATAATTATGGACATATTTGTTAGCATTATCCTTCATCTTTAGCCACAAGAAATGTCTTCTTACTAAATCCTCAGTCCTAAGTACCATAAGATGCCTTGCGTGCCCACCATGGCACTCAACTCCTTGTCATGACATATTAACATCACATACATAGACCTTTCCCTTTTGAAAGAGCAATCCATTACTAATAGAAGACTATCTCAATCTAATACTCATTGGGGTCATCCCATCCTAAACTAAAGTCCTCTAAAGAATCTATCTCTTAACATATAAGCCCTTGAAAGAACATAAAGGTCAGATTGAATATCAATAAAACAAGGCTAACTCACACACCCAATTTTGCATAAGGTGTCTCTTCCCCCTTCTTATTAGATCATAATTAATGTCATAATATAGCTCCAACACAAGCTCAAATCAATGAGCCTTTCTACCCTTAAATTCTGGAGAGTTGCAAAAGTGATTAAGAGATGAGGGATCCACATAAACAGAAAAAATATATGAAAACTCCAAGCCTCACAAAAAAAAACTCACAAATAGAGGCCTATAAGTCGAAAGTTAGAACCAAGGTAGAGAATATTGAGCCAAGATCTAGGAGAACCATAGACGAAACAAGAAAATAGTGAAACAACTAAAGATGCCTACTATCTCCACTTCACTACTACCAATCCCTAAGGGTAAAATTAAATAGGTATGGGTACCGAAAGTCTTAATTATTCCATTTATTTCACCCCATACTTCTCCAGAAGCCAAGGTCAAAGAAACCAAAACATGTGTGGATTCCAAAATCTATTATACCAAACCTACAAACAGATAACATATGGCAAGCTGATTTGGATTGTAAAGAACATGGAGAAACACTAAATAAAGAAATAATCTAATCACCAAGGATGGATAGCCACAGAAGTCTCCCTCAAGGCACAAGGATATTATGAAGGATAAAATCTGATTTGGATGCCAAAGATAAATCCAACACAAGACGGCCCATCAACAACAAAGATCGGGAGCTATAATGCTTCAAGAATCATTATGGCTCTCAAAGCTAACATGCAAACTAGTCGAGCCAAAGTAGAAATGGGTACTTAAAAGGACTAACAAAGGCAAGGGTAAGGTAAAAGAACTATTAGAAAAAGGAAGAGTGGGAACAACTCCAAAGATAAATTCTAGCATGAAGGAGATTCCTTTGAGCCCAACAAAAGTGGCAACACTGGCTAACAAGAAAACCTTGCCACATAGAATGGCCGAAAATACCTTCAAGTATTCAATCCTTACATGGGAGGAAACCTTGTTTGTAAAGAGGATGTTCTCACCCTCACACTGAATCGTAAGAAAAACATTGATTACCCAATAGCAACACCAAGCAAAAAGAAAAGACCAAGGGGCTGATGTAATACTATAGATTCAGAGTCTTGGAATGTATTGGCTCACATAGAACCAAGTTGATATGATTGTCAAAAAGGGACCATCTCTTTTCAGATATCCTTGGGAACAAAATGAAAGGGATTATAGTAACTAGAACTCCTACCCTATAGGCAACAAAGTTATTGAGAAGGGACTCAAGAATAAGCATAGTGAAGATCAATCCTATAGGTAAAGATTCAAATTCAAGTGAATCAAAAACATATAAGTGAGCATGTTAATATATTCCTTGAAGGTTTGACTAAAATGCCTCTGACTCTTGTGAGGTTGATCATGAGATAAAGTGAACTCCTAGAGCCCAACCCACCACAAAGAGAGATTACAAAATTAATGTAGTAGTTTCGAGAAGCAATTAAATTCAAAGAGAAATTGAGGTAACTTTTGGAGAAAGGATTCATTAAGCCTAGTGTATCTCCTTAAGGTGTACAAGTTATCTTCCAAAATAAGAAGGTTGGGACTCTCAGATTATGCATTATTTATGGGCCGAATCAACTTACTTTCAAGAATAAATATCCTACGCAAAATGGATAAGATATTAAACCATTTACATGGACATTAGAGTTTAACCACTATAATTTTTATTCCTTATATAAAGACCAGGTTAGAATACCAAATCTAGTCCATGCTTATTCATGGATCATTTCTTTTGGATTTTGGATTTTGGGTTTTCCTTCTTCCTAGTGCTACGTTTCTAGAGGTATAGGTGAACTATGCCTACACCTACTCAGGATATTATTATTTTAAAAGTGGAGGTATCCTAAACGTTTTGCTTTCCTTTGGAGGAATTACTATCCTCTTTTCTTCTAGCACCTAAAGATGAAGAGGGATTCTTGTGAGGAAGCTCCTCCCCTTCAGCCTGGATAGTGTGTTCATTTGTAGCTACTTCAAATTCATTCCAGAAGTGCATGTTATCTACTTATTTTTCCAGGTCGATACCTCCCTCTTCATTACACAATTGAGTGCTTGTCACAAAATCCTCCTTCTTCTCTCCTGATCCTCCTCTATTTGTGTAAGACCAATAAGATGTACTTGTTATTATGTACTTGTAATGGGGCAAAGCTGTTTGGGTTTTTGCATCGATTAGTCATGTTGGTGCATTGTTAATCTTAGGGGTGATCCTCTCATTTCTATTGACTTGTTGAAATCTGTCCTTATGATTATCCTATTGTTTACTCTTCTAATGAGAGAGGGGTGAGGGGCATTTTTTGGGTAGTTCGTTATGTAATGACATTTGGGAGATCCTTATAGACCATGGGCTATAGGATATCCAAATTTTCTTACTCAAGGTTAATAACTATAATCAAAGAAAGTTCTATACTGATATGTTCTTCCAAATAGACTTGAGGATTCCATCTTGAGTGGTTTAAGTCAACTTGGGGTCTCTGGCAAAAGGAACCTATTAGGAGAAAAAATAACAAAGAAAAAACTGTAACCCTAGTAGAGATGTACAACCCTATTGGTTGCACATCCTCCCAAACTCCTTTTTTCCTAAAGGATACCATTTGGAAAGCCTTTTCCCTTTTGAAGCTTGTTTGAAGGGTATTGTGGGCTTTTTATGCTTTTTCCATTAGCGTGGTATATTTAGCATATGATAGTGAAACTGAGGGCCATTTGTCCTAGAAGACGCATTGGCCCATTGCTTCTTTGTTGTAGCTTGTTTGTGGATATTAATGCAATGTCACTTTATAAAGGTCATATTTATTGAATTATGGAGGTTCACAAGGATCGTGGAGGAGCAGTAGTGAACCTACCATTAAAATTGCTAGCACGAGAGGTTGGGTGGTGTGTCATCATGGAGGAGGCTAGAGTAGTAGTGCAGCTCGCTAGAATTTTTGGGAAAGCGGCATAAAAAGCCTCAAATTTGAAGCCTTGGCAATCCTTCCTAAGGCATTTTACTTGAGATAAGGGGACATAGGATTTTACCCTTCAATTCCCTTAAAAGTTTACCCTTGGTAAGATAAAAGAAAAACTATATTTTGAAAATACTTGAGTGTGACCTTATTTGATATAAGGAAAGAAATCTTGAGTGATAATTTGAGCCTTCAAAATAGGGAAACAAATTCAAATTTGAGGTCGGCGACAGTGCGGCGACGACGGCGGCCCAACATCTCAACTATCGGATTTTTAAAAGTAGCCAATTAGACTCACATTGAAGAGGTAAATATTAAAATAGTGTAAAAAATGTATGCCTTCACTACTTGATTATTTAGTGGTCCAATTAGAAGCCAATGGGAATCAATTTGTACCATCCATGGACCATGATGCTTGAATACTTTTGCTTGAATACTTTGTAAGAATTTGAAAAGCTTTTATCAAGGCTAAAACAAAATGGCATTCTAGTGTATTTGTATTGGCTAGAATTAAGAAAATCTGTTTGAGATTTTAAGTAGCCCTTATTTTAAAGAATGATTTATCATATATTTTAGCCTATAAAATCAGCATATTGTAAACATTTTAAAACAAAAACTGGATAGATTTAAGATTTTTCTTGATTTTGATTGATTGATTGAAAACATGTTTTTATTGAGAGCACTAACTTTCATCAAGTAATTAATGTCAAGAGAACTGTACTGTGATCATTGATGTGTAGTGGACTTTCTTAAGCAATTAGCATCAAGAGCACCATGCATGCCTTAAATTTGAAGCCCAATGGAAGGTTTCATCCAAAAGTTTTTGAAACTTTTCCTATTTACTTTGGTCTTCAAGATGGTGTTTTCCCATTTTTTTAAATTTTTAACACATTATGCTATCTATGGTAATCACGAGTTCATCTAAGAAACGCAACCTAAAATTATGTGCTTTGGTCCAAAGCAAATTTGTTTTGGAAAATAATACGATATTTGGTTTCACATGACAAGGTAAACTTTTTGGCATTAATCTTGACACTGCTATTAAAAGTGCTAATAAACGTTACCATTGGGGGAGAACAACGGTACATTTGAACATATGTTGCTAGCAGTATATAGTGCTACACTTTTAAAATGAGTTGCTCGAGTTTAGATAGAAAGGCAATCTTTACATATATATTTTTGTTGTTGTTGTTATTATTGTGTGTGTGTGTGTGTGTGTGTGTGTGTGTGTGCATGTGTGTATTAAGAGATAATATCTACATATACAAACACTATTAATACCTATGTAGACACATTTCACTTACCCTTTTATCCACATACTTTGGGGGCCAAAGTATGTGGATAAAAGGGTAAGTGAAATGTTTTGGGGACCAAAGTAAACTAATATTTTCATCATTCAAAAGGTTAAAGTACAAAGATTAAAAGATAGAGTTCAGCAAGAAATGTCAACAAGTATAAGCTTGCATAGCCTTTCGATGTAGGACTTTGGATCTCACATGAAACTTCATTACTTCTCTAACAATGTAGTACACTTATCCACTAGATCTCACATGGATGTTCATTATGTCTCCAACAGTGTACTACACTTATGTCCAATGGATCTCACATGGAACTCACATGGATGTTCATTATTTCTTCAATAGCAATGTACTACACTTATGTCCAATGGATCTCACATGGAACTACATTACTTCTCCAAAAATGTACTACACTTGTTTCTAATGGATTTTGAATGGATGTTCATTACGTCTCCAACAGAGTACTACACTTATGTCCAATGGATCTCACATGGAACTCATATGGATGTTTATTATATCTCCAACAGCATACTACAGTTATGTCCAATGGATCTCACATATAGATGTTCAATGGAACTCACATGGATGTTCATTATGTCTCGAACGGTGTACTAAACTCATTATATCTCCTACACACACACACATGAGAGTTTCTCATTTGCTCATTTGTTCCCCCTAGCACACATAGACACACTTAGACACGTGTGCATGCACATACACGCACATATAATATTATATTATGTGCACATGTGTGAGAGAGAGCACACACACACACACACATACACATTTATAGGTATGTATATATAAATAGATCTATATGTATGCCAACATAAACACATGCATGTGCATGCACACAACACATCACACACACACACATATCGTACATATCCCTTTGATCTTGGAGGATACTTGACTAGATTCGTCATTGTTTGAGAGTGGTTCCTTATCTACTCCACGTGCTCCAGATTATCATGGGGCCATTTCCTTGGATTTTTCATGCCTTGGATTTCCTTTTGATCCAGGAGGTTGCATAGATAGCCTCATCATCGACGGGAGACCTCTATCCTTTCCATTTGACCCAGGGGGTCATATGATTCATACACGGGTCTTCCGCTACATTCAGTCATGGTGGATGTGATTTTTTTTTGGCTTTTGTACATAGCCTCTTGTTTATGTTTTATGCATGACCACCCTTTGATTTCGATGAAGAATTCATTGTAGGAGGGGATGGTTTGTAACAAAGTGTCCTAGTGGTGCACAGGCAAATGGGGATGGGCATAGGCACATGGGGTTAGGCTCCATTTACACATGTGGGGCACATGGGCCCTAGGGGTATAAATAGGAGATTACTATCATGTACTAGGATCTTTTACTCACTTTATGACATTTGGACATCTATTCTCCTCGGAACGTGTTCCCAAACTCCTATGAGTGCTCTAGGTATTGCTCCCTATGATGAGCTTCCTCTAGGTGAGAGGCTAACACACCACACTTCCATAGTTTCTTGCAGTACTCTTTATTTTGTTTTTTTGTTTCAATCGCGTTCACGGCGGCGGGACATCCTCATTTACAGGAGTCACAATACTTGAATGAGTAGAGTACCATGGAATACTTAATGACTAGTATCCCAATGGTAGGTGGTATGATTAAAGAGGAGTTAGTAAAAATATGGGGATAGGAAGCAAGTGGTGAGGATGGAATTTCGGAGGGACAAGGAGGAAACACGCATGGAGACTGCTTGCACTTCGAGACGTTACATGTCGATGGCAATGTTCATGAAGATCTAGCACCTTTGTCAAGAGACCATGATGGGTATCTTGGCTCCCCTGGATGTTGAGTCATCAGGGTTACGGTGTTCTCTCTTTTTCTTTTGGTGCGTTGTCTTCTTCTCATTGAAGCACTAGGATCCTGTATGGATAGGAGTGGTAGTTGATGGCAAGGTGGCGAGCCAAAGAAGAAGTTTTGGGGTAGGATGGATTAGGCATGAAGCAAGTTTATTGGGGTGAAGCGGGGGTGATTAAGAAGATCCAGGTGACTGGTCATACCATTGACCGGGCTTGCGCCCACCATGGTCCCCCCAAGACCTGGATGGCTGTCGTCGATGATGAAGCTTTGTGTGGTGGACAAAGCCCAGTGAGATTTGTAGGTGTTGTGCATGGGCAAGGGCAAAAGGTGTGCTTATGGTCCTAATCACCTAGAGACTCAATTGGGCTTAATGTTGAATTGACGAAGTCTTATCTTTGGAAAATGATCTAGAAAATAATATAAAGACATGGGCTTATATAATTTGTTGAATGCCCTGTTTTTTTTGGTACACGATCAAAATATATTTCGGAAGGATGCAAACATAGGTCTTATTAGAGTTACTATCATGGTTCCACTTAACAACTTCGTGTATTGAATATATTTTTTTATAGACTAAGACAAGAAATGAATATTAGGGATTTATCATATTTATATAGTGCTAAGTAAAGTGCAAAAACATGGGTACAAAAAAATGTGGATCCTTTGAATAGTAGAGACATGCATGATAATGCCAACTTTTGAATGATGTGTTTATTTTAAAACGACATGTATGATGTTTTTTCTATTGGACCAAGTGGATTGGTTCCACTCATGATTATGTTAAAACTTCTAATTCCTCCTAGCTTCTTGGAAACTAAGATGAACGAGTTCATGGAGCTAACCCAAGGAAGCCGCACCACGGAGGAAGATCACTAGGCATTTGCTCTCCTCCTCAAATACTCGCCACCACTGGATAAAGAACAGATGATGGCCAGGTTCATTCAAGGAATGAATGAGCCTTTGGATTACTAGGCGAAGAATGCTAAGCCAGTTTCTATGGCCAAAGCAGTGCAGACGGGGAAGGATTTCACCAAGGCCTTTGTTGTTAAGGTCCCGCGAAGCCAGACTGCACCCTCATCCTTCAAAAGATTCCAAACCCCGGGAAGTAGTTCCAACTTTTTGCCTCCTAAGAGACAGCAAGGTCCTAATCAAAACGAGGAGACGGGAAGTTTTAGAATGGAAGGAAGGCCTTTTTCTCGGAGCACATTTTTTGGAACTCCGGCTCTTTCCAGGATGCAGAAGGAAGAGCTTCGAAGTGAGAACAGGTGTTTTGGCTATCATGGTTTTGGGCACCAGCTCAAGGACTACCCAACTCCTTCTATGTCAATGGGCTAGGGAAGTCAAGGTCCTAGAATGCCGAGACCGACTCCTTCGTATCAATCTAATCAAAGTCCCTCTCACCAAAATAAGGGCAACCCTAGAAGAGCGCCAGCTTAGCCTATAGCCTCAATGCAGAGTAGTCTCAAAATCCCCTCCCAGAATTGGGGGAGCCAGAGAGAGAGAGTTCCACCCCAGCCACCAGCAGTAGCCAGAGCCGCCACAATGGCTGATGTAGTGGAGAAAGAAAGAGGACAGATTTATGCCGCCATTGAACATCAAGGGTAGAATCATCAGTTCTCAGTCCTTCTCAGACTCCAGTAGAGTACAAGGGTAGTCACTTTAAGCTTTTGATTGATTCAGGTAGTACACATTCTTTTATTTCCCCAAGATGTTTGCATAAGTTATTCCTAGATCAAAAAACAGGGAAACCAATGCAAGTAGAATTGGCCAGTGGGAAGATTTTTTTCACACAGCATGAGACAGATCGTATTTAATTTAATCTAGATGGGAATGTAACAGACTACTAGTTCAGAGTCTTACCCTTAGGAATTTATGACGGGGTCCTTGGAATGGATTGGCTCCATAAGAATCAGGCTGACATTCATTGCTATCAAAATGGAACCATCTCTTTCCTCGACCTTCACGGGAATCAAGTTCAAGGAACTGGAATTTCTGGATCCCCAATTCTACACATAGTCAAAGCTTTTAAGTTACTGAAGGGACTCAGAAAGAAGCAAGCTATCTATGTAATTAAAATGAATCCAATGAGATAGAGCTAACTCCTAGAGCTCAGGTGATAGCCCAGCGTGCATACAAGATGCCGGTCCCCCAGAAGCCATAGAACTTAAGGAGCAGTTAAGACAACTGCTAGAGCAAGGATTCGTAATACCCAGTGTTTCACCTTGGGGTGCGCCTGTTCTCTTTCAAAAAAAGAAAGATGGAACATTAAGACTTTGTATTGATTACAGAGGATTAAATCAGTTCACAATAAAAAATAAATATCATGTCCCTAGGATTGAACTTTTGGATCGGTTAAGCGGAACCCAAATGTTCACAAAGATAGATCTCAAATCTGGATATTACCATATCATACCTCAAAGGCTCGCTTCATCATGATGTGCATTTAAATCTCTTTCTTTTTTTCTTTTTTGAATTGGCTCGAATTAGAAAGAATAACACACACATCCATGCGTGAATTGGCTCGAATTAGAAAGAACAACACACACACCCATGCATGCCACCACTCTGCTTCAAACTTGAACACCAATTTTTTAAGTGATTAAGAGGTGCATGGGAGGTGTGATAAAGTAGCTTGTGCATGCTTACATGCATGCACACACCTATAGACACACATGCATGGACACACACAAACACACACACATTGAGAGAGTGTGCATGCTAGAGAGAGAGAGAGAGAGAGTCCCTTTTATTTCATAACATTGGGCTCATTGTTCGAGATATTATTTCTACCAAGCATTCCATCAATCATTTCCACCATGGACTTAAGAGACAATTGTAATTTGGAACACACACAATTTTTTTCACACTTTAATATAACTATAACTAGATCTTATATTTTCTGAGAGGAAATTTCTCGCTCAATTTAAGAAGGTTTTTTTGAAGATTGAGCGTGTTCTAGGCTGAGTCTAGGACCAAAACCCGTTCATAACATTGGGCTTGTTATAAACAAAATTGCACAAAGTAAGTACAACTCCCTTCTCAATGTTCTTCTTATTATTGGGTTGTTATAGAAGGATGTGCACAAAGTGATATTGGTCATTAGATTGGGACATGCTTACTTTTTGACGGGCATCCTTGCCCTTCAAAATTGACAGGTTTGGGAAAATATATCAAGTTTTTTTTGTATTTCTATGTAAATTTTGATGGGCATTTAAAAATTTTGCAAGTATGGGCATGGGGGTCTGAAGGAAGAGGGGTGGGTGCATGGGGGAGGGGTGCTTGTGACAGCCATGCATAGGGTTGAATGCTATGCGTGTTTGATTAGCAAAATTATTAAGGTTTAGTGATATATAATTCTACTGCAATTTTGTGATTTAATATTACACGCATTGCTTGTTCATTTCCGAACGTGATGCATGTTCACACTTAATGGCCTCGTGTTCCCTTTTCACATTCCACCTGACCCCAGCTCCAAAAACCAAAATTCCACCTTTGCACTTTTCAGATGCCACTTCGCACATGGGCAGTTCGAATTTTCACATTACACCTTTTATACGAGCCACAACCGTGTTAAATATTGGATTAAATTTTTTTCTTTTTCTATTTTTTATGGGGGTGGGCAAAATTTTAAAACTTCTTGGAATATGTTAAACACCTTCCAATAAAAAGCTTAATTTTGAAAAGTCCTTGAATATGCCCTTCTTCTATAAAAAATGAAGAAATATGATTAACATTTCTTAAAACAAGCTTTGAATAATGCCCTTCTTATATAAAAATAAAGAAATATGGTTAACAATTCTTGCTTTTCAAATCAAATAATAGAATCACCCTTCATATTTGAGGTCTCACACAAATTTACGCCTACTCATTGGCACGTGCTTCTTTAGGAAAAAAAAAGCAATTTCATCAGGTTGCCCCCATAGGATTGTCGAAAGGAGTGAAGAAAGAAGCCCTTTGCGTGCCCCAAAAAAAAAGCACTTTCATCAGGTTGCCCCCATAGGATTGTCGAAAGGAGTGAAGAAAGAAGCCCTTTGCGTGCCCCAAAAAAAACACATACTCATGCAACGATGAAAAAACAAACAAAGTATGTATTACACGGATTTCTCTAGTGTTTCACACCTTCAAATGGTGCACTCTATATTTTGCACCTATATATTTGTGTGTGTGTTCATGCATGCACACATGTGCACACTTTCATTGGATTGAAACTCTCTCTAGCTCTCTTAAGAAGAGGCCAAACTTGGGTATGATGGCTACTGTCGTTTCTCTTCACTCTTCATTAGGTGCCCATTTTCGACCTGGGAAAAAAAAGAAGCAAACACCATTCATTATTCCAATTGGATATGCAACCACACAAGCATTTGAGATTCTATGTGATGAATATAAGTATCCAAAATTCCTAAAATGCTATGTGATGTGGCCACTTAGCACTTCATTGTTGGAATACTTAATATCATTGAATATCACACTCTATTAAAAATTCTTTTTTAAAAAAAGGAGAAACACTCACACACACACACTTTATCATACTTTATCAAAGTTTTTTTCTTTGAAGGAGAAACTCTCTCTCTCTGTGTGAGGGAATTGACATCCTGGGAGAGTTCCGCTCTAACCACTAGGCTATTGTCCCCACCCCCAATTCTATCAAAAGTTTGAAAGTTCCTCGTGATAATTGTGGATACACAAGCTCTTATTTAAAAAAAATGCACTCAACCAGGTGTGATGGATCATGTGACATTGCCAAAGCAAGATCCTAACTGATCACTCAAAAGATCCATGAGAGATGCATTGAACAAGAATCACTACTAGCATGGTTAAACTTAAAAAAATGACCAACTAATGAATCCATTAAGTATACCAAGGGTATATGTAATAATGTGCACATGCGTAAAATCAGAAGGAGCATGGTGGATGCTTATTATTGTGTTGGGGAGGATTAGTACCTCTATTACTAAGGTATTGAGAATGTGGTCGTTCACCGAGGTGAAATTTCCATTCACAATCTCAAAGTCAAGAGATTCAAGGGCTCGAGTTAGTGCACTAATACACCGGGGCGTTTCTTACAATGGATGTGAAGATGGTATGTTTTCCCCTCCATTTATATCCAGCTGATAACAAAAATTCAACAAAGTAGTCAATTCTTAAGTCATGTCAACCTTCACCAAACCTTCAAATTTTTAAAGAGCACTTTTAAATAACACTAGCGTGCTACAACTTATGAGATTAAGTTCTACATGCCAACCTTAACTTATCAATGCAAAATACTCAAGAATGCTTTGAAATACTACTAGCTCATGCTTCACAATTTTTCGCTTTTTCAAGGAAATTTAGAACTAGCGCTTAATTATATGCTCTTTTGAGACTAAGTTCTAGCTTCATCAAACAGACAAGGCAAGATAAATCAATAAGAGTTGAGCTTAGTTACACGAACCCTTAATATAGTAGAATAGGACATTTAAAAACTTGAGGTTTAGCCAAATTTAACTCTATTGTGTGAATGATATTCTAAGGCTTTAAAAGCTAAAACCAACCTATTGGTGTGAACAACTCAAAACTTTTTAGGTTACTAGTAACAACATGAAAAGGGTTAAGGAAAGGTAATGTGCGGGGCTTAATATTTTGTTATTAAATGCCATGTTTTCTTAAAATTTATCAAGGGTTAATTATTAAATAGGGTCACCTTCATAATTTGGTGTTCTTTTTTTTTTAAAATTTGGCGACTACTAGAGGGAGCAAAGTACTCCGTGAGGACCCCTTATATCCTCTACAAAGCGAGGGCGGCAACTGAGGATATGGTGGGCATGCTCGATGAGGCCGTTGGCAACTGCCTCCTTGCTGCTCCAGCTTTGCAATGTCCATCTCCACTTCCTCCACTTGCTTCTGTAGGTCTCTCACATGGCTGATGCGTCCGCAACTATGGAAGCTTTGTCCATCTTCACAAAAAAATGGAAATTAGTCCACTCACTAATCACTAGCCCAAGTGGCCCAATGTGATTCAAGTGCGATTTCTACCTTAAGACTGAAGATTACAAGGAGAGAGAAGATCACCCACATTTAAACACAATTATGCGTGTAAAAGCAACAAGATTGATTAAGCAATTAATGCAAGAATAATCAAGCATGGAAGAGACAGAGGGAGAGGATTATGCAAATGCAAGCATAGTAAGAGTACTGTAAACCAGAGCAGATTATGAGAACGCAAGCAGAATAAGAGAGAGAAAATTAAGGATCACATACAGACAAGATTAAACAAATGCAAGCCTGCTAACCAAGCATGCAAGAGAGACAAGGCTAAACAAGAGAGCAAGCATAACTAAGTATACAGGAGAGAATCTTAAGATAAAGCAAAGGCAAGCATACTTAAATGTGAAAGAGAGACAATTAAGCATAGAAAAGCACAGTTAAGTGAGCAAGGGAGGGGGTTAATTAGGACCGATACCTTGCTAATCTTAGGGACAAGGGCTCTTAGGGAGTAAAGCCTCTCATTAAGCTTCTGTCTGCGCCTTCTTTCGGAGACCAAATTCTTGGAGACGAGTCTTTTTGAATTGGCACGACCCCCACCTTCCTCCATATCTTCCATCACATCACTATATTTGTCAGAAGAATCTAACTGCTTGAACAAATCACTTGAACAGCTCACCCGTGGGAACCCCCCCTTAATGCCACCATCGCTCACACTCCTTGAAGAGCCAACCCGTGGGGAGTGAGACACGTTCCTTTCTCGTCCATATTAATGCATGGGAAAACTTATATAATGCATGTTCTTTCTTTTTCTACAACCCCATTTACCTGCATGTACAAACTACCTCTTTATCCCAGACTCTCTTTGATACATTATTTTCTACATTAGTCTCTATGCATTGCATATATACATGTACCAGATGAGGTGAGAAGAAAATTGGAACTCAAGGCAAAAAAAGAAAAAGTACCTTTATTGATATTCCCTTGAGCACAAAGGTTATAAATACTATAAGCCCACTATGTGTGAGATGCAAGTGAGCATGGATGTTGTGTTTGATGAAAAGAGTAGCTTGTATACACTAGCGAAGGACACCTTAGCCTAAGAGTACCCATTTTCAGAAAATTATGGATTAAGGTCCAAAGAGTGTTTTAAAGGACCAATGGGGTTAATCCAAGTGTTTGAATAAGAAAAATGCAAGAATAAAAGAAAATCCACAAAAAATGAGTAAATTCTCACATAAATGTCATACCCTAAGGTTCGCAAGATCTTCGTGTACTTTTGCGAGGGTTGTACATAAAGAAAAACCATATGGCCTCCCTCAAAATAACAACTCAACCTCTTGGGATCTACATAATTTTTATGGCTATCTTGACCAGCTTTGATATCTTTTCTTATAGATTGTATTTGATTGTCCACCTCATCAAGCATCTTTGCTTGAAAATCTCTACCTTGATTATGGGGTCAGACCAAGCCAACACTACAAGACAATGCTACCATACACGCGTTTCATACACGCGATAAATTACGGGTGCGTGTATGGTCACGCATGTATTTGAATAGTATCGAGCGCGTGTATTTTGGCATTTAAATTCGCGTGTATATTGGCATCTACCAGCGCGTGTATAAGCGCGTGTATATACACGCAATTATACACGTATTAATGCACGCATCAATACACGCACCAATACACACTTTATTAAGAAAAACTAAATTCTTTTACAAAACTAAAAACTATTTTCTTTAAACCATCTCATAGTACATTACAGTATATATCATTACACAATCCCACTACATGCATTTACAACAATGAAATATATTCAAAAATAAATCATGAGATGATAATTAAAAGACAACACATACAATAGAAATGTCATCAATTTAGAACGATACAGTGATGGATTGGTTAGGGTTCGATCTCATCTTCAATAAGATCCATCCTTGCCAAACGATCAACATCAATATCCATTTGATCAATTTGTAAGGCTACAATTAAATTTATTCCACTATCGATATTATGTCCATTGATAATGGTATCGATGTCCTGATCATCCTCATCAACATCACCATCATCCTCAATGGTAGGGTCATTCTCATGATCATGAGAAATGGCACGCTCATCCTCATTATCATGATCATCTCTTATTTCTTGATCATCGATCACAACATCTTCGTTGGCATGTTCGACATCATCTTCATTGCGGCTTGTTACATCCTCCATATGCTCCATATCAGTGAATGTATTATACATCACTTTGGAACGTGGTGCAATAGGGATGACATACCACCATTTAATGTCATGCACCATTGGTAGATAGATAACCTACTCAAATACACATACTGCAGTAATTAATTAGCATATCAAAAGTCAAGGGGTACGCGAGCTTAGATATATATGTACATGAAACACATTAGTAAAAAAATGCATACCTGCTCACATTGTTGTGGCAATACGAGCCTATCTTTCTTCATTTGCCAAAACTTTGTAGAGTCAATAGTTACATAGTCACTTGCATGGCGTTCTATAGTTGCATTAGGTCCTTTTTCCACCACGTTCATTTGCCATTTGACATCCAAAACATACACAAAGAAGCGACAAAAGTCAAGCCTAAATATGTCTTGGATTGTGCCACAATAATCATCCATTTTTCCATTAGCTCCCTCAAAGCTACTAATGACACCGCAATCTTGTGTATTCCTCTTTTCATCAATTCTTTGTGTTCGAAAATGCTTGCCTTCACACCATATAGCATTGAACATAGTGCACTGGACCAAAATAGAAGCAATATTTGTGTAAGCAATGTGAATAAATATTAAAAGCAAATCACTTACAACTAATGCAAAACATTAGTTCTATGTACCTTTAACATGCATCCTCGTGCATACTCCCATTCTTCCGCCGTGATATGCAGCCCCTCGTCGCTCTCTGCTCTTTGCATTTTCTCATGCAACCAATCAACATGGATATCATTCGAAAGTGTTGCTAGATGCTTAGGGTACGCCTTACGAGAGCCATGTTGCCTCCGAAAGAGAGCTCTTTCTGCTTGCCTTTTTTTCTTTGCTGAAAAGATGCAGGGGGGAAGAGAGCTTGAGCTCTTGCAAGCACACACACACACTCACAAAACCCTAATAGAGAACACACAAGGTGAGAGGCTGAAAATCTTCTTCTTCTCTACTCAACACTCAATACACCATCTACAAGAATAAGAGTACACACAATATGAAAGGTACTCAACCAAATACATACACGGGTTCTCTATAATGTGAACCCGACTAAATGAGCTGGCGCTATAACTATGCCAGTCTCTAGAATGGCTGTCACACAGCCTGTCATCCCACTGGCCGCATATCTCCCATGATCTCACCAACCATGCCAGTGGTGTAAGTGTGGGGCCTATCCCCCAGGCGGGTCATCAGTGGCCACCGCCACAGTAGATGAGCTCGATATCTCAACACTCCCCCTTGAGCTCAACTCCATCTCATGTACACCAACAAGCGAAGCCCTGAATCTGCGAAGCTTCTCTGTACCCAATGCTTTGGTGAAGATGTCAGCTACCTGATCCTCTGTGCTGACATAAACAAGGTCAAGGTCTCCTACTAAGACCTTCTCTGTGACGAAGTGGTAGTGGACCTCTATGTGTTTCGTACGAGCATGAAAGACTGGGTTCCTGGCCAGCTGTATACTGCTAATGTTGTCACAGAAAATGACAACTTGTCTATCCACTGATAGACCCAAATCTGCAAGTAGCTTTCTCAACCAAGCTACCTCACATGCTGCCATAGCAGCTCCTCTGTACTCGACCTCTGTACTCGATAGAGCAACCGTAGGCTGCTTCTTGCTGCTCCAAGTCACAGCAGCACTCCCCAAAGAAAACATGAATCCACTAGTAGATCTTCTATCTGAGATACTACCAGCCCAATCAGCATCTGTGTACCCATGTACACATATCTCTGTCCCAGTCTCATAGAATAGTCCACAATGCAAAGTAGACTTCACATACGTCAGTATGCGTCTCACTGCATCCAAATGCGGTTTCCGTGGAGCCTGCATAAACTGACTCACCAACCCAACAGCATAGCTCAAATTTGGTCTGGTGATCGTCATGTAGATCAAACTTCCTACTATGCTCCTGTACATAGTAGGATCCTCCAAGATCTCTCCTGAATCTGCACTCAACTTTTCATTCTGATCCAATGGCACAGAAATAGGCTTACAGCCTGTCATACCATACTTGGATAACATGTCCAAGCCATACTGTCTCTGCAGTAATCCAATACCATGTGGTGACCTAATCACCTCAATGCCCAAGAAATATCTGAGCTCCCCCAGATCCTTCATCTCGAACTTCTGTCTAAGCAAGATCTTTACATAAAAGATCTTTGCATCGTGGTCCCCCGTAATGATCAAGTCATCTACATAGATGACAACAAGCACAACCCCTCTATCACCATGTCTCATATACAATGAGAAATCTGCATTGGCTACATGAAAGCCAATAGTGACAAGATATTCAGAAATCTTGTCAGACCATGCTCTTGGTGCTTGCTTTAAGCCATACAAGGCTTTCTTCAACCTGCAAACATGCTCGGGGTGACCCACATCCTCATATCCAGGTGGCTGCAACATATACACCTCTTCTTGCAAATCCCCATGCAAGAATGCATTCTTTACATCCATCTGATGTAAAGACCATTGCTTTGACGCAGCCACTGCTATCACAACTCTCACCGTTGCCATCTTGGCAAGTGGGCTGAAAGTTTCCTCATAATCAATCCCATATGTCTGCGCATATCCTTTGCCTACCAATCTAGCCTTGTACCTGTTTATGCTTCCATCACTGTTATGTTTAACTTTGTACACCCACTTGCATCCAATGGCTTTCTTGCCTTCAGGCAATTGCACTAAATCCCAAGTTTCATTTCCATATAGTGCATCCATCTCCTCATCCATAGCTTTCTCCCAACACACATTTCCAACAGCCTCATCAATGCATGTGGGCCCACATAACCATCATATGTAAAGCCTCGTTACGACCTGCATACAAACCAGCTAGAATATCCCAAGCCTATTTTGCTGTTTTAGCTGAAGAATATGGTCTTCGTAGGACCCCATACATCTGAATGCACAACATCTAGTGCATTTCTACTCACATATCTGTTACGTGGAAACACATGCTTTGTTTACTTCCCAAATTGGCATGCTTCACAGATTTTATGCATACCTTCCACTTTAAATTTTGGCAGCCCTGTCACAATTCCTTTTGTCTGCATAGACTTCAATCTCTGCACATTCACATGTCCAATTCTTTTATGCCATATGTCTGTGTCTGCAACAATTCCTGAACCATTTGCAAACATCGCAGCACTCATCTCAGGCATGTCTACATCCAACGTAAACATTCTGCCCACTCTGTTACCTTTTGCAACCAACCTGCACTTGTCTTTAAAATCTTCAACATAACATCCATCAGGGTTAAACCGAACCTGCAAACCCTGCTCAATCATTTGGCCAACTGAAACCAGATTCTTTGTTATGTTTGGTACATGAAGTACATCTGCAAGGTACTTCACTTTGCCATCCTGCATAGACAATGGCACATCTCCAACGTGGGCAATTGGATGAGCAGTGTCATCCCCTGTTTCCACAAAACCTGGTCTTTCCGGGTTTTTCATCTCCTTGAACCACTCCCCATGACTCGTCATGTGGTTCGCCGAAGCGCCTGAATCCACATACCATACATTATCTTTTTGTGCTGCATCAACATTTTCAGACATGGCATTCACGACATGCTGCATAACAAACAACCTTTCATTATCCTCATTATTTCTGCTTGAGGATGCATAGTTGTTTTGCTGCACTTTCCCATTTTGCATGTCAGCCTGCTTCTTATAACATTATGCCTGCACATGTCCAGGCTTACCACAATAATAGCATTCACGTGCATCATTATATTGCCTTTGCCAACTTCCACGGCCTCTTTGACTCCCCCTGCCTCTGAATTTGCCTCTTCCACCTGCGTGTTGTTGTTGTTGTTGTTGATTCTGGGACTGTTGTTGCTGCTGCTGCTGCTGGCCATAATTCTGTTTACCTGTTCGGCCACCTCCTTGACCGCGTCCACGGCCTCCTCTACCTCATCCTCTTCCTAAACTCGTGTAGAAGGCCTGTTGCTCTGAACTGTTTTTACTTTGTGAAGATTGTTGGTCTTCACCCAAGTTCTTCTCCTCGATAATCAGCATAGACACCAAATCTGTAAAGTTGGGAATGTTTTCCCGAGTCTGAATAGACGTCTTGAACGCCTTGTATTGTGGCCCGAGACCACGTAGACAGACCTCCACCTTATCATCATCATCTACTGACACACCAATAGATGCAAGGGATTCCACAATACCCTTTATCTTCAACGCATAGTCATTCACGGACATGCTCTTTTTCTCCACAGTATGAAGTTCATTCTTCAACTGTATCTTACGTGCCTTGGTATTTGTTTCATAAAGCTTTACCAAGGTGTCCCACGCCTCCTTGGGGGACTTGGCATCCTGAATATGCCCAATCATGGTGTCCTGTATACTAATGGAAAGCCAATACATAACCTTCCTGGCTCCTTGGTTCTAGTCTTTAAACTCTTTCACATCTGCAGAGCAGTCGGATTTATATCCGGTATCTCCGGTGCCTCTTCATGCTCACCTTCTATGTAGTCCCAATAGCCTTTTCCCATCAGGAAATTCGTCAACTTGAACCTTCAAGCATGGAAGTTATTCTTATCCAGCTTCTCAGCCACAATCTGTGTTATGCCATCATTAGACATCTTGCCAAAAACACAATTTTACCAGAAACTGCACTCTGGTTTTTCCTGCACAAATGTTGTATTTTCTACACAGCGGTACTGTAGTACTCTCAAATGTCACAACCAGTGACTTCAATGTGCATACATACACCCAATGGCAATTGTAGACCTCTTTGCAGCACCCACAGTGTCTGCACAGTGAATCTGTCTTCCTGCAGTTCTTAAAACAGAGTTCTGCAGAGAATCGATGACTTACCCGCGCAGTGCTCGAAATCGCCTGCTTTCTGAAAAACGGAGGTCCAGACGCGCCCGAAACGCGTTTCCGACCCAAAAATTATAGTCCGTAGGACTCCGTAGGACTGTATAGTTGCCCTATAGCTTTACTCCCGCGAAGAAAGCTCCTCAATCAGAGACCGTTTGCCGGTGCCTCCCGTAGAGCTCCCGACAAGGGTGTAGTCACCAACACAATAGGGAAGAGTAGTTGAAGCTCTTATCCTCGTACCGCTTCCTGTGGTTCTCTTGCTTGCAGCTCAGTCCTTAGCACGAACCAGGCTCTGATACCATGAAAAGATGCAGGGGGGAAGAGAGCTTGAGCTCTTGCAAGCACACACACACACTCACAAAACCCTAATAGAGAACACACAAGGTGAGAGGCTGAAAATCTTCTTCTTCTCTACTCAACACTCAACACACCATCTACAAGAATAAGAGTACACACAATATGAAAGGTACTCAACCAAATACATACACGGGTTCTCTATAATGTGAACCCGACCAGGGATTTCATTAACGTCTTCACAATTTCGTGATCACGTTAACAAAACCTGTTGTTAACATAAAAATTCTTGTGATCACAATGTATATTCACGGGCATTTTTTATGACCTGCAAAAACCTTCTCTGCCAGTAATCCCGCCGGGAAAATGTACATTTCCCGGCGGGCCCGTCGGGAAAACCCTTTTTCCCGGCGGGCAAATTAAAAAAATAAAAAAATAAAAAAATAAAAAAATAAAAAAAATAAAAAAATAAAAAAATCATGTTCACAGTCATTCTTACCATTTTTGGGCCTTCTGGACTCATTTATGATGTCAAAAGTTCAAAATTCTTGGCACAAAAAAAGTTTTGTATAATTTGCTGGCCTTAAGTTCAATTGACACACCAATTAAATCTAACTATACTTACATCAATTGACTCAATTGTCCATGACATCATTGCACTCAATTGAGCCCAATTGGACTCAATTACACTTGATTTACACTCAATTGATATTAATTGGGTGTCAATTGATGTCAATTGTGCCTAATTCGACGCAATTGAGCCCAATTTACACCCAATTTGCATAAATTGGGTGTAAACTAAGTATCAATTGAGTCGAATTGGACTCAATTGATAATAATTGGATGTTAATTGATATTAATTAAGCCCAATTGACTTCAATTGGGTGTTAATTTATTATAATTAATGTCAATTAAGCTCAATTGAGCTCAGTTGACATCAATTGGGTGTCAATTGATATCAATTAAGCTCAATTGAGCTCAGTTGACATCAATTGGGTGTCAATTGATATCAATTGAGCTCAATTGGGCTCAATTGCACTCAATTGACACTCAATTGGGTGTTAATTACATCCTATTGTGCTCAATTGAGCCCAATAGGATGCAATTAACATCAATCGGGTGTCAATTGATCACAATTGATATCAATTGGGCTCAATTGCACTCAATTGTGTGATCGATTGTGTGTCAATTGATGTCAATTGAGCCTAATATGATACAATTGAGCTCAATTCACACCCAATTGGATGTAAATTGAGTATCAATTGAGCCGAATTAGACTCAATTGATAGCAATTGGGTGTTAATTGATATCAATTAATATCCAATTAATACAATTGAAGTCAATTAAGTCTAATTGACTTCAATTGGATAATTTGGGTGTCAATTGAGCTCAATTGGACGTAAATGATATCAATTGGGGGTCAATTAACATCAATTGAACCTTATTGACATCAATTGGGTGCCAATTAACATCAATTGGACTCAATTGACATCAGTTGGGTTTCAATTGAGCCAAATTGGATGCAACTGACATCAATTGGGTGTCAATTGATTACAACTGAGCTGAATTGGGCTCAATTGCACTCAATTGATATTAATTGGGTGTTAGTTAAACCTAATTCCATGCAATTGAGCTCAATTGACATCAATTCACATCAATTGATATTAATTGGGTGTCAATTGATGTCAATTGAGCCTAATTCGATGCAATTGAGCTCAATTCACATCAGTTCACATCAATTGGGTGTCAATTGATGTCAATTGAGTAAAATTGAGTCTAATTGGGTGTCAATTGAGTCAAATTGAGTATAATTGGGTGTCAATTGATATCAATTGAGCCAAATTGAGTCTAATTGAGTCTAATTAGACTTAATTAAGCCAAATTGAGTCTAATTGGGTGTCAATTGAGTCAAATTGAGTCTAATTGGGTGTCAATGGAGCCTAATTGACATCAATTGGGTGTCAATTGATGTCAATTGAGCCCAATTGAAGCTAATTGTGTATCAATTGACACACAATTGATGTCAATTGGGTTTAATTGACATCAATTGGATTCAATTGACACACAATTGATGTCACATGGGCTCAATTGACATCAAAGGATGTCAATTAATATCAATTGGGTATCAATTGATTATAATTGATGCTAAATTGAATGAATTGAGTCCAATTGACATCAATTGAGTCTAATTAGATATTAATTGATCAATTGGGCTCAATTGATATCAATTGACACCCAATTGGACTCAATTGACATCAATTGGACTCAAAAGGGTGTTAACTGATGTTAATTGAGCCCAATTGACATCAATTAGGTGTTAATTGAGCTCAATTGGATACAATTAACAATAATTGGGTATGAATTGAACTCAATTGACATCAATTAGATGTCAATTGAGCCTAATTGCATCCAATTGAACTCAATTGACATGAATTAGGCAAATTGCATCCAATTTAATTCAATTGACATCAATTAAGCCTAATTGCATCCAATTTAACCCAATTGGACTCAATTGAATCCAATTGGACTCAATTGACATCAGTTAGGTGTCAATTGAGCCTAATTGTATCTATTTGGACTTAATTGACATCAATTGGGTGTCAATTAAACCCAATTGGAGTCAATTGATATCAATTGGGTGTTTATTGATATTAATTGAGTTTAATTGACATCAATTGGGTGTTTATTGATGTCAATCGAGTCCAATTAGATACAATTGGACTCAATTGGGTGTGAATTAGACTCAATTAATATCAATTGGGCTCAATTGATATCAATTAGGTGTGAATTGATGTCAATTGAGCCCAATTCCATGCAATTGATATCACTTGGGTGTCAATTAGACTCAATTGGCACCCAATTGATGTCAATTGAGTCCAAGTGGATGTCAATTGATATCAATTGAGCCCAATTGATCAATTGACACCCAATTAGACTTAATTGATATCAATTTAACTCAATTAGGTGTTAATTAATATCAATTAGACTCAATTGGATGCTAATTGATATTAATTGAGCTCAATTAAACTTAATTGATATCAATTAGGTACTAATTGAGTGTAATTGATGTTTATTAAGCCCAATTTGGCTTAATTGACATCAATTGGGTATCAATTGACTACAATTGATGTCAATTGAGCTCAATTGACATCAATTGGGTGTTAATCAATGTCAATCGAGTCCAATTAATATCAATTAGGTATCAATTAAGCCAAATTGATATCAATTGGGTGTCAATTGAGCCCAATTCACATCAATTGGGTGTAAATTGAACCTAATTGGACTCAATTATCATCAATTAGGTGTGAATTGATGTCAATTGATCCCACTTGGATGCAATTGATATCAATTTGGTGTCAATTGGACTCAATTGACAGCCAATTGATGTCAATTGAGTCCACTTGGATGTCAATTGATATCAATTGAGCCCAATTGATCAATTGACACCCAATTAGACTTAATTGATATCAATTTGACTCAATTGGGTATTAATTGATGTCAATTAAACTCAATTGGATGTTAATTGATGTTAATTGAGTCTCAATTGACATCAATTGGGTGCCAATTGAGTGCAATTGATGTCAATTAAGCCCAATTTGGCTCAATTAACATCAATTGGGTGTCAATTAACTACGATTGATGTCAATTGAGCTGAATTGACATCAATTGGGTGTTAATTGATGTTAATTGAGTTTAATTGACATCAATTGGGTGTTAATTGATGTCACTTGAGTCCAATTAGATGTAATTAGACTCAATTGGGTTTGAATTAGACTCAATTGATATCAATTGGGCTAAGTTAATTGGGTGTCAATTGAGCCCAATTGACATCAATTGGGTGTGAATTGAACGTGATTGGACTCAATTGACATTAATTAGGTGTGAATTGATGTCAATTGAGCCCAATTGGATGCAATGGATATCAATTGGGTGTCACTTGGACTCAATTGGCACCCAATTGATGTCAATTGAGTCCAATTGGATGTCAATTGGTACCAATTGAGCCCAATTGATCAATTGACATCCAATTAGACTTAATTGATATCAATTTGACTCAATTAGGTATTAATTGATATCAATTAGACTTAATTGGATATTAATTGATGTTAATTGAGTCTAATCGAACTCAATTGATATCAATTGGGTGCCAATTGAGTGTAATTAATATCAATTAAGCTCAATTCAGCTCAATTGGCATCAATTGGGTGTCAATTGACTACGATTGATGTCAATTGAGCTCAATTGACATCAATTGGGTGTTAATTGATGTCAATTGAGTCCAATTAACATCAATTGGATGTCAATTGAGCCCAATTAACATCAATTGGGTGTGAATTGAACCAGATTGGACTCAATTGACATCAATTAGGTGTGAATTGATGTCAATTAAGCCCAATTGGATGCAATTGATATCAATTGGGTGTCACTTGGACTCAATTGGCACCCAATTGATGTCAATTGAGTCCAATTGGATGTCAATTGATATCAGTTGAGTCGAATTGATTAATTGACACTCAATTATACTTAATTGATATCAATTTGACTCAATTGGGTATTAGTTGATGTCAATTGGACTCAATTGGGTGTTAATTGATGTTAATTGAGGACTCAATTGACATCAATTGGGTACCAATTGAGTGCAATTGGTGTCAATTCGGCTCAATTGGCATCAATTGGATATCAATTGACTAGGATTGATGTCAATTGAGCTCAATTGATATCAATTGGGTGTTAATCGATGTCAATTGAGTCCAATTAAGCCCAGTTGTGTCCAATTGGGTGTCAATTGATTGAATCCAATTAAGTCCAATTAAGCCCAATTGAGTCCAATGGGGTGTCAATTGATGTCAATTGAGCCCAATCGATCAATTGACACCCAATTAGACTTAATTGATATCAATTGGACTCAATTGGATATTAATTGATGTCAATTAGACTCAATTGGAAGTATAATAAGATCTAATTGATGATAATCAAGCTTAAGGTGATAAATTTAGAGATAAATTTTTTTGTACAAAGAATTTTGAACTTTTGACATCATAAATGAGTCCAGAAGGCCCAAAAATGGTAGGAATGACTGTGAACATGAATATATTTTGACCATTTTTTTAAAACTTTTTTTCCCGCCGGGAAAACAAAAAGCCCGGCGGGCTTCGGCAGGTTACCAGGTCACTGGTAACCTGCTATTTTGAGAACATGAAAACATGTGAACATGTGAATAACATGTTCACAAGTGTTATTAACAAAAAAAATCTTGTGATCACGTGAATATAAAATCCCTGAACCCGACTAAATGAGCTGGCGCTCTAACTATGTTAGTCTCTAGAATGGCTGTCACACAGCCTGTCATCCCACTGGCCGCATATCCCCCATGATCTCACCAACCATGCCAGTGGTGTAAGTGTGGGGCCTATCCCCCAGGCGGGTCAGCAGTGGCCACCGCCACAGTAGATGAGCTCGATATCTCAACATTTGCATCCTCATATCTTGTAACCCATCTCCTCATCACATCACTATTAAGGATGCAAGTGAAATTGAGATTATCAATCAATGTTCTGTCAATTACTTTACTCTGTCCTTTTCCTTGAGGCACAATAGAGGTCATCCTCAAGTCCTCTTCATTGCTCCATAGTCGTGGCAAAGAGCTGTCCACCTGACCAAGAAATTCTGAAATATATACAAGAGACTCTTGTATCAACCAACCCTCGGCCATGCTTCCTTCAGGCCTTGCACTTTGCCTCACAAAGTCTTTTAAGGTCTTCATGAAGCGCTCTAGGAAGAACATCCAACGTGCATGCACAGTGCCACATAAAGCGATTTCGTCCACTTAATGCACAATGAGATGTAGTTGACTTGTGATAATGGTTTGCAAAAAAGTCTCCTCTACCAACAAACCACCTCCACTGCCATAACACGCGCATCATCCAATGTGGCTGGATCAATTGCTTTGGAACTAACATATCTGAAAAATAAATAAATAGTACGTTATACCTCATGCACACTCATTTTGCAAGGTATAATGAAGGGTGATCTGACATGGGTTTTACATACCTCACAAGCTCACCCATCTTATAAATACATTTTTTCAAACTCTTATTTGCACAATGGTCGATGCTAGTAGGTAGTATGAACTGCGCACATAAGAGCACATGTATGTATGGTTTATGACATTACAAAATTTAATTTCAATGTACAAGACTTGGAAAACACTTACTTAGAGCATCTTGTGCCAATCGTGGAACTTCAACCCATATAGTTGCTCAACGCCTCTTTTCTTAGTGGTTGTAAAGACTCCCTTCAATGATCTCATGCATCCAGTGGGAGTACGCTAAGAGGTGATGGCCTGCTTTACCTGCTTCTCCTCTTTCTTTGATATAATCCATGGTGCAGGCGAAAGACGAACGTGCCCACCCTCCTCTCGTGGCCAAGCTTGACGCATACGTCCTGCGACCCGCAAGTCCTCCCGTACGCTAACATTGTCTCGTTTACCAATAACATGTTCCCAAATACTAGATCCCACATTCTTGAAGATGTGCATGGGATCAAGAAGATGGTTGATCTTAAGATGGGTCCAATATAGGCCGAAAAAATAGAGTACCTACACAAGGGATTGCTCTATGTGACCTTTAATCTAATTAGAGACTACACAAAACAAGATTGAAAAACATTACTATACCTGTTCATGCCATCTGGAGGAAGAATATTTGTAGACTCCCAAATATGCTTCCAATCTTTTGCACGAAGTGTTTGTGGAGGAATGTTACTCTTACTAGCAATATATTTAGGATGATCTGAGGGGAGAAATCGATGATGATTATCGAATATGGTCTTACACAAACCGTCAGCATACTCATGTACTAACGAAGGGCCACAAACAGGACATGCATGTTTGCATGTTTACCCGATGTTTTCAAACCTGTTAAAATATAAATAAAAGTTAGAATAATAAAGTCAATATTTATAATTAATATAGCCAATAGTATTAGAGTAGGGAGGTAATTAGAATTCTTACCAGAACAATCATTGTATCCTGGAAAGTCATGCATTGTCCACATCAACACTGCTTTTAAGTCGAAGTGTCGAGAGGAGGGAGGCCTACTAATGTCCACCACCGCAACACCTCTCCATAGTTCCTCCAACTCATCAATCAACGGTTCGAGATAAACATCCATATGCTTGACTTTATGTTTCCGTGGAATTAGAAGGGATAACATAAGATGTCCCTTCTTGATCGCCATTGATGGTGGAAGGTTGTAATTCACCAACACAACTGGCCACACGCTGTATGCGGTGCTTTTGAAACCAAATGGATTCACTCCATCCATACCTAGGCCAAGTCTCAAGTTTCTGGGCTCATTAGGACCTCAATGGAAGGCTTCTTGGGCCCTTTTATTTGGAAGTTTAAGGAGTCAAACCTTTTCTCTTAAGAAGAAACGTTTTCTAATTAGAAGCTTCAAAACGGCTACTTTATTCGAATTTGAATTTTGGAGGGAAAATGGAATTTAAAATCTAGCGGACAAAACCATATCATGTAATATATCTATGGAAAGCTCTTGATGCGTAGATCACGGATCTATAATCTCCGCTCAAATCGGAGCTTGTATGTAGAAGTTATGGAGGTCCGAAAATTGTAAAATTGTCTCCCCCTCTTTTTGGGGGGAAAAGTGCACCCTTTGACCACTCTTACACCTCTCTTACAAACCCAACATTTCAGTCCACATGGCAACCCCCCATTTGGCTATTCCTTAATCACCTTGATTAGGCTTGGGCAAATTAAAGGGCCCAAGAAGACCCCATTCACTTCCTAATGCTGTTTTAAAGCTGGGCCCCTCATCTTCAATATGCTTCCAAGTAGGAGTGTCTGCGGGAATTCTCCACATGCCATCATCCGATCGATGTGAGGAATGCCATGACATGAGCTCTGCTATGGATTTGCACTTGAACATGTGTTTGATGCGAGAAATTATAGGAAAGTGTCGTGCAAGACTTTACGAGGTACATCAAAACTCTTCACATCTGTTCTATACCTTGCTTCACCACAAGTGGGACAATGTCGAGCCTCCTTATGCGTCCCACGAAAGAAAAAAGGAAAGCTTGACTCCAAAGACACCAAATGTCATAAAGTGAGTAAAAGATCCTAGTACATGATAGTAATCTCCTATTTATACCCCTAGGGCCCCATGTGCCCCACATGTGTAAACGGCCCATCCCCATGCGCATGTGCACCACTAGGACACTTTGTTACAATTACTACTAGGCACATCCAAAAAAGCAAACTGATAAGAGCCCATCAGACTAGCTGGATACTTAATCGCTAGTACTCCACTAACTTCTTTCCATCTTACTAACTCCCCCACCCTCTCTCATTTTCAAAGAGACATGAGAACCAACCAAGTGACACACTTCCCTACCATAGAAGCTGGAATGGTATTAGCACCTGGATCAAACCTGGATCAAAAGGAAAGCTCGACTCCAAAGACATAGTGGCCCCAGGGCCAAAAGAAAAACTCAAAATCCCATCCTCACGACCACACTATGAATCTTGAAATGTATCCACCGAAGAAGCTTGAAACTCCTGGTCAGAATGTCAAGTGGTCTTGGCGCAAAAGAATCATCGTGTAGGCCAAGACCTGAATATGTAATAGATGCACCTGAATGTCGAACCACATATTCAAAAACTATGCTCCTCAAACTGCAAAGAATGCATCTCATTTTCGAAGAGACATGAGAACCAACCAAGTGAGACACTTCCCTACATGCCGCAAAAACCCCTCAATGATCACGAGGATGCGATTGACTTTAGGAAAGTTAGTATGTTAACCACATCTTGGTCAACACATTCCTACAACAACTATGTCTGCACACTTATGTAATGGGCACCGACACTATATATTGTAAATCTTGTCATTTGATGAGGGAAATTCCCTAAAGACGCTCCAAGTATTGAGCTTCGAAGGACAGACAAGAGGATCTTAGTCAATTGTCCAAACCATAGAAAAAAGCCTTGTCACTATATTTTGGGCGCCACGGGTCACTTATTGGATAGGCAACTTCCCACGACATGTTAGGGTAGGGTTTCCTTACCAGACTTGCATGGTCACAAAAGAATGATTTTCACTTGTGTGGGTTGAAAAATGGGCTTCTTAAACTCAAATTAAGCCAATTACTTTTTTATAAATTAACCATTATAACTACCTTTACCTACATGAGTTTGGCGTAGTTTACATATATATTAAACTTTATATTATTAAATTTTAAAACTTTCACATGCCTGCTCTAATAGATTGCCATAATTTTTGAAATGATATCTAAAAATTCTAAGCACTAAATTTAGAATCTCACGTTAGCCCCATATTCTATCAAGCTTCATCTTTATTTTGATTTTTGGGACTCTAAAACACAAAAGGTAGTGTATGTTTTAGCACTCTTAAGTTCTTAAAATAATTTTAAAAAAAAGAAGCAAAACTTAAAAAGGAAACCAATAAATCAAATTAAACTCTAAGTTATGTGATTTTATTATGTTCAAAGTGGCTTGTTGATGGGAGCTAAGATGCAAAAGTTATATGCATTTGAAGGACATGCTATCCTACAGTCCAAATCTGCATGAGGTGCCTACTAAGAGTATGGTGCACAAGGAAATGTGTACTTACAAGTATCCTCAATTCTTAATTGGATTACATTATTAGAGCTAGGTTCCAGACTTCATGTATGGCATTTCATCAGAAGAATCTTGTAATGAAACTCCTTTTATAGCTAAGGGTCATTAGACATTAAAGATGAATTAGAAAGGCATGTGCACCCGAGTGAAAAAAGGCTAGCACCCTTACCATGCACCTTAGTACAAAGTCAATGAAGTGCAATGAAGATTCAAAAGAACCTCATCAAAATATATAACAAAGATTCCTTCTCTCGCCTACATCACTTAATGGGTTTTGCTACTACTTCACACAAAGATTTGGAGTGATAACCCTTATGCAAAGCTATCATTTTGTGAATTCTAGTTACTCAAGAGAAGGATATGAAAAGATGCAGGGGGGAAGAGAGCTAGAGCTCTTGCAAGCACACACACACTCACAAAACCCTAATAGAGAACACACAAGGTGAGAGGCTGAAAATCTTCTTCTGCTTAACTCAACACTCAACACACCATATACAAGATAAGAGTACACACAATATGAAAGGTACTCAACCAAATACATACACGGGTTCTCTATAGTGTGAACCCAACTAAATGAGTTGGCGCTATAACTATGCCAGTCTCTAGAATGGCTGTCACACAGCCTGTCATCCCACTGGCCGCATATTACCCACGATTTCATCAACCATGCCAGTGGTGTAAGTGTGGAGACTATCCCCCAGGCGGGTCATGTGAGATCCCGAGCAACGGATTCAGGATACTGGCAGCGAAAGTAGCACTTCTCGTGCGGGACAGGGGTTCCACATTCGGGGCCTCATCCACGGATATCCGGATAAGAGACTAATCCGTCAGTTGTTCCAAAACCGAACCCGGAAAAACTTCCTTTACCGGAAAGCACGGGCGATTCCACCAAGATAACTTTTTACTCTAATGTAGTCAAGATCATTTCTGATCAAGCTGATCCAATTGCATCTATAAGATACTTGGTCAGATCAAGGAAGAAACTTGCACTTGGATCATTGGGATCAACGCTTTTTTCCCCATTCAAGAGGCACAGCCGTTGATTCCTATCCATAGAACAATTACTGTCCGGGATTTACTTTATCTATTGTAATAACAAAAGTTGAGTCTCCATTTACGGATCCATCAGTCCAGCCTAACCCCATCCGCCGATCCCATGGGTTAGCCAACCGCCCAACCACTATAGTGATGGGATCCAATTTGGAATTTGGTTAGGTTTTGTCCCGGGTACCAAGGAAAAAAGTTCCAAGGCCCCTTAGCCGGAAGTGCAAAAATAAAACTAGTCACACCACTTACACACCCAATATGAAATTGCCTTTTTCTCAACATCAGCTAACTTTAAAACAATCTTTTAATGAAACCATAGTATCACTGATCACAATCTTCCAATTTATCCGGTTGATTCAATTTCCCATCATTCCTTCATCAGAGTATCTATGGCATCATTGGCAACTAGAACGCTCACCACCTGTCCACTCAGGGGCCTTTTCAATAGTTCCTAGCCCATAATACTCGACAATATAATCACTTATCAAGATGGACTCTCGTTGAAGATCAGCAAGATCAACCAACAGATCCATATAAAAGAGCCATGGACTCATCCGCCGCCGTTGAGGACTAGCAAGGTCAGTCAACCAGATCCATGCCCGGTTTCAGAAAACAACTCTTACTCCTTGTTCCAATATCTTCCTCGACGCACGCGTGGGTATCCTGGGCGACCCAGAGCCCGAGCACCATATGGTCAACACCCTCTAGGATCCTTCGCAGGTGACCTAGCGCTTCACTCATAGGCCGCTTCCTTGGCCCCTCATCCACCGTACCGGAAGCTCACCATTTTAATCGCACCGAGGCTGGTCAAGACCTCGGCCGACCTTGCTGTGCGAGACGTCCTCCATTGACTCTCCATCAGCAGTTGCAACTTTATCAGTTAGGTCTCCACGACCTTGATCACAAGATGGTCAAAATGCTTTCCCAGTATTCTTGACATAAAACAGTCATTTACAAACAGTCACAAAATACAGTTTCTATATCGAACTCCATCTTTCCACATTATCCCTCCTCAATCCACATTACTTATTCCACATTCCCTTCATATGTACTCATTCTCATCCATTCATTCATATCAACGACACATTATTTCCCATACACATTCACCTTCATTATTCTTCATACCCATCCATGCATACATCCATTTTCACATCCTTACTCATACATCCACATCCACATACATACATCCATACATACACATCCACATGCATACATCCACATCTACATGCATACATCCATACATATACATCCATATGCATACATCCACATCCTCATTCGTATATCTACATCTACATGCACATTCATGCATCTTCATCCATACATCCTCATTTACATGCACATTCACATCCATACATACATCTATTTTTTTCCTTCCCATTCATATAGCCCCATACGCCTTCACATCTATTCTTTTACATCACATCCATTTTCACCTTATGACAACCCATATACATCTTATCTCATCACATACACTTCTTATCTCATTCCATACACATCTTATCACATCTTAACTCATCTTATCACATCCTAACTCATCTCATATACATCTTATCTCATCTTATCACATCTCATACACTTCTTATCACATCTTAACTCATCTTATCACATCCTAACTCATCTCATGTGCATCTTATCTTATCTTATCACATCTCATACACCTCTTATCACATCTCATACACCTCTTTATCACATCCTAACTCCTCTTATCACATCCTAACTCATCTCATATGCATCTTATCTCATCTTATCACATCCTAACTCATCTCATATGCATCTTATCTCATCTTATCACATCTCATACACCTCTTATCACATCTTATCATATCTTATCACATCTTATACACCTCTTATCACATCTTAACTCATCTTATCACATCCTAACTCATCCTTTATGCATACCTCTATGCAAGAATTTCAATTGTGATAAAAGTAACACTTTTACAATAAAATAATCGTTTTTTGTAATATTTTTATAATAAAATAATATTTTTTTTTCATTTCTATGCACGAAATTCAATATGATGAAAATAACTTTTTATAATAAAATAATCATTTTTTTTCTTTACAGTTTTATAATAATAAAATATTCATCTTTTATGCATACCTCTATGTATGAAATTCAATTATGTTAAAAGTAACACTTTTATAATAAAATATTTATCTTTTATGCATACCTCTATGCATGAAATTCAATTATGTTAAAAGTAACACTTTTATAATAAAATATTTATCTTTTATGCATACCTCTATGCATGAAATTCAATTATGTTAAAAGTAACACTTTTATAATAAAATATTTATCTTTTATGCATACCTCTATGCATGAAATTCAATTATGTTAAAAGTAACACTTTTATAATAAAATATTTATCTTTTATGCATACCTTCATTCAATTATGTTAAAAGTAACACTTTTATAATAAAATATTTATCTTTTATGCATACCTCTATGCATGAAATTCAATTATGTTAAAAGTAACACTTTTATAATAAAATATTTATCTTTTATGCATACCTCTTTGCATGAAATTCAATTATGTTAAAAGTAACACTTTTATAATAAAATATTTAACTTTTATGCATACCTCTATGCATGAAATTTAATTATGCTAAAAGTAACACTTTTGATATAAAATTTTATCCATTATGCATACTTCTATGCATGAAAATAAAAATGATAAAAGTAACACTTTTGATATAAAAATTTATCCATTATGCATACTTCTATGCATAAAATAAAAATGATAAAAGTAATACTTTTGATATAAAAATTTATACTTTATGCATAATATAAAAATTCAATTTTCTCATGATTCTAATGAATTTCTTTCAATTAATCTAGGATGATAATTCTTAGAATATGGTAGGAAATCCTCTTTTCATGCTTTGAATGAATTTATTTTATGTGTAAATTTTTATAAAAATTTTACCATAGCTCCGCTACTATAACTGATAAATCTTAATTATTTAAAAAGATAAGGCTTATCTTTAAGGAAATGATTAGAATGATCCCTAATTGGATCATTAACCCTTAATAGATTAAATAAAAAATAATCATAACTAAAAGCATAGAAAAAACTATTAATTTATTCTCAAGCATAGATATATTTCGGATAAGGAAAAGCTTTATGAAAAGCTTCATTTGGATTAAGAATGGGTCATGAGTATGATCATTTCTTAAGTGAGAGAGAGAAAAAACCATTAGAATTAAACATAAATGAAAATTTATGAAATTCTTTACTATCATTAATCAATTAACTTCAATAGCATTCAAAAACCATACCAAATAAGCTTCTCAAGCTTGAGAGAGGTTGAGAAGAGAGAAACATTGAGAAATTATAGAAAAAATCAAAATTCACCATACTTACCTTACAAATTGCTTGATTCTTTGTTCACGGTAGAGGCCCCCAACCAATCAATTGGTTTAGTATGTTGATGGAGCCACCAATGGGATTGAAGAAAGAGGGAAGTGTCAAAAACTAGTGAATTATTAAAGAATTCACAGTTCTTGGCTTAGGTGGAGTAGAGTAACAATGCATAAGACACTATGTTTTTCAACAAGGGGGAGGCTTCTATTTATATGAAAAATTGAGCTCCTAACCAAACAAACTAATTCTAGAAATTTCCAAGCCAGTTTAGTCACTTTTTGACCATTTTTAGGTCAGTTAAGCTAACTTTTTGGAACTAGACTTGAATGAGGAGAGAGGAGAGATGAAATATCTCAATTTTTATGAGTTTAAAACTCATTCAAGCATGTGAAATATGCACCTCCTTCAAAGAATTCCCCTTCCTTACATATGTGTCAAAATGGAATCATTATACCCAAAATATCTCATATTTTTAATATTGTTCATAGTTTTTTACTAATAAACCTTGTACATTTTCAACTCTTCATCTTGTGTGAGCATTTACTCATTTTTGGATACCCAAAATATCTCATATTTTTAATATTGCTCATAGTTTTTTACTAATAAACCTTGTACATTTTCAACTCTTCATCTTATGTGAGCATTTACTCCTTTTTGGATACCCAAAATATCTCATATTTTTAATATTGCTCATAGCTTTTTACTAATAAACCTTGTACATTTTCAACTCTTTATCTTATGTGAGCATTTACTCATTTTTGGATACCCAAAATATCTCATATTTTTAATATTGCTCAAAGTTTTTTACTAATAAACCTTGTACATTTTCAACTCTTCATCTTATGTGAGCATTTACTCATTTTTGGGTATCTTCTTTTACAAATTGGATTTATCTCCTCCCTACACATGGATTGATGCTATTGGCCCATAGGAACCTTAATTGGACCATAATCCAAAAATTTCTGAAAATCTAGACCCTTAGGCTAAGGTCCTTTATACCCATTTCCAATTAATTCCAATTGCACATTGGAAAATTCTTTTTGAATTTCTGTTTCAGGAAAATTTATCTTAATTATGAGAGATATTTTTCTATCCAAAAATATTCAAAATCTGAATATTCTCTCTCTAGAATATTTTCTCTCTCTAGGTTAAAACAGTTAGAAATAAGGTCTTTATATTTCTGAAGAGGGATTGATTACAAGGGAATATGCTGGACATTTTGAGAGGCTGGGGAGAAATCTTACAGGTCATCAGTGTCCACCGCCTCACTAGACGAGCTTGATATCTCAACACTCCCCCTCGAGCTCAACTCCATCTCATGTACACCAAGTGAAGCTCTGAATCTGCGAAGCTTCTCTGTACCCAATGCTTTGGTGAAGATGTCAGCTACCTGATCCTCGGTGCTGACATAAACAAGGTCAAGGTCTCCTGCCAAGACCTTCTCTCTGACGAAATGGTAGTGGACCTCTATATGCTTCGTGCGAGCATGAAAGACTGGGTCCCTGGCCAACTGTATACTGCTAATGTTGTCACAGAAAATGACAACTTGTCTATCTACTAATAGACCCAAATCTGCAAGTAGCTTTCTCAACCAAGCTACCTCACATGCTGCCATAGCAGCTCCTTTGTACTCGGCCTCTGTGTACTGGATAGAGCAACCGTAGGCTGCTTCTTGCTGCTCCTCCAAGTCATAGCAGCACTCCCCAAAGAAAACATGAATCCACTCGTAGATCTCCTATCTGAGATACTACCAGCCCAATCAGCATCTGTGTACCCATGTACACATATCTCTGTCCCAGTCTCATAGAATAGTCCACAATGCAAAGTAGACCTCACATACCTCAGTATGTGTCTCAATGCATCCAAATGCGGTTTCCGTGGAGCCTGCATAAACTGACTCACCAACCCAACAGCATAGCTCAAATTTGGTCTGGTGATCGTCATATAGATCAAGCTTCCCACTATGCGCCTATACATAGTAGGATCCTCCAAGATCTCTCCTGAATCTGCACTCAACTTGCCATTCTGATCCAATGGCACTGAGATAGGCTTACAGCTTCTCATACCATACTTGGACAACATGTCCAAGCCATACTGTCTCTGCAGTAATCCAATACCATGTGGTGACCTAATCACCACAATGCCCAAGAAATATCTGAGCTCTCCCAGATCCTTCATCTCGAACTTCTATCTAAGCAAGATCTTTACATCAAAGATCTCTGCATCATGGTCCCCCGTAAGTCATCTACATAGATGACAACAGGCACAACTCCTCTATCACCATGTCTCACATATAGCGAAAAATATGCATTGGCTACATGAAAGCCAATAGTGACAAGATATTCAGAAATCTTGTGAGACCATGCTCTTGGTGCTTGTTTTAAGCCATACAAGGCTTTCTTCAACCTGCAAACATACTCGGGGTGACTCACATCCTCATAACCAGGTGGCTGCAACATATACACCTCTTCTTGCAAATCCCCATGCAAGAATGCATTCTTTACATCCATCTAATGTAAAGACCATTGCTTTGATGCAGCCACTGCTATCACAACTCTCACTGTTGCCATCTTGGCAAATTGGGCTGAAAGTTTTCTCATAATCAATGCCATATGTCTGCGCATATCCTTTGGCTACCAATCTAGCCTTGTACCTGTTTATGCTTCCATCACTGTTATGTTTTACTTTGTACACCCACTTGCATCCAATGGCTTTCTTGCCCTCAGGCAATTGCACTAAGTCCCAAGTTTCATTTCCATATAGTGAATTCATCTCCTCATCCGTAGCTTTCTCCCAACACACATTTCCAACAGCCTCATCAATGCATGTGGGCTCAACAACCTGCACAACCTTTGCCATATATGCATAGTGATGTGCCACATAACCATCATAGGTAAATCATCTGCACAGGATTTTTCACTCTCCCAGATCTTCGCAGATTTTCATTCATGGCTTCCATAGCCTTCTTTACACCAGGTGTTCTCATAGCTGGGATCCCAAGCTCCTCATCAAGGCTCATATCTGAGCCACTAGACTCTCCATTAACATGAGAATGCCCTGCAAAAATGTCAGGCATACCAAGGGGCTCAACCACTTTCTCTTTTCCTTTACGTGATGTACTAATCACATTTGCAGGATTGGTATTATGACCTGGCCTGCCACTCCATGGTCTATCAACAGACCCACTAGATGAGGACTCTCCTGGTCCACTCAAACACTGTGATTGCTGACCTGCATTCTGTGCAACCACACTTCCACTCACATCAGTCCCAACAGCTTCTTTTTTAGCAGCATACCAGCTGCTCATCTCATCAAACCCTGTTGTCTCTCAACTCACGTGTAGCAGGGTTATAACACCTGTATCCCTTTTGCTCAAAGGAATATCCAATAAACACACATTTTTCAGCTTTCGAATCCAGCTTAGTTCTCAGCTCATCTCGCACATGCACATATGCAATGCATCCAAAGACTTTCAGATGAGACAAATCTGGTTTTCTGCCAGTAAACCTCTCCTCTGGAGTTACATCATGTATGGCTACAGTTGGAGTCCTGTTCATGATGTATACTGCTGTAGAAACAGCCTCAGCCCAATAGATATGCGGCATATTTTTCTCTTCCATCAATGCTCGCGCAATCTCAGCAATGTGCCTATTTTTTCGCTCAGCAACTCCATTTTGCTGCGGATTGTATCTGCATGTAAACTGTCTCCGAATACCATTCTTCTTCAAAAATTCAGAGAACTCATTGGAGAAGTACTCTCCCCCTCCATCTGACCTTAGGCACTTTACATATTTCCCTGTTTGCTTTTCAACCAAAACTCTGAAATTCTGAAAGTGAGTGAACACCTCACTCTTCTCCTTCATGAAATATACCCACACTTTCCTTATGTGGTCATCAATAAACGTCACATAATACCTGCAGCCTCCCATAGATATGGTCTTCGTAGGACCCCATACATCTGAATGCACAATATCTAGTGCATTTCTGCTCACATATCTGTTACGTAGAAACACATGCTTTGTTTGCTTCCCAAATTGGCATGCTTCACATATTTTCTGCATACCTTCCACTTTAAATTTTGGCAGCCCTGTCACAATTCCTTTTGTCTGCATAGACTTCAATCTCTGCACATTCATATGTCCAATCCTTTTATGCCAAATGTCTGTGTCTGTAACAATTCCTGAACCATTTGCAAACATCGCAGCACTCATTTCAGGCATGTCTACATTCAACGTAAATGTTTTGCCCACTCTGTTTCCTTTTGCAACCAACCTGCACTTGTCTTTAAAATCTTCAACATAACACCCATCAGGGTTAAACCGAACCTGCAAACCCTGCTCAATCATGTGGCCAACTGAAACCAGATTCTTTGTTATGTTCGGAACGTGAAGTACATGTGCAAGGTACTTCACTTTGCCATCCTGCATAGACAATGACACATCTCCAACATGGGCAATTGGATGAGCAGTGTCATCCTCTGTTTCCACAAAACCTGGTCTTTTCGGGTTTTTCATCTCCTTGAACCACTCCCCATGACTTGTCATGTGGCTCGAAGCACCTGAATCCACATACCACACATCATCTTTTTGTGCTGCTTCAACATTTTAGGATTCACGTGCATCATTATACTGCCTTTGCCAATTTCCACGGCCTCTTTGACTCCCCCTGCCTCTTCCACCTGCATGTTGTTGTTGTTGTTGTTGTGTATTCTGGGACTATTGTTGTGTTGTTGTTGTGTATTCTGGGACTGTTGTTGTTGCTGCTGCTGGCCATAATTCTGATTACCTATTCGGCCACCTCCTTGACCGTGTCCACGGCCTCCTCTACCTCTTCCTCTTCCTGAACTTGTGTAGAAGGCCTGTTGCTCTGAACTGTTTTTGCTTTGTGAAGACTGTTGGTCTTCACCCAAGCTCTTCTCTTCTATAATCAGCATAGACACCAAATCTGTAAAGTTGGGAATGTTTTCCCGAGTCTGAATAGACGTCTTGAATGCCTTGTATTGTGGCCCAAGACCATGTAGACAGACTTCCACCTTATCATCATCATGTACTGACACACCAATAGATGCAAGGGATTCCACAATACTGTTTATCTTCAATGCATAGTCATTCACAGACATGCTCTTTTTCTCCACAGTATGAAGTTCATTCTTCAACTGTATCTTACGTGCCTTGGTATTTGTTTCATAGAGCTTTACCAAGGTGTCCCACGCCTCCTTGGGGGACTTGGCATCCTGAATGTGTCCAATCATGGTGTCTTGTATACTAATGGAGAGCCAATACATAACTTTCCTGGCTCCTTGGTTCCAATCTTTAAACTCTGTCACATCTGCACCAGTCGGATTTATGTCTGGTATCTCTGGTGCCTCTTCATGCTCACCTTCTATGTAGTCCCAATAGCCCTTTCCCATCAGGAAATTTGTCAACCTGAACCTCCAAGCATGGAAGTTATTCTTATCAAGCTTCTCAGCCACAATCTAGGTTATGCCATCATTTGACATCTTGCCCATACAATTTTACCAGAAACAGCACTCTGGTTTTTGTCCTGCACAAACTGCTATATTTCTGCAGAGCAGCGGTACTGTAGTACTCTCAAATGTCACAACCTGTGACCTCAATGTGCATACATACACCCAATGGAAACTGTTGACCTTTTTGCAGCACCCACAGTGTCTGTACAGTCAATCTGTCTTCCTGCAGTTCTTAAAACAGAGTTCTGCAGAGAATCGATGACTTACCCGCAGTGCTCAAAATTGCCTGCTTTCTGAAAAACGGAGGTCTAGACGCGCCCAAAACGCGTTTTCGGCCCAGTAATGTGCGTCTGATAGGACAATATAGTTGCCCTATAACTTTACTCCCGTGAAGAAAGCTCCTCAATCAGAGATCGTTTGCCGGTGCCTCCCGTAGAGCTCCCGACAAGGGTGTAGTCACCAACACAAATAGGAAAGAGTAGTTGAAGCTCTTACTCTCGTACCGCTTCTTGTGGTTCTCTTGCTTGCAGCTCAACCCTTAGCACGAACCAGGCTCTGATACCATGAAAAGATGCAGGGGGGAAGAGAGCTAGAGCTCTTGCAAGCACACACTCACTCACAAAACCCTAATAGAGAACACACAAGGTGAGAGGCTGCAAATCTTCTTCTACTTAACTCAACACTCAACACACCATATACAAGATAAGAGTACACACAATATGAAAGGTACTCAACCAAATACATACACGGGTTCTCTATAGTGTGAACCCAACTAAATGAGCTGGCGCTATAACTATACCAGTCTCTAGAATGGCTGTCACACAGCCTGTCATCCCACTGGCCGCATATCACCCACGATCTCACCAACCATGCCAGTGGTGTAAGTGTGGGGCCTATCCCCCAGGCGGGTCATCAGTGTGTCCACCGCCTCACTAGACGAGCTCGATATCTCAACAGGATAAGATAGAAGGGGAGAGGGAGATCCCAAGCCAAAACATAATAAATGCACTTGGCAAACCATACCCAATGGTGAACCAAACTCAATCTAGAGTACATTGATAGAGAGAGATTCACAAAAGCATCTTCTATCAAAGAGGATTACATCCATCCATTATGATAAAAATTCACTTCTACATATTCTCTTTAAGTATTTATAGTCCCGCAAAAGTGGCCCTTAGATGTGTCCAATTGCAGCCTGTCTTGTGAGTGATCTCTCATGATGCAACCTTGATATTCATAGTGTGGAGCTCATTGAGGGCATGTCTAAATGATGGCAACCTCACTTGCACATATTGTAAGTGATCTCTCATGATGCAACCTTGATATACATAGTGTGGAACTCATTGAGGGCCTATCTAAATGGCAACCTCACTTGCCCATATTATGGAAAGTTATGCGTAACTAGTATGAACATAGGTGGTGCATTATTGAGAGGCACTATTTTTGCAACGTGGCAAGGTGGAGGATGAGAGAGCTGAAATGGAGCAAAGAGGTGGTGCTGCCACGTGGATTGACGTTTAGGTTGCTGGCTGACACTTCATGGCAAGTTAAATCTTAAAGAGGAAGAACGCTACGATTTCACTTCGTTAATCATGTTGGCAAGCCAAGAGCAATGACGAGAGGCATTGCATTGCTTTTCTTTATATGTTTGCGTGTGCGGCCATAGCCATTGCAGTTGTGAAGCCTTCATTGCCAAGTCAACAAGTTTCGGTTGCTAGCTCACGCTTCATGGCAAGTTAAAGCTTAAAGAGGAATAACGCTAAGATTTCACTTTGTTAATCACGTTAGCAAGCCAGGAGCAATGGAGAGAGGCATTGCTTTTCTTTATATGTTTGCATGTGCAGCCATAGCCATCGCAGTTTGCGAAGCCTTCATCACCATATGATCAATTTTATTGAATCTTATGTTTACATGGTAATATATAAAGCATAGTTCCATCATCGACAGAGAAAACACAGTAATCTTAATTTCAAAGTTGACTTGACAATGTCCACCTATTGCCTCCTTGGCCTTGTTATTACTTACTTAGGCATGAATGTTGCCCCACTAACAAACGCTTCCTTAATTTTTTTCTATTTATTTCAAGGCAAGTTGATATAGCTAGGCAGCACATGAAGGGGTGCTCGCTCCATCTGACATAAGACAAAACTCATAACTTGCTCCTGTCAAGTACACAATGCTATCAGCTTCTTTTTCTATTGTTGAAAAAGAAGCTAGCTCATCTCTATAGATGTGTCCGAACCTTTTCATATGATGTGCATGGAGTGAAAGTTGAATATGGCGACTTCGCCCTCCATGCATTGAGGGAGAGAGATGCACAACACCATCACCATACAACTTGTCAACCACCACAGAGACGTGCGTAGGAGGTCCATATCCAAAGTCTACTTTCTCAACCGGGAAGCTTACAAAGTATGTTGCGTTGCAAGTCGTTCCTCCATAGTAGTTGCAATTGTACTGAAGCACCTTCGCCTCTTGAAGATTCACCTATACAGCATGGTTACCACTTGAAAACTTAGAAAAGCCGGATTAATGTTATCATTCAACTGCAATGCAGAGATCTGAGGTATGCTTAAAACCCACCTCTACCCAGTCTACTAAGGACTTTATGAAGTCGCTGCTGATACTCGTTTTGTCATCCTGGATGAGCTTCGCGACGTAGGAAAGATGGTTGTTGCGTATATCGCCAGCCCTTGCAGGGAGAGCGGAAACATGTATAGCATTGCCGAAGTATCCCTTAGGAAGTGGAGGGTCCACGATGTCCCTGACGCTGACAGGGTAGGAGTATTGGGTGAGAGAGTCCTCGGGCAGGTCCCGAGCTTCGGTCATGCATTTCCACATGAAGGCTGATACAGCCTCGAAGGATGTAGCCTTACCATACGCAAAGGGTCCTTGTTCGATGCAGCGGACAAGGTGAGAGACTTGGGAGGAGCTGAGATGGAATCCCTGGCAGATGACGTCGTCCTTGGCGTTGCTTTCACAGAGCCGTGCTGCCCTCACTCCCCCTAGCCCGCCACCCCCGGCCTGCGTGTCATGCCATGAATGCACCCTCGCCCCCCACGGTGGTGTCGTCCCCTTACGCGTCCCATGTCCCTCTTGTATAGAGTCGTGCCATCGCGCCCCCCGGCCTGCACCCCCCGGAGCCATGCTCTCATGCCCCCCGCCCCCGTCGGCGGAGCCGTGCCGTCATGCCCCCGCGTGCCACCTCAGTAGTGTCATGCCACCCTCATGTGCCCCCCCAGAGCTGTTCCCTCACACCCTAGAGCCGTGCCGTCACGCCCCCCCTCCCCCGAGCCGTGCCGCCCTAAACTGCCCCCTCACAACCCCGACCCTCGGGTGCCGTGCCACATGCCCTCCGCCCCCCGTAGTGTCATGCCCCCACGTACCCCCAACCCCCCGCGGAGCCGTTCTGTCACACCCCCGGAGCCGTGCCGTCATGCCCCCCTACCCGCCCCTTGCGTGTCGTGCCCTCACGCTCCCTCGCACCCGCGTGTCGTGCCCTCACGCGCCCCCCAACCCCCGCATAGCCGTTCCCTCACACCTCGATGCTGTGTTGTCATGCCCCCCGGAGCGAGCCCTCGCACCCCGTGTCGTGCCATCACGCCTCCTGTCCCGGCCCCCCCAGGGTCATGCTCTCATGCCCCCCATCCCACCGTCGCATGGCCTGCCCTCACACGCCGGTGCGGTGCCCTCACTCACGACCCTAGGCCCACCCTCGTGAGCCATGCGTGCTCATGCCCCCCGGCCCCGCATGCTGTGCCCCCACGCGCCCTCGGCTCGTAAACCCCGTCGTGCCCTCACGCTCCTCGGCGGTGCTGTGCCCCCCCCCCCCCCCCCCGAGCCGTTCCCTCACACCCCGATGCCATGTTGTCACGCCCCCCGCCGGAGGCAGGCCCTCGCACCCCGTGTCATGCCATCACGCCCCCTATCTCGGCCCCGTGCCCTCATGCCCCCCGTCCCGCCGCCGTCGCATGCCGTGCCCTCACACACCGGTGCAGTGCCCTCACGACCCCAGGCCCACCCCCCTGAGCCATGCGTGCTCATGCCCCCGCGACCCCGCATGCTGTGCCCCACGTGCCCTCGGCCCATAAACCCCATGCTGTGCCCCCACGTGCCCTCGGCCCATAAACCCCATGCTGTGCCCCCACGTGCCCTCGGCCCATAAACCCCATCGTGTGGTTTAGTAAGGTTGAGGTGAACTTTGCATGACATGCTACTGTGTAGTATCATTCGAGTAGCATGTACAAGATGCTTGTACTATATTAAAAGAAATGGGCTCACTGATTGATTACATCCTGTGCGATCTTGAAAATTTTTTGTGGAATTTTTCATTGATGTTATCTTATCATGGCAACTATGAAGTCCCTAGGTGATGATTGTGTCCCTAGCTTCGGTCATGCATTTCCACATGAAGGCTGATACAGCCTCGAAGGATGTAGCCTTACCATACGCAAAGGGTCCTTGTTCGATGCAGCGGACAAGGTGAGAGACTTGGGAGGAGCTGAGATGGAATCCCTGGCAGATGACGTCGTCCTTGGCGTTGCTAGTATCGTAGAGAAGGCTAGGGACAGTAGTGTAAGGGTGGCTTTGATCTCCCAATGGTGGGGGGCGGCTGGAGGCTCTGTAGTCTCTCGTGGGCGGGAGTGTGACGGTAGGAGGGTATCTCGCCTTGAGTAAATGTCCGGCGAAGCACAGAGGCTTGTAAGCCGCGGTGCAGGTCCGACCAGGCAATCATGAGGTCAACAGATATGACATGCCGTCGCCAAATATCTCGGCGCTAGTGAACGCTATGCACACTTGAAGACTGTTAGCTGGACCATAAACAAGGGAGTGGAGGCGTAGTCAGTTATGAGAATGTTTTGGCCGCGAGGGACCAGCGCCTTCTCGATGTAGTTGTCCACATTACTCCAGCCCAGCCAGTCCTCCAAAGCCGCTTCTGTGTACGCCTCCACAAACTCCATGCCTGCAGCACTGGAGACCACATATGGGCGGCCATCCTCCTCAGAAAACATCACCCTGCCGGCCAGCCGAGGACAGTGCACAAGGAGCTTCGCCAGGGAAGACTTGAGCAAATGTACGTACTCCGTGGAGGTGAGGGGCGAGGGTGCCCGCGAGTAGTACCAGATGCCTTGGCCGAACGCGTTGCCCGAGTTGAGGATGGCCAGGTTTGAGATGTAGTGTATGCGGGGTGGCTGAGGAACAGCAGGAACTATCTTAGACTGGGAGGCCACAAGCACGCTGCTCGTCGACGACATGGTGCAAAGGAAGGCTGTAGGCTGAGAGGAAGACGCCTCTTTTTATTTTAACGAGTGGCCCAGACCCACCGCGGTCAATTTATTGAATTGATTGAAGAGACATCAATAAAAATCTTGCATTACAAAAAAAAAAGTCTCGCATTTTTAATACAGGCTGAGCGGAGGACGGAATACTTTGCCCCTCTTTTTATTTTAACGAGTGGCCCAGACCCACACCTATGCGCGGTCAATTTATTGAATTGATTGAAGAGACATCAATAAAAATCTCTGTAAGGAATACATGAAGCCCCTTCCTATCATCATATATTTATACTTTGCCCCTTTTTTTATTTTAACGAGTGGCCCAGACCCACCTATGGATGGTCAATTTATTGAATTGATTGAAGAGACATAAGACATCCCTTATCTCAAGTAAAATGCCTTAGGAAGGATTCCCAAGGCTTCACAACACACCATCCACCAACCTCTCGTACGTGCTAGCGATTTTAATGGTGGGTGCACTACTGCGCGAGTCCGCGATTGCACGAGTCCGCGGCATAGTAGTTTGTGTGGGCAGCAGTAGTTTGTGTTGGGTCCACTGGTGCCGGGCCCAGGTGTGTGAGTGGTACGTAGCCAGCGCCAGCACCCACGAGATGCGCCCACAGCACAGTGGCACACAAATCTGGCTCTTGAGCCCCTGCGCGGGCAGATGCGTGTCCACGTGTGGGGTAATGAGTGGATGACACTGCTCATCATCCAGCACCAGTAGAGCTGGCACTTAGCTTGAGAGTCCTCAACGAGAGGAGCTGGGGTGGCCCAATTTCCACATATAGATTTAATCTGCATGCACATATCTGATCTCTAATGAAGGATTAGCAAGCTTCTAAAGGTGAAAGCAAGCTATGCATTCAATGGGTTTAAGCATAATGATGATAAGTATACGCATCTGTTTATTGAAAGCTTAATTGATCCCTGCAGCTAATCAACAGCTACTAGAAAACATAATTTGGATTCCTGTAGCTAATTGTAGGCTAATCAGAGCTACTAATTAAGGGACCAACCGTGAGGTCCGTGGATACGGTCATTGTAATATTAATAAGGGTGAGCTTAAGTTAGTACAGGCACTGAGTGCAACACTAGCATGTGTCAGCACATGCAAACAAAATTATTAATTTGCGCATCAATAAAAAAGCATTATCATATCTGATGACCTATAATTACTAATTAAGGTCAAATTGTAGAGAGAGAGAGAGAGAGAGAGAGAGAGAGAGAGAGAGAGAGAGAGAGAGAGTGTAGAATAATTTAGGTTTTTTAATTAAAAATTGATTGAGAAAAATGGTTGCATTTTGGCTAGCCTTCAGATTTTTAAAAATTTTGGTTATTCTATGTATCCCAGGCACCTCAGCTTGCCAGCTTTGAGCTCCACATGGCCGTGCCTTCACCTCCTAAGCTCCTCAACCGCCTTTGCCTCCTCCAACTGCTTCATTGCTCAAGGTCATTTTATATATACAAGATGTATTATATAAACAAAGGGTATACAAGATAAAGGGAGAGTGTAGAATGATTTGTTTTGTTTTAAATAAAATAATATATGTATATATATATATATATATATATATATATAGAGGACTACCTAAAGATTCGAAACAAAATGTATTATATATATCTATACAAGATAAACCACAACCCCACCTCCCTCCATGTGGGCAAAGGAGGTGGGGTTAATTCAAAATAAAAAACATGGAGGTGGGGTTAATTCAAAATAAAAAACATGGAGGTGTTTTAAATATACCCATTTAGTTAACTTTAAGGTAATAAACTACGGGTAACTTATAACTTTTTTCATTCTTTGTATTTTAAAAATTGAAATTGTAAGCCCCTTTTGTTTAACGTACATGATATTTTATATATTCCTAGGTGAATCCCTTGAGCCCACACTCTCATCTATCTTTTCAAATGAGTTCTAAAATTAGGTGAATCCCCTCATACTCATTTCGATCCATCTTTTTAAATTAGTTTGCTAATAAAAGTTCTAAAAGTGTATTTTAGAAAATGATTTTGGATTTTTTAAATAAAAAATGATTTGTTTTGTTATATATATATATATAACATACATGGGGAACATGCATGTTGTTCAAACAATATGTGTACTCTACATGGGGAACATGCATGTTGTTGAGACAAAGAGAGTGGTTCTCACGAGAAGTGTAAGGGAGTTCACTAAAGGAAAACACTTTAAATGCATTGAAGGAGTAGTTTAAAACTCTTTGGTCTATGAAGCTTGATGTATGACAGGTTCGTATGTGCCGAATTGCCTGACAATCAAATGTTTCCTACTCTGCATGATGTCGTGTTGCATTGCAATTTCCATGGGGCCTGTGGGCCATTCAATCCAAGTGCAATTTGTATGGATAAAGGGAAATGCACAAGGAACTACCCACGAGCTTTTGCACAAGAGACTACTATAGATGAGAGTGGTTACCCCGTGTATATGCGTCAAAATGATGGAAGAACTATGGCATTGAAAAAGTGTAATGTTGATAATAGATGGGTTGTGCCATATAATCCTTATCTTCCAGTCACATATAATGCTCATGTAAATGCGGAAATACGCTCAACAATAGCAGTAGTGAAATATCTTTACAAGTACATATACAAGGGGCATGACAGAGCAACAATAAGATTTAGCACTGTACAAGGTGGGGATGTTAATGCTGCTTGCGTAGTCGATGAGATTCAGAGGTATTTGGATGCACGTTACGTCTCTACATCAGAGGCATGTTGGAGACTCTTTGAGTATGATTTACACAATGAGAAGCCTGATGTGTAACGGTTGCAGGTACACTTAGATGGGGGGTCATAATGTTATCTACACTACTACATATTAGCCTAATACCGGGGCTTGTACCGGCGCTATTTAACGGGGTCTAAAAAAGCCTCGTCATCGGTATAAGCGCCGGTATAAGCGCCGGTATCGCAGCGTCGGTATAACTGTCGGGTATTAGTACCGGCGCATATAACGGCGCCTATACCGACGCTGACCGGGGGTAATACCGATGCTTAAACCGGCCTCTATACCGATTCATATACCGACGCATAAACCGGCATCTATACCGAATTATATACCGAGGTGTAAACCGGCATCTATACCAATGTATGTACCGACGGTGATACCGGGGCATATACCGACGCTGTAGCAGAATTTTTTTTTTGGGCAGAATAGTGCTGCTTGGCTGTTGCCTAGCTGCCTGCAATGAGCAGGATCAACAACAGCAAACAGACAGCACCATTCTGTCTACAATAGAGCACAAAAACAACCGTGCTCGTTTGCATATTTTCCTGATCGACAAACAAGAAATTAAATTAAACATTAATACTCAAGAATGTTTTGATCATATTTCATTAGTTTGAAGGTCATCTTACATCATGGTAATGCCTCCCAATTGACGGTCTCTCCTTCTTCTTCAAGCATCTCAAACAAGGCCACAAGGCCATGTTTGTGAGCGTACTTCTCCTCTCGCCTGCTTGGTGGGCGATTCATGGCCAACTCCTGCACACACGATTAACAATTATAACTTTTAAAAAATCAACATTTAGCCCACATACATACATTTAAATAAATAAAATTGCTACAAACACTTACGAATTCATGGCGCATGGTTTCGTAACCACCACTCCCGAGATGAGAAGCCCCTACTATTTGGAGTCTTGCCCTTGCCGCCTCTCTTTGTTGTTGAAACCTGTCTGGTGTCTCGGTGAGCTCCTGAGCAATGGCTGCCCACTCCCTGTCATCTAGCCAAACAGGTTTCTCATTCCCCTCTCTGAATGCGTCCCTCGCCTCTGACCTACGATGCCCCATCAAAATGCGAGCTGTATACTGTATCCACTCATTAGAGACGACATTCATAGGGTCAGATGGCTGGAACTCTTGCTTTATCTTTGTGTTTATATAATTTTTCTTTCCCTTGTCTTGCTGATCCCATTTAGTCATGACAGAGTCATGAAACTGTATAGTGCACAATTGTCGAATGCATGTCTTCATTGCCTTCCCTGCACTATCCATTATTGGTGCCCCATCCCTAATTGTGTAAATCTTGCTGTTGTCATGGTCATGTGCACCCCAGGGAGTGGAAGGTGACCCTATGGGTGTGCTATCAACAGATGAGAGCGAAGGACGACGCTCACGTGGTGGTGGTGTCACAGCATCTGTGGCACTACCACCACAACAACCTCCCCCTGAAGACCTACTACGTGAGCGCCGTCTATGTGAAGAGGTGGTAGATCGAGCTGTAACAGGAGTGGAAGGCTGTGTGGTATGAGGTGTGGGAGCTGCTGTCGTACCCACGGGTGTGGGAACTGGCGTCGGGAATCCAGATGGTGAGGCAGATGTCCCTGCTCCAGAACCCCAATAACTCTGAGCCATGGCTCTCTGCTCTGGAGTCATGGACGAAAGAAAACCATATAACTGCTGGGGACTCATGCCCTGCGGTGTAGGATTAAATGAGAAATCTGGACTGTAGTCGTAGGGCGGTGAGTCACCCATGGCCTGTTGGATAAAAAACCATATGACAAACTTGTACGGAATGAAAATTACACGGTAAACAATGAATAAAAGAACCATAAGATAAACATTAACAATGATAAACAACATTGGTAAAACTATATCAACTTGCTCCTACAGTAGTGATTATGATGGTAAACATTAACAATGGTAAACAATGAATGGACCTTCAATGTCATAAAACCATTACAAATATGTCATAACTATTTGCATAATCATTAAGATACATCATTTTATAAATCATTATCTATTCTATCATCCTCATTAAGATCAGTAGCCCCAAAGAGATCTATGTCTATGTACATTTCAGCATCCTCGTCATTAAAAGTCCCTTGATGAAGGATGTCTTCATCATCTATGTCTTCTTCCTCAACTTGTTTTTCAGCTTCCTTGGTTTGCACCTCTTCATTTGGATCTTGCTCTAGTTCCTTCTCTTCATTTGCTTGCTCCTCTTCATTGTTGATATCGGCTTGTTCTTGCTGCTCTCCATTACCCTGTGCATCCACATCACCTTGTTGTAGCTCAAATTCTTCAAAAATTTGCTTACTGAGGGGGGCGACTTGAACCACAAACAGCCAGCGTGGATCTTTTGGATCCGCTTTAAAGACAACCTGCTCACAATGCTCTGGGCGCACAAAAGTATCTTGCTGATCGGTCCATACCTTTGTGGAGTCCACTTGGATGAGGCCACTCTTGTCTCTACGTACAGTTGCATGTGGCCCATTCATGATTACCTTGAACCACTTCACATCAAAGATAAACAACTCAAAACTTCTGAAGCCAACCTTCAATATATCTTGAATGGTTCCAAAGTAATCAAGCATTCCAGTAATTGTGTTATCATCACTTGCACTTGCACGACTTTCTTGAACAAACTGTGCTGTGACACCACAATCAAAGGTTGCTCTTCTTTGGTCTATTCGTTCTACTCGAAAATGACGTCCATGTGACCAAAACGCCCCATATTTGTGATACTACAAATAGCACAAAAAGTTTGTTGATGGAGAATCAAACACAGAGACATGTAGAGAAAAAAATGAGAGACATGTAGAACTTAAACACTTACATGCCAATCGCATCCTTTTGTAAGCTCCTCCTCCTCCTCTGTTATAGGTAAACCAGCACGTTTGGCTTCTAAAATTGTAGCTTCTAGCCATCTACCTGTGGGAAAGTCCGGAAGAGCTTACATACCTTCTGGATATGGGAGATTTCTTGTAGTGCGATTCCTTCTGAAACTTAAACGATCTTGTACTCGCTGTCGCTTGAGAGCTTCATATGTCTCAATCCACTTCTCCATTACATGAGAGTTCAAGATGCAAAATTTGTTGATTTTTTCTCTCAAAGTGTTATCCATCTTTCTCTTAATGCCTTGGCCTTGAGGTTCCTCACCAATGACTCGCCTGTTGGACTCTTGAGACCATAGTCGAGGTATCTCTGGATCTGAGGAACTTAAATATTCAGTGATGTAAACAAGGGACTCTTGTATCAGCCACCCTTCTGACATACTACCCTCTGGGCGAGCCATTTGGCGAACAAATCCCTTTAATGTCTTCATAAACCTCTCCAAAAAGAACATCCATCTTGAATGGACTATTCCAGCAACTGCAACCTCATCTACAACATGAACTAGCAGATGCATCTGGATTGTTAATAAACTTGTAGGGAAAAACTTCTCTACCATGCAGACTGCCTCTATGGAGTTTAAACGCGCTGTCTCCAAAGTGTCTCTCTTTATCTCTTTTGAAGAAATCCAGCGCACCAATGTGCCAATCTTATAGATAGTAGCTCTAATGTCTTCAGTGAGGCAATCTTTTATTGCTATGGGTAGCACAAATTGTAGAAACTTGTGCCAATCATGACTCTTGAGACCACTAAGATCATCATCCTTTGTAAATGCACTTTTCAAGCAATGCATACAACCTGTAGGAGTCCGAAACTCTGAAATTGTCCTCTTGACTTGTTGTTCCTCCATCTTGCTAAAAACCCATGGGGCTCTTGGAAGTAGCACCTTTCCATTGGGTCTAGTGCGAGCCCACAACACTTGCATACAACCAATCTCTTCCAAGTCATCCCTTTGGCCTTTAGTATCCTTTTTTCTTGTCATGGTCTTCCACAGAATGTCAGCTACATTCTTGAAAATATGCATCGGGTCAAGCAAATGGTTTATAAGGAGATCACCCCAATAGGGGAGTTGGTGAAAGATAGAGAGCCTCTTCATCCCAGGACATGCCAAGTTACCACATTCCTCCCATTTGATCTTCCAATCGCTTGCCTTCAATGCACTTGGAGGAGGTCTTCCTAGATTACCATCCCGCAATTCATGATTTTCTGGAAGATACCTAACATGTCCTTGGTAGACATTCTTTCGTAATGCTTTTGAGTATCTTGAATCAAGTCGAGGACCACATACAGGACATGCATTGTAACCCGATATAGACAAACCTGAGCATTCTCCATAGCCAGGCCAATCATGCATTGTCCACATGAGAATACCTTGCACAGTTGTAAGTCTTTGGCCACTCTGCTGCTTTGACATGTCCTTCACTTCAATTCCGTTCCACAAGGTGCGTAACTCATCAATAAGTGGTGCCAAATATACATCCATGTTCTTCACCTTGTACTTTCCTGGAACTATTAATGAGAGCAACAGATGACCTTTCTTTATTGCTAACCATGGCGGAAGATTATAATTCACAAGGCAAACAGGCCATGTGCTCCATGAAGAGCTCCTTAAACCAAAAGGGTTTACACCATCCATTGCTAGGCCAAGACGGAGGTTTCTAGGTTCTTCCTTAAAAGCCGGCCATTTCTCTTCAATGTGTCTCCATGCGGGTGAGTCTGCAGGCACACGCATCACTTCATCTGTGGATCGAGTTGTGGCATGCCATGTCATCAAGCTTGCTATTGATTTGCACCTGAACATGCTTTTTATCCTTGGAATGATTGGAAAGTGCCTGAGAACCTTTACCGGGACAGCTTCCCCCTGAACATCTTCTCTATATCTGTTAGAGCCATAATGGGGACATTCTTGCAAATGCTCATATTCATGGCGGAAGAGGCAACAATCATTGCGACAAGCATGAATATTATTGTAATCCATGCCTATGGATTTCAATAACTTCTTCGCATCTGCACGAGATGGAGGCATCTCGTTGCCAGGGGGCAATATTTGATCTTTCAAAAGCCTGCAAGTATGGCAATATCTGATCGTTACTATTAAGATTTTCTCAAATACAAGTTGATAATTTAACATTTCAACAGTAGGTGTAATCTCCAAAAAAAGACCTTACTTGAATAGTTCAGTGACACTTGTATTAGACCATCCAAAAACTGACTGCAAATTTAGCATCGTAAGAGATGCACGCAATACAGATATGTTGGCACCATTGTCTAATGGAAGGCGTGCAAGTTTACGCATGGCCTCTTCCTCTGGTTCATAATTTGACCGTTGAGAATGTCGTGGTTGATGATCTTCATGTTCATGCTCCTCGAAGAGAGCTTCTTGTTGCTCAATGAAGGCATCCAACATTTCTTCCATTGGACCTTCTTCCATTTCTTGACCTTCTTCCATTCCCTCGGGTGCTGTTAATTGAGCTCCATCTGTCACTCCCTCCTGCGATATCCTCATCCTTTGTTGGGGACGAGAATTCACAGGCGCAATGTTATCAAGATGCGGCTGCACACTTGCTTGGTTGTACGATTGAAACCGTAAATTTTGCAAGCGCTCCATTGGAAATATTCCAGCGTCATGAACATGCTCGTTGCAAATCCTTCGTTTTCGAAAGATTTGGTACTTACATCGCATGCATGGACACGCTATTCTCTCTTCAAGATTGAGAGGCTCCATCTAGCAGGATAACATGTATATGCAGCTCGTTAAACACAAATCAGCTTATCTCCTCTCCATACAAAATTAAATAGAATTTGCACAAGGATGGAGAGAGAAGCTATCTCTATTCATAAATAGCTGTTTATAAAGGCCTTATGCAATAATCTAAATGCATATTATAAGTATAAGCTTGCATAATAAGGCTGCAAGACTTATGCATAAGCTCTATGCATAAGCCTTATGCATAAGTCTTATGCATAAGCTCTATGCATAAGCCATATGCATAAGTCTTATGCACACGCTCTATGCATAAGTCTTATGCATAAGCTATATGCACACGCTCTATGCACAAGTCTTATGCATAAGCCATAAGCTCGGACCTAATCCCAAAAACCCTAGGACTGAATTACGGTTTTGTAAATTCCGCCAGAGTCTCCTTTGTAATTGGAACCAAATCTCAAATGAAAATGCAACTTCTTAAAACTTGTACGCAATACTCTTTGCATCCCACAATGTCATGAAAGATCATATGCATTTGCAATATCCACACAATATGACAGAAAAGGGGCCCCATTGCCCAAATGCATCCACAAAGTCGATGGTGAGGATTGTTGAGGACGCGCGTTGAAGCTTGCCGATCTCCCGGCCAAGCTCTTCTCACCCCTTCACCGAGTTTTCCTCCAAGGTGAAGGTTGAGGCCATTTCTTCACACCGGTGTACCTAATCCCCCTTCGTACCGCTTTACCAAGCAATCACGGCACAAAGAGTTCAAGCCATTCTCCCCTTGGCCTCTCCAACCAATGCCAAGGTACCCTCACACATTGCTAGATTCTATAGAAACTTGAAGTGGTTGCAATGGTGAGTGTAGGTACAAAATGATGTGGATAATATCAAATGATAGAACAAGTTTGTTGGCTTACAAGTATTGAGCATGACTCATGCCCTTTTACAATTTAGAACTCAGCAATAAAGCATGGACTCATGCCTCAATCCATCATCCAAAAGCTCCAACACAAACCAACAATTCACAATGCCCTCACCATGGCATTTGCATAAGCATTTGTTAACCACAATCAAGGCATTTGCAATTGCATTTAACAATCCCTTTCATATAAGCCATATGCATAAGTCTACCTGCGTACGCTCTATGCATAAGCCATATGCATAAGTCATATGCATAAGCCTTATGCATACGCTCTATGCATAAGTCTTATGTATATGCTCTATGCAAGACTTATGCATAAGCTCTATGCTATATGCCTTATGCACTATTATGCTAACCCTTAATCCCTTTCACATAAGCCTTATGCACACGCTCTATGCATAAGCCTTATGCATAAGCTCTATGCATAAGCCATATGCATAAGTCTACCTGCGTACGCTCTATGCATAAGCCATATGCATAAGTCATATGCATAAGTCTTATGCATACGCTCTATGCATAAGTCTTATGCATACGCTCTATGCAAGACTTATGCATAAGCTCTATGCATAAGCTCTATGCTATATGCCTTATGCACTATTATGCTAACCCTTAATCCCTTTCACATAAGCCTTATGCACACGCTTTATGCAATTACGCTCCATGCATAAGCCTTATGCACACGCTCTATGCATAAGCCTTATGCATAAGCTCTATGCATAAGCCATATGCATAAGTCTTATGCGTACGCTCTATGCATAAGCCATATGCATAAGCTCTATGCATAAGTCATATGCATAAGTCTTATGCATACGCTCTATGCATAAGTCTCTTGCATACGCTCTATGCAAGACTTATGGATAAGCTCTATGCATAAGCTCTATGCTATATGCCTTATGCACTATGCTAACCCTTAATCCCATCACCCAATGGTGTAATAAACATGATCTTGTTTTACGTACATGGATAATAGAGATTGCAAGCTTATTATAGGTTTTATGCATAGATATTAAATTAATCCTATGTGTTGTAAGCTTACAAGAACCCAAAACTAACCCTAAACCATAAAACAAGGATGCAAAAATTCATAGAAAATAGCATAAACAAGAAAAATCGAAAGAGGATCTACCTCTTTTTTGCAAAGCTGAAGGAGAGCTCGAGGATTGGTGAAAGATTGGTGAGGTGAAAGAGCTGCAAAACAAAATATTAAACAAACTAATTAGTAAATTAAACACAAGAAAAAGAACTAATACAAAACCCTAAAATCTCTATGCATGCATTAGGAGATCTATGCATACATAGAGAGCTCTAGATCTCAACATGCATAGAGAGCCAAAAAAACACAAAACCCTAAACGTCCTAATTTTTCAATTAAAAACTAAAAGAAATTGCAATAACATGTTAGGAGAAGGAGAAGAGGAGAAAAGAAGAATGAAGGAGAAAAGAGGAGAGAGGAAAAAAGAGGAGAGAGAGGGAAAGAGAAGAGGGAGAGAAAGCACCTCTTTCGCGTGTTTACTTGCGCATCTTCTGCGAAAAACCAGAAAATAGGCTCTCGGCTGTGAAAAACTTACGAGCGCCGGTATATGCGACGGAATATGTGTCGGAATATTCGTCGGTATATGCTACGGAATATGCGTCGGTATCGGCGTCGGTATAGGCGTCGGTATACGCGACGGGAAATGAAAATTTAAAAAAACCCCGCCATACTTGTCTCCTCCAACATGACGACGGACATACCGACGTTCGACATTTGCGTCGGTATTTTGGCGTCGGTATGTCCTCAACCTCTTGTAGTGCTAGTGCGTGGAGGGATAAGGGCATGTTGCTTTGGCAGCTGCATCGTTAGGTATTGCTTCTCTACTCTTGGCGAATGGACGTATTGCACATTCTAGATTCAAGATACCTCTGGAGCCAAACAATTCTTCAACTTGCAAAATCCCTAAACATGGACAACTTGCAGAGGTTTTGAGAGTTTGTAAGCTCATTATTTGGGATGAGGCTCCAATGATTCATCGTTATGCTTTTGAAGTATTGGATAGGAGCTTACAAGATGTATTATTCTTAGATAAGCCATTTGGTGGAAAGGTTATATTAATGGGAAGAGATTTTAGAAAAATCTTGCCTGTTATTATGAAGGGAAGACGTGAGGATATTGTTAATGCAGCATTGTGTCATTCCTTTCTATGGAACTCTATCAAAGTTCTAAAGTTAAATCAAGCAATACTAATGGATGCAATGAGTTTAAATAGTGGGTCATGAATATTGGGAATGGAGTGGATTGTAGCAAGATGATAATACGATGGTGACACTACCAAGTAATATGGTCTTGCAAAGATCGACTCTTAAAGACTTGGTACATTGGGCATACTCTGAATTGGCTATCGCTACGACATATGCTTTATACTTTAGTGAGCGTGCTATTCTTGCTCCGATTAAACAGTCAAGTGGATATTGTGAATAAGACAGCTTTGGATGAGATGCCTGGTGAGCCTAAGCAATATTTTAGTGCAAATTAAATTCTTGAAAATGATTGAAAATGATTGAAAATTCATTCCTATATTCCACAGAATTTTTGAATGCAATCGACCTTCGGGGTGAATATCCACCTCATTACTTTTTTTTAAAGTTAGAATCTCCTGTTATTTTGCTTTGTAACTTGGATCTAAGACGTGGACTATGTAATGGTACACGGATGATATGTAAGGCCTTTCACTTTAAAGTCTTGGAGACTGAAATCATCACTGGTACTAAAGTTGGTGAAAGAGTATTTCTTCCACGGATTACCTTTATATGCACCGAGACCCAACTACTATTCACCATGAGGCGGAGACAGTTTCCCGTGCGGCTGGCATTTGGCATGTCAATAAACAAATCGCAAGGCCAAACCCTAAATGTCTTGGGGTTGTATTTGGTGACTCCAATGTTAACTCATGGACAATTGTATGTCACGTTGACTCACGAGCACGGTCTCCTCATGCTGTGAAGGTGTTATTTGAGGATAATACTAATGTGGAGTCTTCATTTGATGATCTTCAAAGTTATACCCCTACAACAAACAATATTGTTTATAAGAAGATCTTGATGACTTTAGAGTGACAAGTCAGGTTTCTTATTTAAGTTCTGCAATTTATTAATTTTGTTGTGGTTTCTTTTTTTATACATATTTATCCATGGTAAAAGTACCTATTTTTGTTGTTTATGTTTTGACAGACATGTCTAAGATTACCTTTACATTGGACATGCCTTTATATTGGACATGTCTAAGATTACCTTTACATTGGACATGCCTTTGTCGAGGAAAGTAGGTGAGTTATTCTCTATATGTGCATAAATTTTCTTGATTACAAAGTATGGAACATGACATTCTATACTGATGTCTATCTGTAGTACAGACACCGCTATGGTTAGATCCTATTACTGCGGGTCACATAACAGGGATTATGATTGATGCTTATAGGGATGAGTAAGTATAAGTGTAATTGTTAGGCATTGTATAAATATTTTTTGAACCAATATATAAATAATTATATAACCTATTTGTTATGCTTTGAGTTTAGGATATTGCATGACATGGATACGTTTATGGTAAGAGTTACCGAACGAAGGCATCAAGATGTACGCGATTGGTGTTCCGGATGACAAGTGTGGTGTCTATTTGTTTTGGAGAGAGATGGACAGATGCTTTGCATCATTTGAAGGGTATTTAGTACCCGATGTGACTGGTTGTTTCTTACATCCATCATGACCATTGGTATTCGTTATGGGTTTTATTCTAGAGCTCCTCATGTACCATCCACTCAATGTTCTATTGTATGAGGTGATTTTGATTATATTTTTCTATTATAATATTTTTTTTGAGATTTTATTTATCGATGTGTCGTTATGTGCAGGTCCTTTTGAGATTTGATTTATCGTTGTGTCGTTTGTGCAGGTCCTTTGCATTCATCGATAGTAGAGCATATGCAGGATGGATCACCGCTTTACAATAGAGAGCGTATTGTGAGGAGACAAATGAATGATTCTTCTCACAAGAGAAGAATTCAATTTGTTGATTTTGACATTACTAACTGAGAATGCGTATTTTGTGGTGCATTTTGAGAATATGTAATATTGGTCCTTTTTTGCATTTTCGTATGCTACATTACTATGATATTTTTGTTTTCGCTATAAATCTATGAGACATGGATGTTATTTTGAGATATGTATATATGAAGTCACTTGAAATAATGTATTGTGTTTACTTAAAACATGACCTAAATCTTGGAGAAACCGAGCCTATTTTTTTTGGAACTCTACCTACCGCCGCAGCAATGCGCGGGTCCAATACTAGTTGCATTATTATCCACAAAAGAGCTGCTCCTCCACTACTAGTTGCATTATTATCCACAAAAGAGCTGCTCCTCCACGATCCTCGTGAACCTCGATAATTCAATACAGATGACCTCCATAAAGCGACATTGCATTATTATCCACAAAACAGAGCTACAACAAAAGAAAGCAGTGGGCCGATGCGTCCTCCACGACTCATGGCCCTCAGTTTCACTGTCATACGCTCAGATATAGCACGCTAATGGACAAAGCATAAAAAGCCCACAGTGCCGGCCAGCCAAGGGCAGTACACAAGGAGCTTCGCCAGGGAAGACTTGAGCAAATGTACGTTCTCCGTGGAGGGTGCCCGCGAGTAGTAGAGCAGATGCCTTGGCCGAACGCGTTGCCCGAGTTGAGGATGGGCAGGACCTTTGAGATGTAGTGTATTCTGTGGAACAATGGGAGGCCACAAGCACGCTGCTCGTCGGACCCACCTGGAAGGCCACAAACACGCTGGTCGTCGCCGACATGATGCCAGCGAAAGCAAAGGAAGGCAGGAGGACTGATCTTGGATACGGAAGGGAATAAAGGAAGCCCCTTCCTATCATCATCGATTTATACTTTGCCCCTCTTTTTATTTAAAGGAGTGGCCCACACCCACAAACGAGTGCTCAATTTATTGAATGGTCTAAACTGCATGATTCTCACGGTGCCTTGATTGAAGAGACATTAATGATCACAGTGCTTTTGGAGTTGATTACTTGATGAGAACTCAAGCGTAGTCGTAATTGAGAGGAGGATCTAAATGTAGCTATGAAAAAGGGTAGAGATTAAGTATATCTTGGATGAGATAAGGACACATGGACCTTTACATGATTTCTATGGGAGACTAATTGCCAAAAAGTCACTAATTCAAATGAAATTTGTTCCAAACGGCGCTCTCTCTCTCGACCGTTGCGCGTGCTGTGTGCTGGCGATGGAGTGCTCCGCCTAACTGCCTACGCCACCATCTCTCTCTCTCCTCCGCTGCCCTGCCCAGAGGCTTGAAGCCCTTTGTGTACTTCTTTACTTTCCACAGCACCCCCCCAGGTGCATGGGCACCGAGTGGAGGGGAACCCCCACTCTGCTCAGAGAATAAGGAACCTGCTCTGGGAATAAGTCATCTCAGCCTGCTAAGAACACACAAGCTGCCTTTCAGCACTTCCTACAATGGCCCCCGGCCCCCATGGATGGCAACAAAGAAACCATGCTGAAGTATGAGCAAATGTTAGAATACTTCATGGACACCAAAAAACAGCTCGAAGATTTTGGAGCCCGAGTGGAAGAGCTAAACCTGATGTTGCTGCAGAAACAAGTCAAAGAAGAGGCTCAAATCAACAAGCAAGCTCGAGCTAAGGTAATGGACATCAGGTAAACCCTCTTCCACTAATCTTGTGGTTTGTCTTCCACCTGAGTTGGTTCATTCATTGGAAACTGATTACACAGCCTGTTGTTTAGTTGGGTTAATGTTTGGGCCAAGACCACCAGTAGATTTCCTTAGGGGGTATGGTTCCACACGGATACTGCCCCGTTCAAAATGCCTATTATTCCAGAGGAAATCAAAAGAATCTGGATTGAATTCTTCAGCTATGGCATTACCCCGGCGAGGGCTTGGAGTCTAGCCATCAAATCTACCCAAGCTCTTTTGATTTGCATTAGGAAAGAGGTAACCAGAATCAAGAAAAACAGAAGAGATCTGCTATATCTGAAACTAAAAGAACTGGAAATGGCAGCCAATAAGGAAGATGCGGCTATTCAAGAAGCTGTTCTTGGTACTAGGGCTGAAATTAGGAGAGAAGAGGAGGTAACCCAGAAGCAGGCCCTTCTTTTCTTTAGAGATTAGTGAGCGGGGAAAGCTGACCTTCCCACTCTCGAGATGTTCAAAATGCTAAAAGTCAAACAATGTAAGGATGCAATCCCTACATTGCATGATCCTAACTATCTGGATAACGCCTCTGAGGAAGGGAATAGATCAAGAGTCTTCCAGTACTTTAACAACATATTTAGTAAAGGGGGAGGGGTGACCAATGACCAACTCAAATGCATTGCTCTCATAGGGCAACAGGCTAGGAAGCCAACCATACCTGACACACTTGCTAAAGAGCTAGAAAACAATATCTCCAAAGAAGAGATTGGCAAGGCCATAGACTGCCTAAAGGTGAGGAAAAGCCCAGGGATAGATGGCATGCCCGCTGAATTCTACAAGACGTTCAAGGATCTCTTGCTGTCTTCCTTATTGGCGGTGTGGCACAAGGCTGTCTCTTTTGGGGCGTTGTCTCGCCCGATCAATGAAGGGTGAATAAAACTTATCCATAAGAAAGGGGAGAAGAATGACTTGAGCGATTGGAGACCGATTACCATGTTAAATTGTGCCTACAAAATATTTGCCAAGGCCCTAGCGCTGAGACTGTGCAGTCATCTAAAGAATTGGATCAGATAGGAGCAGAAGGGCTTCATAAAAGGAAGGTACATTCTGGATGCCATTATCACATTGTGGGAGGGTTGGAGTATGCAGAAGAATCTGAACAGGACTACATCTTCTTCAAAATCGACTTTGATAAAGCCTATGATAGGCTCGGTTGGCATTATGTTCTAGAATCCCTTAAACACATGGGTGCAGGTCAGCACTTCATCCAGATGGTGAGTACTCTTTTTGGGAATGCCACGCCTAGGGTGAACGTCAATGGTGTGCTCTCTAACGCTTTATCCCTGACCAAATCTATCAGACAAGGCTGTCCTCTAGCACCCCTCCTCTATGCTATTGCTGCAGATGGTTTGAACTGGCTGATTACAGATAGGATGGACAAAGGGGAAATGAATGGTATCTCTCTTTCCAATAATAAACAGCTATGCACCCAAATGTTTGCTGATGATACTAATGCCATGGTTGCCAATACTGAGATAAGCATTAAGTGCTTTTGGGAGTGCTTGGACATTTACGGCAAGGCTTCTGGCTCAGTCTTCATTAACCATAAAAGAACAGGTATCATGACCCTTATTGACAAGCCTCCTGAGACTGGCTGATTCAAGCTGGCTGTAAAGCCCTGGAAAAGGGAGTAATTTTTAGATTATTGGGCATTTCCATGGGATTCAAGGTCATCCTTAAGCAAAGATGGATGTGGGTGCTAAACAAGGTGGAAGAGAAACTTACCAGATGGCAGAAAAGGCATCTAAACCTGGGGGGTAGAAAGATGGTAATCAACCACTTCATTATCCCTTCTATCAAATACTTTCTTAGGTGCTGGAGATTGCTAGACTCTGATCTATTGTAGTTCATAAGGCTATGCAAGAACCTATGGGGAGGAGACCCCTGGATTAGGAAAATCCCTAAAGTCAGGTGGGAATGGTGCTACTTGAAAACAGGTAAAGGGGGCCTTGTAATCAAAGATGTGTCCAATCTGGCTAATAGAATGGCTGCGAAGTGGGTGCTTAGAAGCTTTCTCTATCCCTCTAAAGACTGTGCATGTATGTGTATTTTGTTGGAATTAGGGTTGTAGGAAAGCACACAAAGCTTGGAGAAGAAGAAGCAAGAATGCACACAACACACAATGTATTAGATTGTGTCAATGTACAAAAGATAAGTTAGCCCTAGAAGGATGGGCGTATATACAAGCCGGGGGAAAAAACCTCCTAAAGAGGGAAAAAGTGCCCCAGGGGTCCTAAGCGTGTTCACACACATCACTGCCTATATATATATATGGCAACAAATCCCCCCTGGGAGTGATGGTGTGAACGAGAGCTGGCACTCATGTATAGGGGAGTGCCATGCCCAAAGTAGATCAGTCCACAAAGGGGAGCAAGCCCAAAGCTTTACGGAAAGCTTCGAACTTCTCACGAGGAAGCGCCTTTGTGAAAAGATCAGCGAGGTTGTCCTGTGTTGGCACATAGGCCAAGCTGATCTCTCCTGCTGAGAGTCTCTCCCTGACATAGTGATAATGCACCTCAATGTGCTTTGTGCGAGCATGAAAAACTGGGTTTCTCACAACTACCAATGCGCTCTGACTGTCAGTGAAGATAGAGGTGGCAGACTCCTGTCCAACACCCAAGTCAGCCATAAGCCGTCTGAGCCACACACACTCAACCGTAGCTGTGAAAGCTGCCCTGTACTCAACTTCACAACTAGAAGTGGCCATAGTAGGTTGCTTCTTGCTCAACCAAGATATGCATGAGCTACCGAGCATGAAACAAAAACCACTTGTGGACACTCTTGTGTCATAGCAACAACCAGCCCAATCTGAGTCCGAAAAATCATGTAAATCTGGCGGCAACGATCCCTCCTTGGGATAAAACAACCCAAGATGTATGGTGCCACTCAAGTAGTGAAAGATGCGTTTAACTGCCTTCCAATGCGAGACCCTGGGCTATGCATAAACCTGCTCACCTGTGAGACTGCAAACTGAATGTCTGGCCTCGTAATGCATACATAAATGAGGCAACTGATAGAGTGTGACATCAAAGTGATCTCCAGCATCATGAAGACTCAACTTCAAACCTGTCTCCATTGGAGTAGCAATAGGCTTGCAGTCTTCAAGGCCAAATCTCCGCAACAATGTCTCAATATACTTTGTTTGACACAAAGCAATACCTCCATCACACTGCTTAAATTGTATCCCCAAATAATGATGCAAATGCCCCAAATCTGACATCTCAAAAGAGGCATTCAAATCAGACTTAAATTCAGCAATATGACTCTCATTTGGTCCTGTGAGCAGCATGTCAGAGAGCAATGATTAGATGTACATTATCCACACGTTTAACATACAAAGTGCTTTCTGTTGGACTATTCTGAAAACCATGTGCAGTCAAATATGCATGTATCTTTTCATACCAATCTCGTGGAGCTTTCTTTAAACCATATAAAGCCTTTTTCAACCTGCACACTTTGTTTTCCTGCCCTCTTTGAACAAAACCACAAGGCTGCGGTACATACACCTCCTCATTCAAATCTCCATTCAAGAATGCAGTCTTTATGTCCAGCTGATGTACATTCCAACCATTATAAGTTGCCAATGCACAAATGCTACGAATGGTAGTCATACGACAAGTGGGAGCAAAGGTCTCATCAAAATCAATGCCCTTTTCTTGAGCATAACCCTTTGCAACAAGTCTAGCCTTATAGCGATCAACACTGCCATCTCGCTTTCGTTTCAACTTAAAAACCCACTTACATCCAATGGCCTTTTTACCAATAGGCAAATCACACAAAGACCATGTACCATTCTTCATTATAGCAGCATATTCACTTTGCATTGCAGCCAACCAATTTTCTGATTTTTGTGCCTCATCAAATGAAAGAGGTTCTTCCTCTTCACACATACTAGACACAGCTAAAGCATACCAATCTGATGCATAAGAGGCATGCTGAAAACTTGAACGAGTATAACTAGATATAGGTGCATCAATTTTACTATCACGCAAGGTTTGCACCAGCCATTTAGGCATACCTCTAGCCTGCTCATTTTCAGCCCTATCCTCATGAATTACATCCTGTAAATCTGCATTAGAAATAGGCCGATCTATGATGTCGTTTGAAATCTGCATAGGCTGAGTATTTGCCTCATTAGGACTTACATTTGAATTCTCACCTGTAAATAGAGGCAACAATGTATCAAATACATCCCGTGAGCTCACAGTTGTCTCTTTGGTACATGATAACAAAGGCTGCACAGCATCTTTCACAAAAACAACATCTCGACTAATCAAGATACGCTTTGACTGCAGATGATACAATCTGTAACCCTTGCTCTCAGCACTGTAGCCAATAAAAATGCATTTGACAGCCTTATCATCCAATTTTCTGCGTTGTTGCACAAGCACTAAAGCATAGGCCAAGCAACCAAAGACACGCAAGTGACCAATAGAAGGCTTCCTGCCATGCCAAGCTTCGTATGGAGTAATAGACTGCAAGGCCTTAGTGGGACACCTGTTGAGTACATATGCAGCACACATGACAGCCTCAAGCCAAAACGCATGTGGCAAAGCTTGGCTCTTGACCATACATCATGCCATCTCCATAAGTGACCTATTTTTTCTCTTAGCAATACCATTTTGTTGAGGGGTATACGGCACTATACATTGGTGTTTTATCCCACGACTAGCCAGAAATGCATTAAACTCTTTAGACATGTACTCCCCCCCTTGATCAGAACGGAGGGTGCCCACATTACAATTGGATACATTTTCAACCATAAGCAAAAACTGTTTGAAGCACAAAAACACTTTGGACTTTGCCTTCAGTGGATATACCCATGCATGCCTTGAGTAATCATCAATGAAAAACACGAAGTACAAGTGTTTACCAAATGACGGAGTTTGCATAGGCCCACATACATCACTATGTACAAGTTACAATTTGCGATTGGCCCGCACAAAACCATCCTTTGGAAACACAAAACGCTGCATTTTGCCCAAAATACAGCCTTCACAAAAATGTTTCAATGGTGCCTCAAGAGGAGGCAATGAAGCAACCATATCAAATTTTTGCAAACGCAGCCAACTAGCAAAGTTTAGATGACCAAAACGAGCATGCCATAGTTTTGCATCTGAAACTGCCTTTTCATCAAAAACTGCATTTGCTGAATCTTCCACACACTTGTCATAAGAATTGAGCCTATACAGCCCACGAAACAAGGTGCCAGATACAATAATCGTATCACAAGAAGTCAAATCATGAATAGTACATCTGTCATCCACAAATTTGACTACAAGTCCAAGTCTAGCAAGCGCAGAGACAGACAATAGATTCTTCTTTATCCCTGGCACATACAAAGCATCTGAAAGTGTGAAAGCGCTACCATTTTTAGCAGTAAGCATAATTTTACCAATGCCCTTCACTAGGTAAGAAGCATTATTGGCACATGTGACAGTATTCCTATTAGGGACAGCCTCAAGAGAAGTGAACATATCACGATGCAAGGTAATGTGCTTTGTAGCACCACTGTAAAAATACCATACATGAGAGTCAACAGAAACTGCCAAACATGCATCATGTACAGATGGGTCATACTGGCAATACACGTTAAACGCCCATTCTGTATCCTGCACAGCATTTGTAGAATCTGCATTTGTAGAAGCATCCGCTATTGTGGCTGCATTTGACTCTTTCTTCTTTGCCTCTTTAGCCTTTAGCTTAGGGCAATTCTTAATGACATGTTCAGTTGCCTTACAATAGTTGCACCTGATCTTTTTCTTGCCTTTATCAAGAGCCTTCTCAGACTTATTGTTGGAGAAGAAGTTGCAAACCTACTAATAGGAGAAGAAACAGTGGAAGGGGCTACCTTACCACTTCTTCTCTATTGCTGGGCAGCAATAAATGCTTGATCAACTGCACGCTACCTGGCCCTGTTTTGCCTAGATTGTGCTTCTTGCAAGATCTTGTTGACTAAAGTATCATACTTGACAGCATCAGGTATGTCCTCAGTAAGAAGTCTCCACGTGGAAGCAAAAGTCTGATATGTCTCAGGTAAAGCATCAAGAATAGTCTGCACAAGAGAATGATCAGGAATAATCTCACCTGTAGAAATCAACTGTTCTTTGAGATCTTTAATCTCAGCAAGAAAAACATTCATGTCATCATCTTCTTGCATAATCTTCAATTCTAGCTCTTTACACAGGTAAGAGATTTTTGCCTCGTTTTATGACCTGCATACAAACCAGCTAGAATATCCCAAGCTTGTTTTGTTGTTTTAGCTGAACGTATATGTGGGGTGATGTTACGTTTGAGAGAAAGTGCAATCAAGGCATGAGCCTGCATATCTTTACCATCCCAATGAGCTTGTTCAACAGTGGGTAAAACAGCAGCAACAGTAGAGCTGCACTAGAACCTGCAACATCCTCAATATATCCTACATCCAAAGAACCTGGACGTACATCCATACCCTGCACAATGTTCCACACTCCTTTTGCAACCAAAACATGCTGCATCATGTATGTCCAAAGTGGGTAGTTGCTGTCTCCATCCGTCTTCAGCAGACAACATGTGAAATACATCATTGCTGTTATGAGCCATGGCCACTGACTGAAACTGATGCAAAAGCTACCTGTAATGAAGCAAAGACTAAACAGAGAACAACTCGTGCTATGTAGCATGGTCCACAATAGAATACGTATGCCTTTTTTGCAGAAAATTGCACTGTCAAAATTTCTGCAGAAAATGACGAAAACACATGCAGAACTTGCAATGCAAAAACGGAGCCCGAAACGACCTTAGATGCGATTGCAGAGTATAGGGACCTGCAAGTGCTCGTGAAAGCTCACCTCAATCGGAGAACGTGAGTCGGAGGGTGCTGGTGGTGTAGCCCTAGGAGCCGATGCCTGTGCATGTATATATATGTAAGTTCATATGCATGTATGTGTTTGTGCACATGTGTGTGTGTGTGCATGTATATATATGTAAGTTCATATGCATGTATGTGTTTGTGCACGTGTGTGTGTGTATGTGCATGTATATATATGTAAGTTCATATGCATGTATGTGTGTGTGTGTATGTGTGTGTGTGATGCATTGTGTGCATGCACATGCATGTGTTTATGTTGGCATACATATAGATCTATTTATATATACATATATACATACCTATAAATGTGTGTGTGTGTGTGTGTGTGTGCTCTCTCTCACACATGTGCACATAATATAATATTATATGTGTGTGTATGTGCATGCACACATGTTTCAGTGTGTCTATGTGTGCTAGGGGGAAAAATGAGCAAATGAGAAACTCTCATGTGTGTGTGTTGCAGACATAATGAGTTTAGTACACCATTGGAGACATAATGAACATCCATGTGAGTTCCATTGAACATCCATGTGAGATACATTGGACATAAGTGTAGTATGCTGTTGGACACATAATGAACATCCATGTGAGATCCATTGGACATAATTGTATTACTCTGATGGAGACGTAATGAACATCCATTTAAAATCCATTAGAAACAAGTGTAGTACATTTTTGGAGAAGTAATGTAGTTCCATCATGTGAGATCCATTGGACATAAGTGTAGTACATTGCTACTGGAGAAATAATGAACATCCATCTGAGTTCCATTTGAGATCCAGTGGACATAAGTGTAGTACACTGTTAGAGACATAATGAACATCCATCTGAGATCTAGTGGATAAGTGTACTACATTGTTAGAGAAGTAATGAAGTTTCATGTGACATAAGTCTCTCTCTCTCTCTCTCTCTCTCTCTGCGCTATAGATATATACAAAATATACTCATTATATAATCTAAAGGCCTACATCAAAAGGCTATGAAAGCTTATACTTGTTGGCATTTCTTGCTTGAACGCTATCTTTTAATCTTTGTACTTTAACCTTTGGAATGATGAAAATATTAATTTACTTTGGCCCCCAAAGTATGTGGATAAAAGGGTAAGTGAAATGTGTCTACATAGGTATTAATAGTGTTTGTATATGTAGATATTATCTCTTGATACACACACACACACACACACACACACACACACACACACAACAATAACAACAACAACAAAAATATATATGTAAAGATTGTCTTTCTATCTAAACTCGAGCAACTCATTTCCAAAGAGTAGCAGTGTACTATTGCTAGCAACATTTGTTCAAATGTGCCCTTGTTCGCCCCCAATGGTAACCTTTATTGGCACTTTTGATAGCAGTGTCGAGATTAATGCCAAAAAGTTTACCTTGTCATTCTGAAACCAAATATTGTATTATTTTCCAAAACAAATTTGCATTGGACCATAGCATAGCATTTTAGGTTGCTTTTATTATATGAACTCGTGATTACCATAGATAGCGTAATGTGTTAAAGCTTTAAAAAATGGGAAAACACCATCTTGAAGACAAAAGCAAATAGGAAAAGCTTCAAAAACTTTTGGATGAAACCTTCCATTGGGCTTCAAATTTAAGGCATGCAGTGCTCTTGATGCTAATTGCTTAAGAAAGTCCACTGCACATCAATGATCATAGTACGGTTCTCTTGGCATTGATTACTTGATGAACGTTAGTGCTCTCGACAAAAACATGTTTTCAATTAATCAAAATAAGGACAAATCTTAAATCTATCCGGTTTTTGTTTTAAAATCTTTACAATATGCTAATTTTATAGGCTAAAATATATGACAAATCATTCTTTAAAATAAGGGCTACTTAAAATCGCAAACAGTTTTTCTTAATTCTAGCCAATACAAATACACTAGAATGCCATTTTGTTTTAGCCTTGATGAAATTCTTATGCAATATTCAAGCATCGTGGTCCGTGGATGGTATGAAATTGATTCCCATTGGCTTCTAATTGAACCACCAAATAATCAAGTAGTGAAGGCATACATTTTTTACATTATTTTAAAATTCACCTCCATCAACTGAAATCCTTTTCAATGTGAGTCTAATTGGCTAATTTTAAAAATCCAATAGTTGAGATGCAGGGCCCCGCCCCCGCCGCACCGGCGCGCCGACCTCAAATAATTGGAATATTTTTTCCCCTATTTTGAAGGGTCAAATTATCACTCAAGATTACTTTTCCTCTATCAAATAAGGGCACACTCAAGGATTTTTCAGAATATAGCTTTTCTTTTCTTTCCAAGGGTAAAATTTTAAGGTAATTGAAGGGAAAAATTTTATGTCCCCTTATCTCAAGTAAAATGCCTTAGGAAGGATTACCAAGGCTTCAAATTTGAGGCTTTTTAGGCCGCTTTCCCAAACATTCTAGGCGAGTTGCATCACTGCTCTCATGCATCCTCCATGACAAATGGCCCTCAGTTTCACTGTCATATGCTTAATATATCGTGCTGATGGACAAAGAATAAAAAGCCCACAGTACCCCTTCAAACAAGTTTTAAAAGGGACAAGGCTTTCAAAGGGAATTCTTTAGGAAAAAAGGAGTTTGGGAGGATGTGCAAACGATAGAGTTGTACATCTCTACTAGGGTTACAGTTTTTTCTTTGTTCTTTTTTCTCCTAATAGGTTCCTTTTGCCTGAGACCCCAATTTGACTTAAACCACTCAAGATGGAATCCTCAAGCCTATTTGGAAGTACATATCAATATAGAACTTTCTTCGACTATAGTTATTCACCTTGGGGAAGAAAATTTGGATATCCTATAGCCCATAGTCTATAAGGATCTCCCAAACGTCATTACATAAGGAACTACCCAAAAAACACCCCTCACCCCTCTCTTATTAGAAGAGTAAACAGTAGGATAATCATAAGGATGGATTTCAACTAGTCAATAGAAATGAGAGGATCACCCGTAAGATTTACAATGCACCAACAGGACTAATCGATGCAAAAACCCAAACACCTTTGCCCCATTACAAGTAGATCTTATTGGTCTAACACTTAGTTGTGCAAAGAAGAGGAAAGTATCTACCTGGAAAAATAAGTAGATAACATGCACTTTTGGAATGAACTTGAAGTAGCTATAGATGAGCACACTATCCAGGCTGAAGGGGAGGAGCTTCCTGGCAAGAATCCCTCTTCATCTTTAGGTGCTAGAAGAAAAGAGGATAGTAATTCCTCCAAAGAAAAGAAAAGCATTTAGGATACCTCCACTTTTAAAAGAATAATATCCTCAGTAGGTGTAGGCATGGACTCACCTATACCTCTGGAAAAGTAGCACTAGTAGGAAGAAGGGAAACCCAAACCCAAAATACAAAATAAATGATCCAAGAATAACCATGGACTAGATTTGGTATTCTAACCTAGTCTTGGTCTTTATATGTCTACAAGGAAAAAAATTATAGTGGTTAAACTCTAGTGTCCATGTAGATGGTTTAATAGCTTATCCATTTTTTGAATAGGATATTTATTCTTGAAAGTAAGTTGATTCAACCCATAATTAATGGATAATCTGAGAGTCGCAACCTTCTTCTTTTGGAAGATAACTCGTACACCTTAAGGAGATACACTAGGCTTAATGAATCCTTTCTCCAAAAGTTACCTCAATTTCTCTCTGAATTTAATTGCTTCTCAAAACTACTACATTCATTTTGTAATCTCTCTTTGTGGTGGGTTGGGCTCTAGGAGTTCACTCTATCTCATGATCAACCTCACAAGAGTCAGATCAACCCTTCAATGAATATATCAACATGCTCACTTATATGTTTTGATTCACTTGAATTTGAATCTTCACCTATAGGATTGATCTTCACTGTGCTTATTCTTGAGTTCCTTCTCAATAACTTTGATGCCTATAGGGTGCGAGTTCTAGTTACTATAATCCCTTTCATCTTGTTCCCAAGGATATCTGAAAAGAGATGGTCCCTTTTTGACAATCATATCAACTTGGTTTTATGTGAGCCAATACATTCCAAGACTCTGAATCTTTTTGTATTACATCAAGCTCGATGGGTAGCCCCTTGGTCTTTTCTTTTTGATTGGTGTTTCTATTGGGTAATCAATTTTTTTCTTATGATTCACTGTGAGGGTGAGAACATCCTCTTTACAAACAAGGTTTCCACCCATGTAAGGATTCACTGTGAGGGTGAGAACATCCTCTTTACAAACAAGGTTTCCACCCATGTAAGGATTGAAGACTTGAAGGTATTTTGGGCCATTCTATATGGCAAGTTTTTCTTGTTAGCCACTGTTGCCACTTTTGTTGGGCTCAAAGGAATCTCCTTCATGCTAGAATTTATCTTTGGAGTTGTTCCCTCTCTTCCTTTGTCTAATAGTTCTTTTACCTTACCCTTGCCTTTGTTAGTCCTTTTAGGTACCCATTTCTACTTTGGCTCAGCTAGTTTGCATGTTAGCTTTGAGAACCATAATGTTTCTTGAAACACTATAGCTCTCGATCTTTGTTGTTGGTGGGCCACCTGGATTTATCTTTGGGATTCAAATCAAATTTTATCCTTGATAATATCCTTTGGCCTTGAGGGAAACTTCTGTGGTTATCCATCCTTGGGTGATTAGATTATTTCATTATTTAGTGTTTCTCCATGTCCTTTACAATCCATATCAGCTTGCCATATGTTATCTATTTGTAGGTTTGGTATAATGGATTTTGGAATCCACACATGTTTTGGTTGCTTTGACCTTGGCTTCTAGAGAAGTATGGGGTGAAACAAATGGAATAATTAAGACTTTCGATGCCCATACCTATTTAATTTTACCCTTAGGTATTGGTAGTGAAGTGGAGATAGTAGGTATCTTTAGTTGTTTCACTGTTTTCTTGTTTCTTCTATGGTTCTCCTAGATTTTGGCTCAATAGTCTCTACCTTGGGTCTAGCTTTTGGCTTATCGGCCTCTATTTGTGAGTTTTTTTATGAGGCTTGGAGTTTTCATGTACTTTTTCTATTTATTTGGATCCCTCATCTCTTAATCACTTTTGCAACTTTGAAGAATTCAAGGGTAGAAAGACTCATTGATCTGAGCTTGTGTAGGAGCTACATTATGACATTAATTATGATCTACAATAAGAAGGGTAGAAAGGCTCATTGATCTGAGCTTGTGTAGGAGCTATATTATGACATTAATTATGATCTACAATAAGAAGGGTGAAGAGACACCTTATGCAAAATTGGATGTGAATTAGTTGCCTTGTTTTATTGATATTCAATATGACCTTTATGTTCTCTCAAGGGCTTATCTGTTAAGAGATAGATTCTTTAGAAGACTTTAGTTTGGGATGGGATGACCCCAATGAGTATTAGATTGATATAGTGTTCTATTATATGGATTGCTCTTTCAAAAGGGAAAGGTCTATGTACCTAATGTTAATATGTCATGACAAGGATTTGAGTGCCATGGTGGGCACACAAGGCATCTTATGGTACTTATAGGACTGAGCATTGAGTAAGAAGAAATTTCCTCTAGCTAAAGATGAAGGATAATTCCAACAAATATGTCCATAATTATCAACTATGCCAAGTCAATAAGAAGCTAAAGCATTTGACATGTGGTGGTTTGAGAATTTGGCATGTGGAGGCTTGAGAATTTGGCATGTGGTAGCTTTTGTATCCATTAAAATTACTAGGAAAGAAATGGAACAATATTTCTATATATCTTGTTGTATAAAAAATACCTCAAAAGAAATGGCATAATATTTCTATATATCTTGTTGTATCCATTGGAAATACCTTGAAAAAAATGGGAGAGTATTTCTATAGATTTTGTGGTTGGGGGAATAATGCTAGAGTTGTACATCTCTACTAGGGTTATAGTTTTTTCTTTGTTCTTTTTTCTCCTAATAGGTTCCTTTTGCCAGAGACCCCAATTACACTTAAACCACTCAAGATGGAATCCTCAAGTCTATTTGGAAGTACATATGAGTATATAACTTTTTTTGACTCTAGTTATTAACCTTGGTGAAGAAAATTTGGATATCCTATAGCCCATAGTCTATAAGGATCTCCCAAATGTCATTACATAATAAGGAACTACCAGAAACCAATGATTGTTGAAAATATACGACACCTTATCATTCTTTCACCCACATAGTAAATGTTATGATCAAAGGAATCTAAGGAGTATTCAAAGTTGCTCTAAGAGAGATGGAACATCCTCATATAGCTCCTTTACGTGAAATGGCATGGTGTGATGTTTGTAGAAGTATCACCACACAGCTCATGAATTTCCAATTCTAAGAGCTAGAGCAAATCATTGTGTGGGGGTATTGTAGGCAATATGGATTTAATCATGAATCAACCAACTACTACCATGCCTAGAGAATCATGAGAATGGTAGGAATTCCAACATTGCCAAAAAGCCATGATCCTTAGCGCCTGAAGCCTTACTACAGCTAGCTCCCAATGGTGTTGATGTAGCAAACACTTACAAGATCTCAATAATCTTTAGGAATCCTTTTAGGGACACAAAGATTCCACTGCTAGTGTTATCTCCTCAACCAACCCCACCAGGAACAACTCGTATATGAGGCTAGTTATCAAGACAGAGCTAATATTGAGCCTCCTAACCCACTTGATTTCTATGTTGGAATCATCAATCATTAGAATCCCATCAAAGAGTGAACACCACATGTGCCAACCAAGAGATTTGATGCTACACAATATCAATTGACAACATTAGTACAAAAAGCATCAATAGCTTGGTAACCAAGAGACATCAATGCATGACAAGCCCCATTTAGCATGAATCAAATGTCAAGGCCCTCCCAAAAAGCATCACATAATCCCATATAGGGGCAAGAGGCACAAAACAAATCAAAGATCCAATAGATGATCTAGGATACTTTGAAATTAAAGATATTCTATGTAACATGCCCATCTTCAATATTAATATATGTGTATTTAATAGATGACATTATGGTCCTTTTTATAGGGTAAAAATTATCAATTTTAATAATTGAGCTATTTCCACTTGGAATCTTAAAAATCTGAGTCCAAATTTGGAATATGCATATGTTTTTAGTTTAATATAGGATTTTATTCAAAATGGACACCATAATAAGCCTCTACATAAATTTTTAGTTAAAGTGCGGTAAACTTTCGACCTTAATAAATGCATGTCCAGGTGTCGGATTGACAAAGGGACTGCACCCCTTTGACCAGGGAAACACCCCAAACAATTTCACTGAAAAACATTTTCGCTGCCGACCGTGTGTGCTGGCATGCATATTGAGGCCAACGCCCCAAAAAGGAGTCCCTACCCCAAAAAGATATCGTACACATAACTGAGTGCCCATACAATGGCTGTGTAAGGACCAAAGGCCCCGGCCGCCCTAGCAAATGATCCCCACTGGTTGCCACGTGGACATCCATGGGACCATTGACTCAAAATGTACATGCGTACCCCACCTTTGGCCTGGGTACAAGCATCACGCCTTTTCCTAGGCTCATGTAGCCACAGACCACTGTAATTTCACCATACATCGTCCTTTGTACCCCGCTTTGCTCTCTTTCCTTGCACTTGTACCTATAGCAACCCCTATAGCAACCCTCAGTACCCCCCAATGGCTGACACTCGACACACTGAGCAAAGACTGTATGCGACCAGTCGGACCCGACAACCCTATACAGCCCATCTCCCAGCACAAGAGTATGGCACACGATCAAATGTGTACATTACAAGTATCCAATTCTTGATCGGATTACATTATTAGAGCTAGGTGCCCAACTTCATGCACTGTGGCATTTCCTTAGAAGAATCTTGTAATGAAATTCCTTTTTATAGCTAAGGGTGATTAGACATTAAAGGTGAAGAAAGGAACATGCATCATCCGAGTGAAAAAAGGTTAGCCCCCTTACCATGCACTTACCTAGTGGGGAATGAAGATTCAAAAAAGGTTAGCCCCCTTACCATGCACTTACCTAGTGGGGAATGAAGATTCAAAATAACCTCATCAAAACATATTACAAATATTCCTTCTCTCGCTACATCACTTAATGGGTTTTGCCACTAATTCACACAAAGGTTTGGGGACATAACCCCTATGCAAAACTATCATTTTATGAATTCTAGTTACTCAAGAGAAGGAGAAGATAGAAGGGGAGAGGGACATCCCAAGCCAAAACATACAAAATGCACTCAGCAAACTGTACTGAATGGTGAACTTTGGGACCATCCTGTACTTAGGTATACCTTCTAAAGTTGTACCTAGGCACATGATGGCTTGTGAGTCTATATTGGAAACAACTAAAATAAGGCCCAAAACTCACATATCCTAGGAGACAAGAAGAACTATAGATGTCATTCTAGTGGCCCATAAGGGGAATGAGAGAGGAAGTGGAGTAAGGCCATCCCTAGGATGAGGATAAGGCCCTTTCTCAAAGCCAAGATAATTTTCAAGTTTGATGGAATGGAAGATCCTTACAACCATCTAGCCATTTTTAAGAAATTTTATACAGCCAAAAGGTTGGCCAATCCTCAAACAAAGATATATGCTTTTGGCCTAACCCTAGAAAACAATGATTTGCTATGGATCCAAATACTAGAAGATTCACAAAGAGAAACCATGGAAGACATGGGGCTAGCATTTATAATAGGATTTTCCAAGACATGTGTTAAGAATAATTCTGTAACTTAATTTATCAATTCAAGAAACTTGAACATAAATCAGTGAGAGATTACATTAATCCTTTCCAAAAACATGAACAGTAAGTAGTAGGTGTCCTACCACTATTCAACAAAGGAGAAATGAACCCAAACTATGGTAGTTTTTTGTTCTTGGTGGATAGGATCTTGGTGAGCATATGTATGCAGTGTAACTTGCTTACTAGTTTCTTGTAAAGAGCTTTGGAGCTCCTTTGTTTAGACCAGTGCTAGTTTTAGTAGTTCACAACATTTCTTAGTGAGCTAAATGTTATTTTATTGCCATTAATTCTTATAATCTATTATCTACTACACTTGGAGTGGTCCATCTCAACTTGCCCTCTAGGTTATAATGTTGCCATACTTTTTACACAAGAGGATGGGGTTACAACTTGGGTGAGACTCATGCACTTTTCTCTTTTTTACATTTAGTAGCTCTTAGTTTCTAGGTATATTTTCTTGGTTTTCAATTGAAAAGAAAGAAATTACATGATGTGTTGTATGCCACGAGGCACGCTACTAGTAGAGTGTTGCTTGGATGCCACAAACTTTGATTTTGATAACTTTTTGGGAATCCCATCCACAGACAGCCAAGGTGAAAATCATCGACCAAAACTGAGCCTAGCATTAAGAGCCATGATTCAAAAAAGGCTGAACAACTAGAGTACCAAAAAGTAATGGGTTGTTGTTGTGAAACACTTCTAGGCATTGTTCGAGAATCAAAAAATGTTCATTAAATCTTATTAAACATTTGAAATGTCTAATAAGCAATAAAGAAGTTATTAAATATGACATTATTCTATTTTATATACTAGTAGTAGCTTCTTCAAGTAGTAGAAACCAATGATTGTTGAAAATATACCACACATTATCATTCTTTCACCCACATAGTAAATGCTATGATCAAAGGACTCAAAGGAGTATTCAAGGTTTCTCTAGAGAGATGGAACATCCTTATATATCTCCTTTATGTGAAATGGCATGGTGTGATGTTGTAGAAGTAAAACCACACAGCTCATGAAGTAAAACCACACAGCTCATGAAATGGCATGGTGTGATGTTGTAGAAGTAAAACCACACAGCTCATGAATTTCCAATTCTAAGAGCTAGACCAAATAATTCTGTGGGGGTATTGTAGGCAATATGGATTTAATTATGAATCAACCAACTACTACCATGCCTAGAGAATCATGAGAATGGTAGGAATTCCAACTTTGCCAAAGTGCCTCCTTAGACTGAAGCCTTACTAGATCTAGCTCCCAGTGGTGTTACACTAACAAGAATTCAATCATATTTAGGAATCCTTATAAGGACACAAAGATTCCACTGCTAGTGTTATCTCCTCAACCAACCCCACCAGGAACAACTCCTATGAGGCTAGTTAGAGCTAAACATTGATGAGCCTCCTAACCCACTTAATTTCTACGTTGGACTCATCAATGATTAGAATCCCACCAAAGAGTGAATACCACATGTCCCAACCAAGATATTTGATGCTATGCAATATCAATTGACAACATTAGTACAAAAATCATCAATAGCTTGGTAACCAAGAGACATCAATGCACCAGGATAAGCCCCATTTAGCATGAATCAAATGTCAAGGCCCTTCCAAAAAGCATCGCATAAGCCCACATAGAGGCAAGAGGCACAAAACAAATCAAAGATCCAAGATATGATCTAGGGAACTTTGAAATTAAATATATTCTACGTAACATGCCCATCTTCAATAATAATATATGTTTATTTAATAGATGAGTTTATGGTCCTTTTAAACTTTAACTTTTAACTAGCAGGTCGGCAATGAGATCCAGTAACAGATTACAATAACTTTCTCATCATCATGCATATATATATATATATCTTCCACGACATACGCATGGGTGTCCTAAGCACCAGGAGCCCGTGCATCGCCTGGTCAGAACCCTCTCGGATCCTCCTTAGGTGTCTTGGCACTTCACTTATTAGGGACCGCTTCGTAGGCCCTCGCCCATCGTACCGGAAGCACACCATTTTTCACCATACCCAGGTTGGTCAAGACCTGGGCAGGTTTTTGCCACGTGAGCCGTCCTTACATAGCCATTGTATGGGTGCTCAGGTATGTGTACGATATCTTTTTGGGGCGTTGGCCTTAATATGCATGCCAGCATGCCCGATCGGCTGCGAAAATGTTTTTCAGTGAAATTATCTAGGGTGTTTCCCTGTTCGTAGGGATGCATTCGGTTCGTCAATCCAACACCTAGATGTGCATTTACTAAGGTCGGAAGTTTACCGTACTTTAACTAAAAATTCATGTAGAGGCTTATTCTGGTTCCATTTTGAATGCATAAAATCCCATATTAGACTAAAAACACGTGCACATTCCAAATTTGTACTCAAATTTTTAAGATTCCAAGTGGAAATAGCTCAATTATTAAAATTGATAATTTTTACACTATAAAAAGGACCATAAATTCACTTATTAAATAGACATATATTATTATTGAAGATGGGCATGTTACATAGAATATCTTTGATTTCAAAGTATCCTAGATTATCTATTGGATCTTTGATTTGTTTTGTGCCTCTTGCCCCTATATGGGCTTTATGTGATGCGTTTTGGGAGGGCCTTGACATTTGATTCATGCTAAATGGGGCTTGTCCTGGTGCATTGATGTCTCTTGGTTACCAATCTTTTGATGCTTTTTGTACTAATGTTGTCAATCGATATTGTGTAGCATCAAATATCTTGGTTGGCACATGTGGTGTTCACTCTTTGATGGGATTCTAATCATTGATGAGTCCAACATAGAAATCAAGTGGGTTAGGAGGCTCAATAGTGATTAGCTCTGTCTTGATATAACTAGCCTCATAGGAGTTGTTCCTGGTGGGGTTGGTAGAGGAGATAACACTAGAAGTGGAATCTTTGTGTCCCTATAAGGATTCCTAAAGATGATTGAGATCTTGTAAGTGTAAGCTACATCAACACCATTGGGAGGTAGCTGTAGTAAGGCTTCAGGCTAAGGATCATGCACTTTTGGCAATGTTGGAATTCCTACCATTCTCATGATTCTCTAGGCATGGTAAAAGTTGGTTGATTCATGATTAAATCCATATTGCCTACAATACCCCCACACAATGATTTGCTCTAGCTCTTAGAATTGGAAATTCATGAGCTGTGTGGTTATACTTCTACAAACATCACACCATGCCACGTAAAGGAACTATATGAGGATGTTCCATCTCTCTTAGATCAACTTTGAATCCTCCTTAGAGTCCTTTGATCATAACATTTACTATGTGGGTGAAGACAATGAGAATGACACAGTGGATGATAATGCTGGCAATTGGGTTGATAGTGTCTTGTCTGCTGCTAACATGCTAGCTGAGGCAAACAGGCATTTGAGAGACCTCGAATGGAATCCTGTAATTCCATTCAAACTTAAGAATGTCCACTTTTGTACTTTGCATGTATTCATGCGTGTGTCTGATCGTCTACTCAAGTCTCATGTTGATTATGCATTTACTATGCAAGGCAAGGAAAGACAACATGAAGCTCTTCAAAAAGTAGAGGAACTACTGAACTGAATTGGATGCCATGGTAACAATGTGCAGATTAGTGTTAACAAGAAGACCTCTAGTTTTAATCATGAAGTGGCCTAACAGGTCAATGAGTGGATATAAGGCAACACATTTTCTAGATCCTGGCAAGAAAAAGTAAAGAAATCAAAGTCATGGGACTTGTGGAAGGATTTGTGTAAATGCACAACATTTGACTGCACCAATCCAAGCCTTGTAGTTCTATGTGAAAGTTTGGTCAGACTTCAATAAAATGGCTAAATTAATGAGCAAAAGCAGGATGACTGTAGAGGAGCACCAAAAATTTCAAGAAGAGCTTCAAAATTTTACAAAAGCCATGGTCGATACATGGGGTGATACCAACATTACGCATTACATGGTAAACGAGTTTCTTTCTACTCAAATGATTATAAGGTATAAAGTATAGCTTCGGAATTGGTCATGTTCTCTTTTGCAACACATTTTGTATGCACATGGTGCATACTTCATGAATGAATATGCTTCTCTTGACATGTGGAGCACCCAAGGAATGGAAAAATCTCACTACCGAGCTAGAGGAGTATATTTCAAAACACCCGACATGGAGGAGGAAAGACTCGTATAAATTACCTCAAAGAAATGTTCAATTGGTTCTACAGATATACTTTGGGCAAAAACTATCAATGGAAAAGGCTCGTACAAGTGACATTAGAACATTTCGGAGGTCATTTGGAGGGCCTTTTAGAAGAGACAGAAAATAGCCACCAACCAATCGGCAAGAAGGCAATGTAACGTTGAAAATTAGCTATATTCATTTAAAAAATCTTAAAAAGTTTTTATGTATATTCTAAAAACAATCGTATTCATCTTAAATAAATAATGTTTTGGTGGAGAATCTGACAGAAATTGCATTGAAGGCCCCTACCCAAGTACAAATGGATAAATATTCATCCCCGATATCTTGTCTTTTCTTTTCGAGGAGGAAAATTTTAAAGTGAACTACCTTCGTATGTATTCTTCTTCTCATTTTGCCTTCTTCATTCACCTAGCTACACACTACTTTCCTTCATCCTTCTACTCTAATCTTTCTGTTCTGTTATATTTTTTAAACAATGGCTACAAACCATCGATTCATATCATGTCGGTCACACCTTGCATTAGAGGACATTGACAAAACACTTCAAAGGCCAAGGAGACCTAGATCATCAGTAATTTTTGTACTTATCTCCAACACAATTTTTGTACTTATCTCCAACACAGTCAATGAACATAACCAATGGACATAGGTTCAAATAACCAAGGGAACCTGGGTGCTTATGCAACCAAGAAGGCAAAAACATACAAGCAACAAAAATATTTTTATAACGTCGTGGAAGGGTAGAATCAAAGGCTTCAAGATAGAGAGCGGAAGGACAACTATAAAGGAGGTGTATCTACATGCACAACGAGCTTGTACTTAGTAGAGAGTATCAATCATCCTTGCAACCACATAAAATAAAATCTAATCCTCTGAACCTCAAAGCAATTCATTATTGTTATCAGTATTAATACCATTAATCATTGAATTATTGTTCTCATTCTCCAGTTCAATTGTTTGTGTTTCCCTCATCATATGAAGAGTGGCAACCAATTGAGTGCATCATTGGGATCATGACTGTGGTACATGCACACATTGGGCAACTGCAGTATGAGGGGAGGAGTAAAAGAAGCCTTGCAGATGCAGGTATTTTTTTTATGACCACTTTTACTATTTGCTAGACAAAGACAGTACCCATGGATGCTTGGAAAAGCTGCCTCTCCAAGCACATTGGAACCACATAGATTGGCCAATTCCTGATTCATGCATTATAGAATCTGTTAAGAGTAAGCTTTACAAAGATGTGCAACGATCACTACGAGGGAGTAGCCCCACATGGATAGTGAAAATTGTGCTCTACCTACCAATAACTATTTTTGTGGAGCTTTTCAATGTCTGTCAGGTTAAAATTGCAAAGATGGCCCCACATGGATAGTGAAAATTGTGCTCTACCTACCAATAACTATTTTTGTGGAGCTTTTCAATGTCTTTGAGATTTAAATTGCAAAGACTGTGCTCATTTGTAAAAATCTAGATTCTACATTCTTGGCAACTTTACTTGACAAGAGCTGGGATAGGAAAGTGCATGAAGAGATCCATTGCCAAATCGCATCTCTGAGACAGTGAATGTTAAGTACATGATAGTAACACAAACATTCATCATGTCATATTGGTACAAACGGTCTCATTACATCAAAGGGGAGCTAGTTTCAATGGATCAGGAAGTGGCCAGTTTAGAGGACAACAATGTGGTAGACATTGAAGTATATGATGCAGACTCAACCTTGCTCATAGTCATTTCAGTGTGCGAGAGCTATGCAGTGTCTACAACATTTGAGGAAAGATATCATAGACGAATGCATACATGAGATGCCATCAGAGTTTTCTTTCTTTTACAATGGAAGAAAGGTGCTGTAGAGAAGAGAAATTATCATTCCTATGTAACTTCAATTACACATGTACTTTGAATCCAAGGCAATGTACTTTTTGATATTATCAACACTTTTGATTGCAAGACAATGTATATCTTTTTTATATTATCAGTACTTCTTTTTTATATTAGCAATGAAAGAAAGCTTGCAATGTATACGAGTCATCACTTTGATTTATAAGAAATTACTTCAATTAAATGGATTGTTTTTTACATATTCTGGAACTGTGCAAGAAAAATCGTACAAGCCTTCTAAATAAGGAATTAGTGTTTGTTCCAAAAACCTATCATCTAGATCTCCCTCAAAAGGTAGGCGAGATATACAAGTGTGCTTTGGATTAAATATCCCCTTCTCAGGGGGATCATCTATTTAACAAAGTATTATGTATGTCAATAGGTAGATGGATAATGGCAAAGGGCTTAGTGTACAACGGCACTCCCTCTTTGCCTGGATTAAACATACTGGGATGCACTTCACAAGCCCTTTGATCGTAGATAAAATTAAAGTCGCATGGCTCAAAACCTATTTCTTTGCAAAGCACTCTCATCATAGATTCTAAGTTCTGCGGAGCCATTGAGGACCAAATGGAAGCCCAAAAAAAAAGAGCACAACTTGACAAAATTTGCCACTCCTGGCCTCAGCATCATGTGCATATACCCTATACAAAATGTTCTCGCCCAGCTAATATTGAAAGGAACATACTTCCTTTTGAGAAACAGACCATTTACATCTAGAATGATCAGTCTCTGAATTCAGAAAACATTTCAATTAGTTTGATAAGAAATGTTACAAACCTTCACTACTTATAAATGTAGTGGGCATGTCTTTAAAGAATGTTACAAATAAATTGTCTACTGGCTCACATCAATTTTTTGAGGGGTATGTTCCACATCTCCATCTGTGTCCTTGAGCTCTAACTCCCTCCTCTTCCAGCTCGTTGTTCTGGTCTTCCGCAACATTCTTATCCTTCTTCTCCTCCTCACCCATATTCTCCTCCTCACACTTCTCTTCCTTGCTCTCCTCACCCTTCTCATCTTTCTTCTCATCCTCATCCATCCTCTCCTCCTCCACCTTCTCTTCCCTACCCTCCTCAACCTTCTGTCCTTTTCCCCTCGCCTCCTCATCCATCTTCTCCTCCTCACCCTTCCCTTCTTCGCCCTCCTCATCCTTCCCCACTTTTCCTTCATCATTCTTCTTATCCTCCTTATCCATCTTCTGCTTCTCACTCTTCTCTTCGCTACCCTCCTCACCCTTCTTTCCTTTTCCCTCCTCCTCCTCACCCTTCTCTTTTCTACCCCCTCCTCCTTCTCTGCTTTTCCCTCCTCACCATTCTTCTCTTGCTCAACACTCTTCTCTGCCTTCCCCTAGTTGGGTGGCCTTTAGTTGGAATAGGTCCATCATTGACGAGAACCTCAACCTCATTTGGGAAAGTAGGTGCGTTCAGTGGGATCTTCTCCTTGGCACATCTTAAGATCATCCATATCATCGTCACTCTATTGTGCTCCACAAAGAGGTTGTATCTTTCAATAGTTGATTGCAGTGATAGGGAAAAAAAATCATCAAGTTTAGTAGACCATAAATTTATGATTTGCTGAGGTAGAAATGATCAACAAGTTTTATTACCTTGGTCCATGTAGGATTAAGTTGAAATAAGCTGTCTAGTAGGTCCTCTGCATGTATAATAGTTCTCCAGCCGCCGCCACACGAATAGCCATTTGTTTGATATGGCACATATATTTCCTTGATTGCAAAGTAAAAAATGCCTTCAACAAGGCAAATAGGGCCAATGGCTACAAGCATTCTCTTAATACAACTGTCAAGGCATACAAATTTAATAAGACACCAGAAATTGCAGCAGGACTTGGTAATTTAGAGTAATATAAATGAGCAAGAGTCACAGTCTCAATTCAGGGTGTGTGCATGGTATGGAATTCATAGTCCAGACAATCTTCTTGTCTAGCTCCAAACAAACGAGGCTCCAATGATTGCTGAAACATTAAAAACCAGAGTTAAAAACAAGACATTTAATCAATCAAAATTTTAAATAAAATTCAAAAATATGTATGTATACCTTGATTCATATGGAAAAATAATCGTGTTAACTTCCCTAAAGTTGCAGTAAGTAAACCATCTTCTTATGTTATCCGGTGGGAAATTTTTGACCCTTAGCAAAGGAGCCAATTGAGAATTAAGAATGTCTGGGACTCCGCAGGGATCTTACACTTTACCAAACTGCCAAATTTTTAAAAAAAACTTAACACCAGAAATTGTCAAACTTAAAGCAAACATATACAGTAGGCTGAGATGAAGAAGAACTTACTTTAGACAAATATACACAATAGAGTCAGATATTTGATCTCTCTTGTACTTCAGTATATTTAGGTCCACCAAGTTCAGACTAAGTTGTCTATCCCCATCATCCAGGGCCATGAAGACATATATACCAATTTGAAATTTTATGAGTTCCTGTAAATTAAAAGCATCTAATTCTGCAATTTCCCTTTTGTATAACTTGTCCCTTGAAAGATCATCCTCGGTAGGCTTCTCCATGGCCTTTGCATTCTTTTGCTTTAGTGCTTCGTGCTGCAACCTGGCCTCCTGTTCAGCCCTGGCTCTTATATTAACTTCATGTGTCACCTCGGTGATCTTTATGTCATCGCTCTGCTTCCTAACATGGGGTATCAAAAGAATATCTCTCATTTTACGATCAATTATTTTGGTAGGAAACATAATCTTCTCAAATCTCCACCTAACTCTCTTCGGAGTCTCAGAATCATTAACCATGATGGTGATTCTATGTGCGTGTGCAACAACTATACACATATCACATTGAAATATTCTAGAATAAAACCTTTAGCTGCCTCTTGAAGACAAAGCAAGGCTATTCTCTTCCACCTCATCTGAAGAGACCATTGCTCACAAACTGACCTCACTAACCTCTGGGAAGGAGCCTTAGGAATACAGAGCTCAAAACATTTTTGAGCTTTCCTAATCTCCCTTAAAATCATTACCCTTTGAGAGAATCTTGTATGCCTGGCCTATATCAAAATGTGCACAGGCTTTCCCTTTCTCCTTTGTTTAGCAATAGCCTTCGTACCGACCTCGGGACCCTTGCCTTGCCTACGGGCAGTTTTCTTAGTACTCGCCATACAAAAAACTGCATATTTCCAAACATATCCATAAGCATCTCTGTCTCTGTCTCTCTCTCTCTCTCTCTCTCTATATATATATATATATATATATATATTCATGAATATATATAGATAGATACACATACACACACACACACACACGCATAGGCATGCACACACACACACACACACACACACACACATACACATCTACATATATGCTTTACATTTCTATATAAACGCAGGAATAAGCATATGAGCATTTGGTCATGATAGCTGAAAGACGCGATATCCTGTTTAAAAACGTCTTAGATTTTCATATTTTCATATTTTCATATTTTCATATCTCATCTTATTAAAATAAATTCCCTCAAAACAAAAGTTCAAAAATATTTTCTGAAGGTGCATTAGAAATAAATTATAATCTGTTCAAAAGGCCTTATCCTAAGGGTCCAGATTTTCTAAAAATTTTAGATTAAGGTTCTGAGAGGCCAATTAGATTAATCCAAATGTAGGAGGAGGTAAATTTAAGAAATAAAGAAAATCCCCTCAAAAATGAGTAAATACTCACATAAGATGAAGAGTGGACTAAGAACCAAAGGAAATACTAAAAAAATAAAATTTTGACACCTCAGAGTGGGGATTCCCCCTCATGAAGGAGGTGCCCATTTCACATATGTGGTGGAGTTTTAAATTCTCAAATATTGAGATATTTCATCTCTCCTCTCTCCTAATTCAAGTCTAGTTCCAAAAAGTAAGCTAAACTGACCCAAAATGGTCAAAAATTGACCAAAGTGATCTCTGGAAAATTCTAGAATTAATTTGCTTGGCCAGAAGCTCACTTTTTCCTATAAATAGAAGCCTCCCCCTTTGTAGAAGCTTAATAGTGTTTTATGCACTGTTACTCTACTCCACTCAGAGCTAGAAAGAGTGAATTTATTGATAATTCATTAGTTTTTGACCTTTTCCTCTTCAAAATAATTGGTGGCCACTCTTGTTGCAAACAAGAGTAGATCCCTCAAACCATCAAGCCAAAGGAAAGCTCACAGAATTTCATGTAAGCTAGAAATCCTACTTTTCCTTTATTCCTTTTAATGGTTTTCTAATTTTTGTTTTCTTTAAAATGCAAAATTTAACCCATGCGTATGTCGTGGAAGATATATATATATATGTATGATGATGAGAAAATTATTATAATCTGCCTATTGGATCTCGTTGCTGACCTGCTAGTTAAAAGTTAAAGTTTAAAGAGGAGTGCGTGCGTATCTGTATTTTAAAGCAAAAGTTAAGAAAGGCATTCAATTATGGGTGGGTGAGTACTTGTTTGGTTCTACCAATTCCAGTGGTTGGGCGGTGGCCAGGAGAGTTTTAATAATAAAATTGATTAATAGGAATACGTTTAGAACTCGAGTAGTTAAATAAAAGCTTGAAGGCTTCTCTAATGAATAGATCAATGGCTGTGCCTGATTCAATTAGGAAAAAAGTGTTGATCCCTTCAAGTTAAGTCTGTGTAATAGTTTCCCTTCTATCTAGTTTGTTCAAATTAAGGCTAGTTCAAATTAAGGCTAGTTCAGTATCTTGACCTCGTTAGAAAAATTCATTAAGAAAATAAAAATGGTGGAATTGTCCCCGTTTTCCAGGCATGAGAAATTTTCCCTCGGTTTCGGTTTTCGGAATGACCACCAGCTTAGTCTCATGCCCAAACATTCGAGGGCGAGGCCCCGAGTGGGAAACCCTACCACGCGCAAGAGGAAGCTACTTCTGCTCTACTACTACTACCATCCGAGAATCCGGTGCACAGAGGAAGTAGTGGGATCTCATAGAGGTATATATGTGCTTGTACCTGGGTAGCCATTTAATGCGAATATGAAAACGCAAGAGTTTTGGAAATGGGATATCGAGTCATTCGGCTACAAGAAGTGAATATTTTCATGCTTGTGCCTTCGTAGCCATTTGACGCAAATATGAAAATCTAAGACGTTTGTAAACAGGATATCGCGTCTTTCAGCTATCATGACCAAATGCTCATATGCTTATACCTGCGTTTATATAGAAATGTAAAGCATATATGTAGATGTGTATGTGTGTGTGTGTGTGTGTGTGTGTGTGTGTGTGTGTGCATGCCTATGCGTGTGTGTGTGTATGTGTATCTCTATATATATATATATATATATACACACACATATATATATATATTCATGAATATATATATATATATATATATAGAGAGAGAGAGAGAGAGAGAGAGAGAGATGCTTATGGATATGTTTGGAAATGTGCAGTTTTTTGTATGGCGAGTACTAAGAAAACTGCCCATAGGCAAGGCAAGGGTCCCGAGGTCGGTACGAAGGCTATTGCTAAACAAAGCAGAAAGGGAAAGCCTATGCACATTTTGAAACAGGCCAGGCATACAAGATTCTCTCAAAGGGTAATGATTTTAAGGGAGATTAGGAAAGCTCAAAAATGTTTTGAGCTCTGTAGGAGGTCAGTTTGTGAGCAATGGTCTCTTCAGATGAGGTGGAAGAGAATAGCCTTGCTTTGTCTTCAAGAGGCAGCTAAAGGTTTTATTCTAGAATATTTCAATGATATGTGTATAGTTGTTGCACACGCACATAGAATCACCATCATGGTTAATGATTCTGAGACTCCGAAGAGAGTTAGGTGGAGATTTGAGAAGATTATGTTTCCTACCAAAATAATTGATCGTAAAATGAGAGATATTCTTTTGATACCCCATGTTAGGAAGCAGAGCGATGACATAAAGATCACCGAGGTGACACATGAAGTTAATACAAGAGCCAGGGCTGAACAGGAGGCCAGGTTACAGCAAGAAGCACTAAAGCAAAAGAATGCAAAGGCCATGGAGAAGCCTACCGAGGATGATCTTTCAAGGGACAAGTTATACAAAAGGGAAATTGTAGAATTGGATGCTTTTAATTTACAGGAACTCATAAAATTTCAAATTGGTATATATGTCTTCATGGCCCTGGATGATGGGGAGAGACAACTTAGTCTGAACTTGGTGGACCTAAATATACTGAAGTACAAGAGAGATCAGATATCTGACTCTATTGTGTATATTTGTCTAAAGTAAGTTCTTCTTCATCTCAGCCTACTGTATATGTCTGCTTTAAGTTTGACAATTTTTGGTGTTAAGTTTTTTTAAAAAATTTGGTAGTTTGGTAAAGTGTAAGATCCCTGCAGAGTCCCAGACATTCTTAATTCTCAATTGGCTCCTTTGCTAAGGGTCAAAAGTTCCCCATCGGATAACATAAGAAGATGGTTTACTTACTGCAACTTTAGGGAAGTTAACACGATTATTTTTCCATATGAATCAAGGTATACATACATATTTTTGAATTTTATTTAAAATTTTGATTGATTAAATGTCTTGTTTTTAACTCTGGTTTTTAATGTTTCAGCAATCATTGGAGCCTCGTTTGTTTGGAGCTAGACAAGAAGATTGTCTGGACTATGAATTCCATACCAGGCACACACCCTAAATTGAGACTGTGACTCTTGCTCATTTATATTACTCTAAATTACCAAGTCCTGCAATTTCTGGTGTCTTATTAAATTTATATGCCTTGACAGTTGTATTAAGAGAATGCTTGTAGCCATTTGCCCTATTTGCCTTGTTGAAGGCATTTTTTACTTTGCAATCAAGGAAATATATGTGCCATATCAAACAAATGGCTATTTGTGTGGCGGCTGGAGAACTATTATACATGCAGAGGACCTACTAGACAGCTTATTTCAACTTAATCCTACATGGACCAAGGTAATAAAACTTGTTGATCATTTCTACCTTAGCAAATCATAAATTTATGCTCTACTAAACTTGATGATTTTTTTCCCTATCACTGTAATCAACTATTGAAAGATACGACAACCTCTTTGTGGAGCACAATAGAGTGACGATGATATGGATGATCTTAAGATGTGCCAAGGAGAAGATCCCACCGAACGCACCTACTTTCCCAAATGAGGTTGAGGTTCTCGTCGATGATGGACCTGTTCCAACTAAAGGCCACCCAACTAGGGGAAGGCAGAGAAGAGTGTTGAGCAAGAGAAGAATGGTGAGGAGGGAAAAGCAGAGAAGGAGGAGGGGGGTAGAAAAGAGAAGGGTGAGGAGGAGGAGGGAAAAGGAAAGAAGGGTGAGGAGGAGGAGGGAAAAGGAAAGAAGGTTGAGGAGCGTAGCGAAGAGAAGGGTGAGAAGCAGAAGATGGATAAGGAGGATAAGAAGAATGATGAAGGAAAAGTGGGGAAGGATTAGGAGGGCGAAGAAGGAAAGGGTGAGGAGGAGAAGATGGATGAGGAGGCGAGGGGAAAAGGACAGAAGGTTGAGGAGGGTAGGGAAGAGAAGGTGGAGGAGGAGAGGATGGATGAGGATGAGAAGAAAGATGAGAAGGGTGAGGAGAGCAAGGAAGAGAAGTGTGAGGAGGAGAATATGGGTGAGGAGGAGAAGAAGGATAAGAATGTTGCGGAAGACCAGAACAACGAGCTGGAAGAGGAGGGAGTTAGAGCTCAAGGACACAGATGGAGATGTGGAACATACCCCTCAAAAAATTGATGTGAGCCAGTAGACAATTTATTTGTAACATTCTTTAAAGACATGCCCACTACATTTATAAGTAGTGAAGGTTTGTAACATTTCTTATCAAACTAATTAAAATGTTTTCTGAATTCAGAGACTGATCATTCTAGATGTAAATGGTCTGTTTCTCAAAAGGAAGTATGTTCCTTTCAATATTAGCTGGGCGAGAACATTTTGTATAGGGTATATGCACATGATGCTGAGGCCAGGAGTGGCAGATTTTGTCAAGTTGTGCTCTTTTTTTTTTGGGCTTCCATTTGGTCCTCAATGGCTCCGCAGAACTTAGAATCTATGATGAGAGTGCTTTGCACAGAAACAGGTTTTGAGCCATGCGACTTTAATTTTATCTACGATCAAAGGGCTTGTGAAGTGCATCCCAGTATGTTTAATCCAGGCAAAGAGGGAGTGCCGTTGTACACTAAGCCCTTTGCCATTATCCATCTACCTATTGATATACATAATACTTTGTTAAATAGATGATACCCCTGAGAAGGGGATATCCACCAAAGCACACTTGTATATCACCCCTACCTTTTGAGGGAGATCTAGATGATAGGTTTTTGGAACAAACACTAATTCCTTATTTAGAAGTGTTACCATATTATAGTAGTGATGTGTGTGAACACACTTAGGACCGCCGGGGCACTTTTTCCCTCACTAGGAGGTTTTTTTCCCCGTGCATTGTATATACGCCCATTATCTTCTAGGGCTTGGTATCTTTCATTTTTGGCACTCATAATACACTACTGTGTTGTGCTCAAGCTTCCTCATCTTCTTGAAGTTGTGTGTGCATTCCTGCAACCCTAATTCCAACAATTGGTATCAGAGCAGGCTTCCTCCTCCCGGGCAGCATCACCGGCACCTGCCGCTTCATCTCCTCCGATTGCGACGAGGTTTCACGAGCGTCTGCAGGTTAGTATATGCCGTGGGAAAGCCCGTAGGGCTAGTTCGTTTCAGAATTTTAATCTGAAGTCATTTCGCCCTCCGTTTTTTGCATTCCAAGTACTGCGCAGGCAAAATCGTCCTACTGTGCAGATTTTCTGTCAAGATTAAAATCTGCAAGACAGGTGCCCATTCGTCTGTTTTGGGCTGTGCTACATAGCACAGGTCGATTTTATACAGGTTTACCTCTTACAGACAGCATTTACATCTAGTAGTACAGTCATTGGCCATGGCTGACAACAATGATGTATTCCGCATGTTGGCCACTGAGGATAAGTTGGATGGCACCAACTATCCATTGTGGGCATATATGATGCGACATGTATTGGTAGCAAAGGGGTTATGGAACATTGTGCAGGGTATTGATGCACGTCCTATTGTGGCTGGGAATGCTGCAAATACATCAGAAACAGGTACTGTTGATGATGGTGCAGGCACAAGTGCTGTAGCAGCTGTTCGAGAACCACCACTTTCAGCAGAGCAGATTCGTTGGGATGGTAGAGATGCGCAGGCTCATGCCTTGATTGCGCTGTCTGTCAAACGTACCATTATCCCACATATTCGCTCCTGCAGGACTTCTAAGGATGCTTGGGATGTACTTGCCACATTGTATCAGGCAAGAAATGAGGCTCGTGTTGCTTATCTCCGAAAACAGTTGGAGAGTAAGCATATGAACGAAGGTGATTCTATGGATAGCTTTTTGACAAAGATCAAGGATTTCAAAGAGCAGCTCATTTCTGCAGATGAAATCCTGTCAGACAGTTCACTTGTGCAGACTGTTTTGAATGGTCTACCAGATTCTTATCAGGGTTTTGCTTCCACTCTTCGCTTGATGATGAAAGGCAATCCCAATGCCTTATCATTTGAGGAGTTAGTTTCTGTTTTGCTGCAAGAAGACCAGTCAAGGCAAAACAGGAATATTATGCGTGTCGCAGATCAAGCTTTCGTTGCTAGTCAGAGAAGCGGGAAAGGTAAAGCTGGCTTTTCTTCTAGTAAGCAGAAATCTGCAAATGCTGCGCAACCAAAGAAGGAAGACAAAGATGAGAAGAAGGGTGACAAACAGAAGACATTTTGCAAGTACTGTAAGGGAAATGATCATGTCATCAAAGCGTGTCCTAAGCTGGCTGCGAAAGAGGCTAAGAAGAAAGAGGCTGGTATGGCTGTTGCAGATGCCTCTCCTTCTAACAATGAATCTGCTAATGTTGTGCTAGATACAGAATGGGCATTCAATGCGCAGTGCAGTTATGACCCATCTTTGCATGACACATGTATGTCTGCAGTAGATTCAGATGTATGGTACTTTGACAGTGGTGCCACTAAGCATATCACCTCGCAGCGCAGTTTATTCACTTTCCTTGAGTCTGCTCCCACAGGGAATACTGTCACTTGTGCCAATAACTCCTCTTATCCCGTTGAAGGAGTTGGACAGATTGTGCTGAATGTTGCAAATGGCAACACCTTTACACTTTTTGATGCATTGTATGTGCCAGGGATCAAAAAGAATCTGCTGTCAGTCTCCGCATTTGCCAAAACAGGTTTGGTTGTAAAATTTGTGGATGACAGATGTACTGTTCATGATCTCTCTTGTGGTGACATCATTGTAGCATCTGGTTCACTATGTCGAGGGCTGTATAAGCTCAATATGGATGGCAAATGTGTAGAGGATTCAGCATGTGCTATTATGGATACGCAGGCTATTTCAGATGCAAAACTGTGGCATGCACGTTTTGGTCATCTGAATTTTGCAAGTTTGCTGCGCCTGCAGAAATCTGAAATGGTGTCTTCTTTGCCTAAGCTTGAGGCACCTGTCAAGCATGTTTGTGAGGGCTGCATATTGGGTAAAATGCAGCGTGCTTCCTTTCCCAAAGATGGATCAGTGAGAGCTGAACGCAGATTGCAGCTTGTTCACAGTGATGTTTGTGGTCCCATGCAAACTCCATCATTTGGAAACTACCTTTACTTCGTGACTTTCATTGATGATTTTACCAGGCATGCATGGGTATATCCTTTGAAGGCAAAGTCCGAAGTGTTTTTGTGCTTCAAACAGTTTTTGGTTATGGCTGAAAATGTGTCAGAAAGTAAGATGGGCACCCTCCGTTCAGATCGAGGGGGGGAGTATATGTCTTCAAAATTTAATGCATTTCTGGCTGAGCGTGGGATAAAACACCAATGTACAGTGCCGTATACACCACAGCAAAATGGTGTGGCTGAGAGAAAAAACAGGTCTCTCATGGAAATGGCAAGATGTATGGTTAAGAGTCAAAGTCTACCACATGGTTTTTGGCTTGAGGCTGTCATGTGTGCCACTTATGTACTAAACAGGTGTCCCACCAAAGCATTACAGGTTGTCACTCCATATGAGGCTTGGCATAGCCGCAAGCCATCTGTTGGCCATTTACGTGTTTTTGGTTGCCTGGCATATGCATTAGTGCCTGTGCAACATCGCAGAAAATTGGATGACAAAGCTGTCAAATGTATTTTTGTTGGATATAGTGCTGAGAGCAAAGGCTATCGTTTGTATCATCCACAGACAAAGCGCATTTTGGTTAGCCGTGATGTTGTATTTGTGGAAGATGCAGTTCAGCCCTTGGTTTCATGTACTAAGGAGACAGATATCAGCTCACGTGATGTCTATGATACATTGTTGCCTCTTTTCAGTGGTGCACAATCAAGTGCAATACCTCATGAGGCAGTTTTTCAGCCTTTGCAGGTTTTAAATGATGGCACAGATCAGCCTATATCTGATGCAGATGTGCATGATGCACTTGAGGATGAGAGACAAGAGATTGAGGGCTCTAGGAATATGCCTAGATGGCTGGTGCAGACTTTGCGTGACAGCAAGTTGGATGCCCCTTTGTCTAGTCACACTCGTTCTGGCTCTCATGGTGCCTCTTATGCGTCAGATTGTTATGCATTGGCTATTTCTAGTATGTGCGATGAAAGTGAGCCTGTTTCATTTGATGAGGCACAAAGTTCAGAAAATTGGATGGCTGCTATGCAAGCAGAATACGATGCTATTATGAAGAATGGTACATGGTCTTTATGTGACTTGCCCCCTGGCAAGAAGGCCATTGGCACTAAGTGGGTTTACAAATTGAAGCGTAAGCCTGATGGCACAGTGGATCGCCATAAGGCTAGGCTTGTTGCAAAAGGTTATGCTCAAGAGAAGGGCATTGATTTTGATGAGACTTTTGCTCCCACATGTCGTATGACCACTGTTCGTAGCATCTGTGCATTAGCAGCTCATAATGGTTGGAATGTACATAAGCTGGACATAAAGACTGCGTTCTTAAATGGAGATTTGCATGAGGAGGTGTATGTATCGCAGCCTCGTGGTTTTGTTCAAAGAGGGCAGGAAAACAAAGTGTGCAGGTTAAAAAGGGCTTTATATGGTTTAAAGCAAGCTCCACGAGCTTGGTATGAAAAAATACATGCATATTTGACTGCACATGGGTTTCAGAATAGTCCAACAGAAAGCACTTTGTATGTTAAACGTGTGGATGGTGTACATCTAATCATTGCTCTCTATGTCGATGACATGCTGCTCACAGGACCAAATGAGAGTCATATTGCTGATTTTAAGGCTGATTTGAATGCCTCTTTTGAGATGTCAGATTTGGGGCATTTGCATCATTATTTGGGGATACAATTTAAGCAGTGTGATGGAGGTATTGCTTTGTGTCAGACAAAGTATATTGAAACATTGTTGCGGAGATTTGGCCTTGAAGACTGCAAGCCTATTGCTACTCCAATGGAGACAGGTTTGAAGTTGAGTCTTCATGATGCTGGAGATCACTTTGATGTCACACTCTATCAGACAGCTGTTGGTTGCCTCATTTATGTATGCATTACGAGGCCAGACATTCAGTTTGCAGTCTCACAGGTGAGCAGATTTATGCATAGCCCAGGCATTAAGCATTGGCAGGCAGTGAAGCGTATCTTTCGCTATTTGAGTGGTACTCGGCATCTTGGGTTGTTTTATCCCAAGGGGGGATCATTGCCGCCAGATTTACATGCTTTTTCAGATTCTGACTGGGCTGGTTGTTATGACACACGCGTGTCCACGAGTGGTTTTTGCTTCATGCTTGGAAGCTCATGCATATCATGGTTGAGCAAGAAGCAGCCTACTGTGGCCACTTCTAGTTGTGAAGCTGAGTACAGGGCAGCTTTCACAGCTACGGTTGAGTGTGTGTGGCTTAGACGCCTTATGGCTGATTTGGGTGTTGGGCAGCCATCTGCCACCACCATCTTCACTGACAGTCAAAGCGCATTGGCAGTTGCGCGGAACCCAGTGTTCCATGCTCGTACGAAGCACATTGAGGTGCACTACCATTATGTCAGGGAGAGACTCTCTGCAGGAGAGATCAGTTTGGCTTATGTGCCAACACAGGATAACCTTGCAGACCTTTTCACAAAGGCTCTGCCTCGTGAGAAGTTCGAAGCTTTTCGCAAAGCTTTGGGCTTACTCCCTTTTGTGGATTCGTCCACATAGCTAGACACTTCCCTATACATGAGTGCTAGCTCTTGTTCACCGCATCACTCCAGGGGGGATTTGTTACCATATTATAGTAGTGATGTGTGTGAACACACTTAGGACCGCCGGGGCACTTTTTCCCTCACTAGGAGGTTTTTTTCCCCGTGCATTGTATATACGCCCATTATCTTCTAGGGCTTGGTATCTTTCATTTTTGGCACTCATAATACACTACTGTGTTGTGCTCAAGCTTCCTCATCTTCTTGAAGTTGTGTGTGCATTCCTGCAACCCTAATTCCAACAAGAAGGCTTGTACGATTTTTCTTGCACAGTTCCAGAATATGTAAAAAACAATCCATTTAATTGAAGTAATTTCTTATAAATCAAAGTGATGACTCATATACATTGCAAGCTTTCTTTCATTGCTAATATAAAAAGAAAGTACTGATAATATAAAAAAGATGTACATTGTCTTGCAATCAAAAGTGTTGATAATATAAAAAAGTACATTGCCTTGGATTTAAAGTACATGCGTAATTGAAGTTACATAGGAATGATAATTTCTCTTCTCTACAGCACCTTTCTTCCATTGTAAAAGAAAGAAAACTCTGATGGCATCTCATGTATGCATTCGTCTATGATATCTTTCCTCAAATGTTGTAGACTGCATAGCTCCCGCACACTGAAATGACTATGAGCAAGGTTGAGTCTGCATCATATACTTCAATGTCTACCACATTGTTGTCCTCTAAACTGGCCACTTCCTGATCCATTGAAACTAGCTCCCCTTTGATGTAATGAGACCGTTTGTACCAATATGACATGATGAATGTTTGTGTTACTATTCACTATCTCAGAGATGCGATTTGGCAATGGATCTCTTCATGCACTTTCCTATCCCAGCTCTTGTCAAGTAAAGTTGCCAAGAATGTAGAATCTAGATTTTTGCAAATGAGCACAGTCTTTGTTGCAATTTTAACCTGACAGACATTGAAAAGCTCCACAAAAATAGTTATTGGTAGGTAGAGCACAATTTTCACTATCCGTGTGTGGGGCTACTTCCTCGTAGTGATCGCTGCACATCTTTGTAAAGCTTACTCTTAACAGATTCTATAATGCATGAATCCGGAATTGGCCAATCTATGTGGTTCCAATTTGCTTGGAGAGGCAGCTTTTCCAAGCATCCATGGGTACTGTCTTTGTCCAGCAAATATTAAAAGTGGTCATAAAAAAAATACCTGCATCTGCAAGGCTTCTTTTACTCCTCCCCTCATACTGCAGCTGCCCAATGTGTGCATGTACCACAATCATGATCCCAATGATGCACTCAATTGGTTGCCACTCTTCATATGATGAGGGATACACAAACAATTGAACTGGAGAATGAGAACAATAATTCAATGATTAATGGTATTAATACTGATAACAATAATGAATTGCTTTGAGGTTCAGAGGATTCGATTTTATTTTATGTGGTTGCAAGGATGATTGATACTCTCTACTAAGTACAAACTCGTTGTGCATGTAGACACACCTCCTTTATAGTTGTCCTTCCGCTCTCTATCTTGAAGTCTTTGATTCTACCCTTCCAGGACGTTATGAAAATGTTTTTGTTCCTTGTATGTTTTTGCCTTCTTGGTTGCATAAGCACCCAGGTTCCCTTGGTTATTTAAACCTGTGTCCATTGGTTATGTTCATTGACTGTGTTGGAGATAAGTACAAAAATTACTGATGATCTAGGTCTCCTTGCCCTTTGAAGTGTTTTGTCAATGTCCTCTAATGCAAGGTATGACTGACATGATATGAATCGATGGTTTGTAGCCATTGTTTAAAAAATATAAGAGAACTGAAAGATTAGAGTAGAAGGATGCAGGAAAGTAGTGCGTAGCTAGGTGAATGAGAAGAAGAATACATACGAAGGTAGTTCACTTTAAAATTTTCCTCCTCGACAAGAAAAGACAAGATATCGGGGATGAAAAATTATCCATCTGTACTTGGGCAGGGGCCTTCAATGCAATTTCTGTCAGATTCACCACCAAAACGTTATTTATTTAAGATGAATACGATTGTTTTTAGAATATACATAAAAACTTTTTAAGATTTTTTAAATGAATATAGCTAATTTTCAACGTTACATTGCCTTCTTGCTCATTGGTTGGTGGCTATTTATTGTAATCTGTAACTGGATCTCGTTGCTGACCTGCTAGTTAAAAGTTAAAGTTTAAAGAGGAGTGCGTGCGTATCTGTATTTTAAAGCAAAAGTTAAGAAAGGCATTCAATTATGGGTGGGTGAGTACTTGTCTGGTTCTACCAATTCCAGTGGTTGGTGGGCGGTGGCCAGTAGAGTTTTAATAATAAAATTGATTAATAGGAATACGTTTAGAACTCGAGTAGTTAAATAAAAGCCTGAAGACTTCTCTAATGAATAGATCAATGGCTGTGCCTGATTCAACTAGGAAAAAAGTGTTGATCCCTTCAAGTTAAGTCTGTAATAGTTTCCCTTCTATCTAGTTTGTTCAAATGAAGGTTAGTTCAGTATCTTGACCTCGTTAGAAAAATTCGTTAAGAAAATAAAAATGGTGGAATTGTCCCCGTTTTCTAGGCATGGGAAATTTTCCCCCAGTTTCGGTTTTCGGAATGACCACCAGCTTAGTCTCATGCCCAGAGGCCCCGAGTGGGAAACCCTGCCACACGCAAGAGGAAGCTATTTCTGCTACTACTACTACCATCCGCGAGAATCGGGTGCGCAGAGGGAAGCAGTGGGATCTCATAGAGGTATATATATGCTTGTACCTGGGTAGCCATTTAATGCAAATATGAAAACCCAAGAGTTTTGGAAATGGGATATCGCGTCATTCGGCTACAAGAAGTGAATATTTTCATGCTTGTGCCTTCGTAGCCATTTTTAATATGGCATTTGTTTGATATGGCACATATATTTCATTGATTGCAAAGTAAAAAATGCCTTCAACAAGGCAAATAGGGCCAATGGCTACAAGCATTCTCTTAATACAACTGTCAAGGCATACAAATTTAATAAGACACTAGAAATTGCAGAAGGACTTGGTAATTTAGAGTAATATAAATGAGCAAGAGTCACAGTCTCAATTCAGGGTGTGTGCATGGTATGGAATTCATAGTCCAGACAATCTTCTTGTCTAGCTCCAAACAAACAAGGCTCCAATGATTGCTGAAACATTAAAAACTAGAGTTAAAAACAAGACATTTCATCAAAATTTTAAATAAAATTCAAAAATATGTATGTATACCTTGATTCATATGGAAAAATAATCGTGTTAACTTCCCTAAAGTTGCAGTAAGTAAACCATCTTCTTATGTTATCCGGTGGGAAACTTTTGACCCTTAGCAAAGGAGCCAATTGAGAATTAAGAATGTCTGGGACTCTGCAGGGATCTTACACTTTACCAAACTGCCAAATTTTTTAAAAAAACTTAACACCAGAAATTGTCAAACTTAAAGCAAACATATACAGTAGGCTGAGATGAAGAAGAACTTACTTTAGACAAATATACACAATAGAGTCAGATATCTGATCTCTCTTGTACTTCAGTATATTTAGGTCCACCAAGTTCAGACTAAGTTGTCTCTCCCCATCATCCAGGGCCATGAAGACATATATACCAATTTGAAATTTTATGAGTTCTTGTAAATTAAAAGCATCCAATTCTACAATTTCCCTTTTGTATAACTTGACCCTTGAAAGATCATCCTCGGGCGGTAGGCTTCTCCATGGCCTTTGCATTCTTTTGCTTTAGTGCTTCTTGCTGTAACCTGGCCTCCTGTTCAGCCCTGGCTCTTGTATTAACTTCATGTGTCACCTCGGTGATCTTTATGTCATCGCTCTGCTTCCTAACATGGGGTATCAAAAGAATATCTCTCATTTTACGATCAATTATTTTGGTAGGAAACATAATCTTCTCAAATCTCAACCTAACTCTCTTCGGAGTCTTAGAATCATTAACCATGATGGTGATTCTATGTGCGTGTGCAACAACTATACACATATCATTGAAATATTCTAGAATAAAACCTTTAGCCGCCTCTTGAAGACAAAGCAAGGCTATTCTCTTCCACCTCATCTGAAGAGACCATTGCTCACAAACTGACCTCACTAACCTCTGGGAAGGATCCTTAGGAATACATAGCTCAAAACATTGTTGAGCTTTCCTAATCTCCCTTAAAATCATTACCCTTTGAGAGAATCTTGTATGCCTGGCCTGTTTCAAAATGTGCATAGGCTTTCCCTTTCTGCTTTGTTTAGCAATAGCCTTCGTACCGACCTCGGGACCCTTGCCTTGCCTATGGGCAGTTTTCTTAGTACTCGCCATACAAAAAACTGCACATTTCCAAACATATCCATAAGCATCTCTCTCTCTCTCTCTCTCTCTCTATATATATATATATATATTCATGAATATATATATATATATATATATTCATGAATATATATATATATATATGTATATATATATATATAGATACACTTACACACACACACACACATAGGCATGCACACACACACACACGCACACACACACATACATACACATCTACATATATGCTTTACATTTCTATATAAACGCAGGTATAAGCATATGAGCATTTGGTCATGATAGCTGAAAGACGCGATATCCTGTTTACAAACGTCTTAGATTTTCATATTTACGTCAAATGGCTACGAAGGCACAAGCATGAAAATATTCACTTCTTGTTACCGAATGACTCGATATCCCATTTCCAAAACTTTTGCGTTTTCATATTCGCATTAAATGGCTACCCAGGTACAAGCACATATATACCTCTATGAGATCCCACTACTTCCTCTGTGCACCGGATTCTCGGATAGTAGTAGTAGTAGCAAAAGTAGCTTCCTCTTGCGCGTGGCAGGGTTTCCCACTCGGGGCCTCGCCCTCGAATGTTTGGGCATGAGACTAAGCTGGTGGTCATTCCGAAAATCGAAACCGGGGGAAAATTTCTCATGCCTGGAAAACGGGGACAATTCCACCATTTTTATTTTCTTAATGAATTTTTCTAACGAGGTCAAGATACTGAACTAGCCTTCATTTGAACAAACTAGATAGAAGGGAAACTATTACAGACTTAACTTGAAGGGATCAACACTTTTTCCCTAATTGAATCAGGCACAGCCGTTGATCTATTCATTAGAGAAGTCTTCAGGCTTTTATTTAACTACTCGAGTTCTAAACGTATTCCTATTAATCAATTTTATTATTAAAACTCTCCTGGCCACCGCCCAACCACTGGAATTGGTAGAACCAGACAAGTACTCACCCACCCATAATTGAATGCCTTTCTTAACTTTTGCTTTAAAATACAGATACGCACGCACTCCTCTTTAAACTTTAACTTTTAACTAGCAGGTCAGCCAACGAGATCCAGTAGCAGATTACAATAATTTTCTCATCATCATACATATATATATATCTTCCACGACATACGCATGGGTTAAATTTTACATTTTAAAGAAAACAAAAATTAGAAAACCATTAAAAGGAATAAAGGAAAAGTAGGATTTCTAGCTTACATGAAATTCTGTGAGCTTTCCTTTGGCTTGATGGTTTGAGGGATCTACTCTTGTTTGCAACAAGAGTGGCCACCAATTCTTTTGAAGAGGAAAAGGTCAAAAACTAATGAATTATCAATAAATTCACTCTTTCTAGCTCTGAGTGGAGTAGAGTAACAGTGCATAAAACACTATTAAGCTTCTACAAAGGGGGAGGCTTCTATTTATAGGAAAAAGTGAGCTTCTAGCCAAGCAAACTGATTCTAGAATTTTCCAGAGATCACTTTGGTCAATTTTTGACCATTTTTGGGTCAGTTTAGCTTACTTTTTGGAACTAGACTTGAATTAGGAGAGAGGAGAGATGAAATATCTCAATATTTGAGAATTTAAAACTCCATCACATCTGTGAAATGGGCACCTCCTTCATGAGGGGGAATCCCCACTCTGAGGTGTCAAAATTTTATTTTTTTAGTATTTCCTTTGGTTCTTAGTCCACTCTTCATCTTATGTGAGTATTTACTCATTTTTGAGGGGATTATCTTTATTTCTTTAATTTACCTCCTCCCTACATTTGGATTAATCTAATTGGCCTCTCAAAACCTTAATCTAAAATTTTTAGAAAATCTGGACCCTTAGGATAAGGCCTTTTGAACAGATTATAATTTATTTCTAATGCACCTTCAGAAAATATTTTTAAACTTTTATTTCAAGGGAATTTATTTTAATAAGATGAGATATTTTTCCATCCAAAAATATTTAAAAACTGAATCATCTCTCTCTAGAAGATTTTCTCTCTCTAGACCAAAACAGCAGGTAAAAGCAAGATCTTTTATATTTCTGAAGAGGGATTTGATTACAGGGGAAGATACTAGACTTCTTGAGAGGCTTGGGAGGAATCTTACAACCTCACTCTCTCTCTCTCTCTCTCTCTCTCTCTCTCTCTTCCCTTCTATATATATATATATCTGGTAGCCAAATGTCATAAGCATGTAAATATCCTATTTTGGTAGTAAAATGGTTAACCAGGTACAAGCATACACACACACACACACACACACACACACACACACACATATATATATACATATACATATATATACATGTATATATATATGTATACATATACATATATATACATGTATATATATATATATATATATATACATGTACATATATATACATATACATATATATACACGTATATATATATATATATACATATATATATATATATATGTGTGTGTGTGTGTGTGTGTGTGTGTGTGTATACATGTGTATATATATATACACACATATATACATATATAAACACATATATACATATATATATATATATGTGTGTGTGTGTGTGTGTGTGTGTGTGTGTGTATATATATATACATATACATATATATATGTATATATATATATATGTATATATATATATATATATGTATATATATATATATATATATATGTTTATGTATATGTATATGTATATGTATATATATATATATATATGTATGTATGTATATGTATATGTATATGTATATATATATATATGTATGTATGTATGTATATGTATATGTATATGTATATATATATATATATGTATGTATGTATGTATATGTATATGTATATGTATATGTATATGTATATATATGTATATGTATATATATATATATATATATACGTATATGTATATATATATGTATGTATATGTATATATATATATATATGTATATGTATATATATATGTATATACACACACACACACACACACACACAACTATATGTACCCTATTACACAATCATATATTCGCAGGTAGAATCATATAGAAATTTGGTACATATAGCCGAAAGACGCGATATTCCATTTTGGGACCTTTTAAATTTGACTATTCACGTTGAATAGCTACCAAGAATATATGCATGTAGTAGCCAAATGACGGCGAATAAGAAAAAATAAGAAGACTGGAAACGGTATATCCCACCTTTTGGCTATCATAATGATATTGGTATATTGTGGTGTATGTATGCATATTTAAACACATATATTTATGTACAGCGACAACTGTATTGTCATATTTATGTATTTATATATATTTATGTGCAGTGAATGTATTGTCATATTTGTAAAGAAACATGCTTAAATAATGACTTCTTCACCTGACAGGTGTTACCCTTAAGAAATAACGAACAAAACAAATGCGCTTCCGATGCCTATTGGTTTTTAAAAGGTAATTTTAATCCTGTTTTTGTGATCGTAATGTGATCTTGAATAGGTACCTGGTAAGAGATTTCGCTAAGTTGGAGCGTTGTTCGTGAGGCAGATGGAGGCATTTAAAGTACACAAGATCAGTTTAAGGTGGCTTTTCAGACAAAAAACCAAACATGCATTCATGGATTGCAAGAATAAAATGACATTAAATAATGAGAAAGTGCGCTTTAAATGCGACACGTGTAGAGAGTACTTTTTACCACATGTCATTGTTTTATTCGTTGCATATATATTGACCGTTTGACACAAATATCGAGGCTACCACGTGTCATGCCGCGATTGAATGTCATACGGACACATTTGTATATCACGTTCAAAAAATCAATGCCCTTTTACACGGCCCAATAAACTATGTTTAAGGCAATTAAATGCAAGCTACTTTGAACTATTCTCATGCAAACTCGCAAAACTGGAGGGTTTTTTGCCTGAAATTTCTCTAAGGTTTCTCTAATTGTCCAGATTTTGACACAGTTAGAGTTTCTATAACCTAGTTTTGAGAATCTAGCATGCATGGCCAAGTTAACTGTACCTATGTGAAAACGCTATCACTTGCTTCCGTGAGAAATAACGACTAAAACTACGCTTTGAGTACAGTTCTTTCACCTCTTAGAATGGAGAAAAAGCATGACAAAGTGGAAACTGATATCAATCAAATCATATATTCCAGAGCAGGTAGGTGTATTATGCCTTTTCACGTATCTTCTTTCAAGACATTATTTTAAAATCTTTACATGTTTTAAGATCTCAAGGAATCCCTTGCATGCAGCAGCCATATGACACAAATAGGCAAAACTAGGATATTTCAAGACAGAATACCGCGTCATTTTGCCATCAAAAACAAATTTGGTTTCCATAGCCAAAAGAGGCGATATTCTGTTTTGAAATCCCTTACTTTTTCCTTTTCACGTCAAATGGCTACACACACACACACACACATACATATCTATAAGTATAAACTGTAAATATATATATTTGTATATATATATATATGTATTTGTATATATATATACATATACATAGATATATGTATATGTATATGTATATGTATATACATATACATATATATATACATATATATATATATATATGTATATATGTATATATATATGTACACACACACACGTATGTACATATATATATATATATGTACACACACACACACATATGTACATATATAAATATATACATACACATATATATATGTGGTTTTTGCAAGCGATGCTCCTCTTATAGTGTAGAGTGAAGCACCTGAATCTGTTCAACCAATTCGAGCAATGTCTTCCGTATTTGATTATGGGCATGTCAAGAGTTTTGCAGGTCTTGTATTTTATACTGAGGCTGGAGAATTTAGTAGGTCTTGTAGTGTTGTTCCAAAGCTTTGTGCCTTTCAAGTAGAGGATCCCGATTTCGAGGAACAAATTAAGGCTAGCATGGATTATGACAGTAGTGCCGACAGCTTAGATTATGTGGTAGAAGCTAATAAGGATATGCCAAACTTGTCCTTGATTCCTGTCGTGCCAAGGAAGTCAGTAAAAAGGGATGTTGATTTCTCTATAAGAACTCGTAAGGAACAGAGGTTGTAACAGGGATTTTGCAAAGATCAGTCACTATCATTTGATGAAATATTGTTTGATTTTGTCTATGCTTCTCGGGGCTAGTGAGAGCAGTATCATATATTGAGTGATATTTTCAATAGGCCACTTGACATTTTGTTAATTTTGGAGCAGCATGCAGATCAAAGGAGAGGTCTAATTTTGAAGCTTCTCTCAGGAATGGGAGAGTCCCTATTTGTGGGATAGCTTATGTACATTTAATGGATTTCTCTGCAAGTTCCAAGTACCAGAATCTTCTCCAAAAAAGGTATTTGCAACTTCCATCTGACTACAAAGCGACATGCTCCGTCCACCCCAGGCACTGTAGGGCTGGTAGAGGAATTGATCAGATTCCTATGCTTCCTTCACTGTCTATACACTTTTCTCCCTTCATTAGGGAAAGAGGTGTTCTATGAGGAGATTGTTGATGAGGATGTGCCTGCAGATGAGACCAGCCGACCTAATGACGAAGAGATAGAGGTTGTTAATGAGGTCCGGGGGGCAGAACAAGCTAAGACCCTAGACCTGGTAGGACCCAGGAGTCAAGGTTTAAAGATGCCAGATGATCTACATGAGTTCAATGTAGAAGAAAGCCAGCTGATCCTGCTTGTACTCTTGGAGTTTGATATTAGTGGGAAGGTGTATCTCCTTTTGAGTGACATACAGAATACATTTAGGATACGTGAAAACTACGCTCTATTTGCCATAGCCAGTTTTTATGATGGAGAGGAGGGATTTGTTTCAGAGGACTCTAGTGAATGATGAGGCCCTCGAATTGAATTTTGATGGAAAAGATAGTCTCTAAGGAAGTGTTTTAATAAGGCAAGGCAGTATAGGGATGATGGATTAGTCTTGGACGATCAGTCTTTCAAAAAGTTTCAAGAGGATCACGGGTGTTGATAAGCTAGATGACTACTCTACACGAGATTGGGTGGACAAGAGGAAGCCGAAAAAAGAGAGCTCAATAGATCTTTGGATCAACAATGTGTTTGTAGAGCAGATGAAAGCATTCAGGTATATTGGAATCTCTCTCTCTCTCTCTCTCTCTCTCTCTTATTTTTGTGGTATTCAAATTTCTTGCAGACCTTTATGGAAGAGCTAGATCAATTTCTACAGAGGCACAATCAGAGCTACCATGTAGTAGAGATGTTGCATTATACTACCTGAAGAGATTATCAACTGCAAAGATTTTGATCTACCATAATTCTATGAGCCAACAGGGTGTCTTAGCAAATTTCTTGTTCAAGACACTCTCTCGCTTTCTTGGCGGTACAATAATACCCAAAACATACGATAAGATAATTCTTGTAGAGAAAGTAAGTGCAGTAGATATTTTTGGATACTACCCTGGCTTAAGAGCTTCTAGGAGAGCTTACTTTCTTACATACACTACTAATGCTCTATCCTTAGGTATAGAGAATCCTAAGGAGTTAGATAAGTATGGAAAACATTTTCTACTTAGATTCAAGCAACCAGCACACCATGTTAGCAATAAATTACTCAGGGACAGAGAATCCTAAGATTGTATTCAAAAATTTCTTGTATCATTACGTTCTATTAATTTAGCGGCGGTGATTTACATAAATCTTTTTTTCTCTCCATTTGTTTTGTGCTTGGATAGCACTTGAGTTTTTTAAAGCTTCAGATCTTTTTTGTTTTCTCTTTTCTATATCTCTAAGTGTCTGAAGCGTCTTAGACAACTTTAAGGTTTCTTTCCTATGTAGTTGTTGGAGTATTCTGTGGTGGTAGAACCATTGGAATACTTCATGCATGTTGTTTTCTTTTCTCCTTCCTCCACCGTGTTGTGTATGCCTGAAATATGCATTTCATGTCATATAGTGTGATGTTTCCATCCCTTAAGTGTTCCAAATACCAAGGATTCCATATTTTTTAATAAAAAATGGCATATGGTTGTAGAGAATATGCTGCATATCAACAAAGAGAGAATCAGTTGTGCATCAATCAGTTGTGCATATCAACTAAAAGAACATAATCATGAACCTTACCATGTAGTGTGTTATGTTGGAATCTGTCCAAGCTATCTTCATGACTCTTTTGAAAGTTTGCAGGTTGTCTTGAAAGCTCTTTTTATCTTGTTGTGTCCAGTTAAATTTGTCACACATTCTGAAAAGAACGTCAATTGATCGCCAAACCTTTGCCTTGGCATGCCTTGATTCACTCTCTTGATTTTTCACTGCATCATGGAGATTTTTCCATTGTTCGTACTTGATTCTTCTAATGTAGTTAGATTTATATACTTTTCTTGTCTTGGTGCTTTTGTGTTTCTAGCTGTGGAGGGGTTTTGATAGAAATCTTCTTGCTTTAACACCTCCAATTTATAGTTTCATTAGTAAATCCTTCTCATCACTGCTTGACTTCTTAGTGTCTTTCAAAATACAAACATTCCCTCCATGTATTCCAATCTCAGACAACACCTTTTCCAATGAGCAAAGGGCTTCTTTTCTCTCTGGCATTTTCTTTATCTTCCAAACAAAGCCAATGTAGAGAAACACCAATTTCTCAATGATACGACACAATGCATGAAGGGTACAAATATGTACATTGATGAGAGGAATCTCAAATATAGGGAGAAAGTTCTCATCAATCAAATTTTAGTTTGGTGGTCTTCTCCACCACTTAGAGTCTAGCTCTTTTGCGGAATCCATGCAATAAAGACAGGGTGACCTTGCATTAGCTCCATTGCTGCAACAATTGAATAAGCACTTGAGAGTCTTGAGGTCACATGCAAGATGCCACTGAACTTGGAAGTCTCCCTTGTTGTGGACGCTAATGATTCTGTTTCCCTTCATCTGTTCGCTGATCAATTTAGGAATGGGTGTATGATGAAATTCCCAAAACAATGTTTCATGATCTTCTTTCTTGACCTTTATAGATAAATAGATGATGTCAACTTCTTCCTAAACAAGAGAAAAACAAGTTTGTAGATAAATGCAATATGATTTACCTCAAATGATCCTAGCCACCATATATTTGTTTCAGATTGCACGAACGCTGAAATATTGTGGATTATCATCCTTTGAGTGCTCTATTCATTAGTGTTATTGTCACTCTTTCTACCTTTTTCTCTTTGATAATCTCACATTCATTAAGCTTGATGACAAATTGAAGCACAACCCCTATCTCCTCGTAAGTGATGTCATAGAACTCTACCATTCTCTTTTGCAAAAGCTCCATATCTAGGAATATATTGTTGAATCGACTGTATTGAATGCTGCCACTTTCTCCATTCAATGTGGTAGGGTTTACCAATGTATTGCAATACCTCTACATTTAGCTTATCTTGAAATCTCAAGACATTTGTAGGAGTTGGAAGTAGTTTACCTTTGATTCCCTTGGCATCAAGAACTGAAGATAGTGACTTCTGAATAGCATTGTTACCTCTTCGATTGACTCCATTACTGTCCTATCTTCCTGTATTTTTGTTGTTTGTGAAGACTGCATTACTACTGACAAATTGTTCTATTATATCTCTTTTAACCACCTTGAACTTCTTTTCCTACAACATTTCCTTTGCCATTCTTGATGTAAGCAAAGGTTAAAATTGCTTTGCTGGATGGATATTCGGATTAATACTTTTCTTGTCAGGAGGCACTACAACCCTGTAGTTACAACAATGATAATTTATGACATTAAGAACACAATCAATGATAATTTCTAACAGAGACATACCTTTTGGCTTGGATTCTTTTCTTTAAGCCACCTAATGATAAGTTCTAACATCAAGAACACAAAATAAACAAATATTTAAATACATCTCTTACCTTATTGCTTGGATTCTTTTCTTTAGCCCACCCGAGGGCAGGCTTCAGGTTCTCATAGTTATTGAGCTTTCTTTTCCTTTCTCGTAGTCCAACGCTTGTTTCCTTTTGCCTGAACTGTTTTTGTAGTCTTGAAAGTTCAATATCATTTTCCTCCATTCTCAATTTAAGTGCCTTGCATTTTTCTGTTGAACGAAGAAGTTGAGCTGCTTGGTATTGAGAGTATTGCCTTTCACTATTTGCATAAGCACAATGGATTGACAGTATCCTAGCAATCCATTGACTCCATCTCTTGTAAAACGTAATAGAGTTGTGGGATTAGAGAAGGGAGGATGGTAAACGGTTGTAGGGTTGATAGGATAGATTGATCCATCACACCAAAGATCTATGTGCTGTAAACCAGACTCTCTCATGTTTGCCTTATCATTTGATGGAAGCATTGCAGATTGTTTTCTGCGCTTTTGAATGGGCTCATACTCACTATCAAGGGAGATGATATTTTCTCTTATTATTTACTTTGTTAAGCTCGTTAGTAGAATGATTGCTTACACTATTGCTCTCCATGGACTACGTGTAAGAGTGAAGAGAGGGTGATAATATCTTGATTATACTATCAAGGGGTTTATTAGAAATAACACCATATTGGGGAATATGGGAATTTCCCAGTAGTTTGGGACACGTGGTCAAATCTTTGGATTAATCATAACTTGAACACCGTTACTCCAAATTGAGCGCTCTATAGCTCACTTGATTCCATTTTCCAAGCGCTTTCCAACAATAGGTCACATGATATGATTTTGAGAAACTTATAGGCATGTTATCCAGGTTCCACCTTTTTAGTATTCAAAAAATGGGAGTTGGGAAATTCCCAAACTCACGAATTATAGTGTTAATTTCAATTCTAAGTGCGAAATGCTTCATTAAAGAGCCCTATCTTGGTGTATAAGATTCAAAAATAACTACTTTATGATGACAAGTTGATAGCAATTATATTAAAATAAGGTTATATTAGGATTCGAATTTATGACAAGCTTGTAGCTATTCATAAATGTAAGAATAGAGTAATCACATCTTAAAATTAAGTTGTTTTATATTTGTACATTTTTTCTAGAGAGAGAAAATAGGAATTCGTGAATTTCTTAGAAGACCCTACAAATGATCTCCAAAATGTTTTAATGTTTAGCAAAGGCAGCACAAAATCAAGCCAAAATGAGGAGATCATTGAAGTGGAAAGCTGGAATAGGACCAACATGTCATGTGGCGCATAGAGATCATCAAGAAGACGAGAAGGAAGAATTTGGATTTAGTGTATCAAAATTTTGTATGCAAAATTTATAACATGTTGAAGTGTTGCAAATATTTTTGCTTAATACGAGACTTGTAATTAAAACTTATTCGTATCATTTCATTACGTAAAAGATATAACAAAATATTTACAATGACAAGATAATTAACTGCTATTGAGTCTCTTTTGTACTTGCTCTTCCTCTTCACTAGGCATTTTTCCTCTATAATGCAAAAACTTCTTGCAACTATAACCCTTGAGTGCATTTACATCTTCTAGTCTAGCACGTAGAGCATAGCTGGCATAACAAAGGAAGTATTCGGTTGTGGAAGGCTAAAATCATGTACTGTATCCAAAGATACGAATAGTAGCACACTTCTCTATTAGCATGACCTTATGTGTATTGTAAGGAATAAAGGAATAGCCTATATATCTAGATAGTGCCTTGAGTGTGAGAAGTGGAATTTCAACATCACTAGAATATTTGCTGTGGTAGACAATAAATATTTCTTTGTCAATAGATGGGATGTAGTGTGCAAGAGTAGCATCTTGGCCAAGTCTTGCACGGACAGCACCTCCACGTCCAAGGAAACCATCGGCATCATCAAGCTCAATCTACAATAAACAAAGAATAAGCTTTCACATAAATTCAATCTCAATACCAAAACATAAATTCACTCAAGAACAGATAAATTACCTTCTGGTTCTCATCCTCTTCCAACTTCGATGCATCGTAAAGGCTGATGGAGCCTTTTTCATTTGCTTGATCAAAAGTGGGCAAGGGCTCTCTTCCTATTTCAGTAATTCCCAACTCCTCTTGAAGATTTTAAAATTCTAGCAATGTGGGAAGAGAAGATTCAGTTTCCTTGGCTTTTTCAAAGCACAATGACATGGCTCGAGGGGCTTCAATGAAGTTCTCTGTCACTTTAGTGTCCAATTTTAGAAACTCCTTTTTATGTTCATTTTCCACATCCAGTAAACCCCTGGCAGCTTCACAACCATCTACTATAATTGCAAGGCAATAATCCTCCCTTAAATTATAAAGCTTTTGGATGTGGGAGAGAAGAATAAAATTCTTGCCATTAATAAGAAAGGAGGATAGCCTAGGGAGGATGAAGTTTGATCTCAAGTGTTCTCTATGCACATATGATCCCTCATCAATAATAGTGGATGCCTTAAAATATGCCACATCAAAACCTGTGCTTAGAAGCTTCTCCTCATCACCAAAAACTAGGTCCATAACTTCATCAGATTCAATCTTTGTGAACAAATGAAGCTTGTGCAACGTTTTAACCCTTCTAGAAATTCTAGTTCATCCTTTGTGTAGTCCTCTATCTGCATGAAGAAAATGATAAGCCACAAATCCAAAGTAGTAGTCAAGAACTTTGCACTTTTTCTTGTGAAGAGGGTAGTGTTCAAGACATATCTTACTCCTCTTATCTTCTAAATAGGCATCCCACCTGGCTGACATGCTCTTCTTTTCAGATGAGTATAGGGCAAAGCTAGATATGTGAACATATTGTGATGATCCCTCATTTATAATATCTGGAGGACTAACAAATTTACTATATGCCTCCCACTCTTTCTCTAACATGGAGCTTGCCATGTCCTTAACTATTTGTTCTAACTTAAAGGGCACATTAAATATAGCCTCAACATCTGGAAGACGCTCATCGTACCCAGCTCTCCTTAATAAATCAAATAGGTTCTCATTGGCATTAGGCTCATCTTTTACCTCTTCAAGTGCCTCTACATCTTCCAAAGGATCATATGAGTGAACCACTTGAACCACCTACTCCATGCCTGCCCCGCGACGTGATGATAAATAATTAGTAAGAAGTAGAATTATCTATGGCACGGTGAATTGCAAATGCGAGGGAAGCCAATCCATGGTGCAAGGACAAAGAAACAACTATAAAAAAAACCCTCTTATCGCACGGTGAACAGAACTATAAAGCACGTGTGGAAGGGGCAAAGGACAGAACAAAAAAAAATTAAACAAGGCACGAATATATATAGATCTTATTAGGGCGACATCATACATGTATGACAAAAGTGTAGGGCTGATGTCAGAAAATTGTGCCGTTGTGCCACATGTAGAGCTTACATCATCACAAGAGTGCCACGTGTAGGGCTGACATCATTATTGGAGTGACACATTGTAGGGCTTACATCACACTTGCAATCATGACATTGCATTCTATAAAATGGGTAAAATATTCATTTTTTTTTGTCAGCACGTAAGTTTTGTTGGATACCATTCCATAATCTCCATCTATGGCATGAATACTCTCATCTGCCAGGCACTCAGCACGCTTTTTGCACCGTGGATAGCGTCCTCCCCCCTCCACGATGAGAATAGTTCATCCAGTAGGTTCCAATCACGCATTTCGCACCGTGGACCGTGTCCTCCCTCGAAAAAGCAACCTCCTCACACGGTGCAAGTAAACACATCCGACAAGTTCCAGAACCTTCTATCACACTGTGGACGGCTATCCTCTCAACCTCAATGCCTTCTCGCCCTCCTCCCACCACGAGGCAAGTAGACACATCCGTCGGCACACGATCTATTCTCTCCTATCGCACCATGGCTTCCTCACAGTATGGCTCATACAAAGCAGACTGTGAGGATGGTTTAGCCAGATCCCTCTCTTCCTAAAGATTCAGTGCCAGAGCAAGAGCCAGAGGCAACCATTAGAGAAGAAACAAGTAAAGGGCAAAACCAATTTATCCAAGGTAAGAACTTTCCTCTCGAGACAAAAGAAATTGTTTGTTGAGATTAGGCAAGCATAGGAGGCCACACATATGCTCATCCCTAGGGCACCATTCCTTAGAATTGTAAGAATGACAAAATCAAAGGGCAAAGACATTATAGTTGGCATAGCAGTGCACTGGCATGTCTTCAAGAAGCTTGTGAAGACTTTCTTATCAACTTTATGAATGATAGCTTCATATGTACCACCCACGCAAGAAGAGTCACTTTGATGGACAAAGACATGACACTTGTTAGCAGGGCGAGGTACATGTTTGATAAATTTCTTCATCCCTTACCAATGAGGGATAGGAGAGCCTTTGAGATCCTTGTAATTCCCCGAACATTGAAAAGGAAATCAAAGGCAGATGATATTAAAGTTGAAGAAGTTACTTCCCCTCCCAAGAAGAAAAAGAAAAGAAAGTTGGTTAAGAAATCTAAGCCAGATGAATAATAAGAGTTCTGAGGAGGAGGAGGAGGAAGAGGAGGTGAAGGAAAAGGAGGAGGAGGAGGTGATTGAAAAGGTCTCACATGTGTGTGATAGCTTAGAGACGCTTGTGTAGTTGGAGAAGGCCAATACTCAGAGGCTTGCCCAAGTGCCAGGGCAGCTAATCTGCAATTTTGGGACAGTGGAGGAAGACTATCTCTATATTGCACCTGGGGACCTCTACATGCTTATAGAGAAGGATAGGGAGATCAATGACTGTGTTGTTTTCTTGTGTATAAGCTATTACATTTCACATATGTATATTTTCTTATATGTTTATTTTCTCGTATGTTAATATTTTCTCGTATGTTTATTTTCTCGTATGTTAATATTTTCTTATATGTTTATTTTCTCGTATGTTAATATTTTCTCATATTTTGTTCATTCCTTCATAAACTCTTGTAGGGCACTTTATAAAGGAATTTCTTCCAAATCAAGTCAACGAAATATTTATTTGTGATCCCTTAGTGTCGCTTGCATTGATTGATATGAAGAAGAAGACTTACGAGCTGGCATCTTATTTTAGGCCAATGAGAAATAAGAACATTTGTTTTGTTATTTTTCCATATGTAGAGAGGTTCGTTTCTCTAACTGATGATTCCTTTGTGTTTTGCAAATATTAGACATATGATATTTGCTTTCTTATATCTTTTTCTTTTTTCCAGTGTGGGCATTGGAGTGCTTGTGTCATTAATCTTCCAAGAAGGACTATTATTCTCATGAGAATAGTCTAACTGGCATGCATGGGCAGATTAAATTGTAAGTTCTCCTTAATAACTTGAATATTGAGCTTTATTCTCAATTTTTTCTTATATTCAAATTGGAAGTAGTTCTCCTTAATAACTTGAATATTGAGCTTTATTCTCCATTTTTCCTTATATTCAAATTGCAAGTAGTTCTCCTTGATAACTTGAATATTGAGCTTTATTCTTTATTTTTCCTTATATTCAAATTTTGTTTTTAATAGGGCATTTAAGAGAGCTATTGCAGCTATTGGAGATGAATATTCAAATTCTAAAAAGAAGGCAGAGTATAAGTTTTTGAATCAGCCAAGTGGCTTTACGAAAAGATTCTACCTCATGTGGATGGCATGTTATTGCCAATGTGTGGAAATATCTTTCATCTAAATATACCAAGATTGATAACAGTGTAAGTTAAATTAAAAACCCACTATTTTTGCAGAAAATTTGTACTTAATTTTTGAACTTATTTTCTATAGTTCTTAGTTCTTAAATCTGAAAAGTTTTTTAATTTAATACTCTTGGATCTCACGAGTTTTGGATGTGGAGTGTTCGTGCAAGAGCTATCAATATAGTTTTGAATAATTCAATTACTCCAAATGATCCAGATTCTCCACCACCCCCAAGGCAAGCCTCTCCATCTAAGAAGAAGAAGAAAATGCCTTTACATTCACCTATAAAGCATTTTATGTTTAAGCAAGGAATTGTACAAAAGAAACCAAGGGTGCTCCTCAACAAGGCACACATAAAGAAACCAAAGGTACTAAAATAGGAAATACCTCAAAGAAAAGTGGTCCTCAAGTAGGTGCTAAGAAGGGTGTTGGTTGGTAAGAAAGGTAAGAAGGAACTCAAGTTCAAGTTTACAAAAAGGAGGCCACAAAACCAGAGAAGATAAAGGGGGACATGGAGACAAAGGAGGCTACAAAACCAAAGAAGACAAAAGGAGACATGGAGACGAAACCAAAGGAGATGGAGACAAAATAGAAAGCTTGATCCTCCTCCCTATTTATCATTTTATTCCACTTCCTCTCTCATTCCCCTTATGGGCCAGTAGAATGACATCAATGGTTCTTCTTGTCTCCTAGGATATGTGAGTTTTGGGCCCTATTTTTGTTGTTTCCCCAATACAAGCTCCAGAAGCCATCATGTGCCTAGGTTCAACTCTAGAATCTAAGTATAGGATGGTCCTTCATAATCATAGATTGATATCCCAACAGACATTTATCTTGGTTTCTTAGGGGGTACAAAGATCAAACACACCATTACTGGTACTCTAGGAGATAGTGGTATACTTAAGGCTCTATATTTCTTGTGGCTCTCTCAACTCTTGTGGTTACCCATCCTAATTGGATTGGTACTATTAGATCAACTAGGCTTATAAATCTAGTTCTTTCTAAAGGCTCTTACAGAATGGTTCTCATTCCAATGGAAACCGAATGTTCCTCTCATACAGGGTTTTGGAGGGAAGCGTTACTTTGGCTTGAGGTCTATAGGTTGTTTGCCTCGTGGAATAAAATGAAAATTTTATTCTCATCACATAGCTTCTTGGTCTTGAGGAGAGGTCCTCACTTCACTTGGCCTCCCAATTCTATGATATAGGTTTGTAGTCCCCCTACCCAACATAGCTTCCTATCCTCCTCACTTCATCTCGAATCATTCTAGGGATGTATGTGTTACCATTCTCATTTGCATACTAGTTGGATGATGAAACCTCCTCACTAGGGGTGCATTCCAAAACTTATGGTTTCCATCCACATCCCTCTATCCAATGGTAACTTTAAAGAGATTGCCCCGAGCATCCTCTATAGGTCTAGATTTCCTTAATTAGCTTAGACTCTCTCAAAAATAATATTTCCATTACATTCTGAGGTTAAGTCTCAACCGACTCTATGTGAGCTCTTGAGATTTTTGATCAATGGTTCCATGTGAATGTGAATGGTTCCATGTGAATGTGCATAAAATTTTGGATAGACATGGGAGGCTCTAATTTGTGGCCTTTGGTATTCACTCTTCAGAGTTTTTCAGTGCCCAAGCAGTTTATGTAAGGCCCTTCAACCTTTTTAGACATGACCCTAAGGCCTATTATTCAAAAATTCTCCTAGGACCTCTGTGATAACCTCGTTGAATTTTGCACACAAATGTAGCTTATATTATGGGTTTTCAAGTGCTAGAAGCTATGGATGCTCATCTAGGTTGCATGCCATGGATCACCTTGTTTGGCCTTGTTTTGTCTTAACGCTCAAATAGTATAGTGTTTTTTAGAAAAGAAAACTTTTCCCACTCGTGAGAGGTTAGGGGGAAACCCATCTGTGTGAGACAATGCTTCAAATTAGAAATTTTAGAGTTTAGGGGAGACCCATCTATGTGAGACGCTTCAAATTGGCAAAACTGTAAAAGTAGAGGAGTGTGCCTTTCATAATGCATAGACAAATAGATCCTCAAGTCTTGTCATCCCTTAGTATGAAACAAACTTTTCTCTGGTACACCTAACACATCTTTTGGTCAGAATACATTGAAAGACAAGATGCACACGTACTCGATCTACAACCTATAAGTAATCTTATTAATCTTTTTTAAGATCAAATAAAGTCCAAGAGATCTTGGAGGTAACGTTTAGACTTTTTTAGTCTACATTACTGAATCTTTTGGAATTCTCAAGTAAACCCATTGACCTTGTTCCTTATTCTAGGACTCTAGTTGATCAACATGTAATTGTTCTCTATCTTGTGCACTTTTTATGCTCTCTCTTGAAAACTACAACATGTAGTACTGCTACTTCAAGAAGTAAACCATAGAACTAACTCAAAATTTCTCTAATCATGCATAGGGGTGCATCATCATAAAACGGCTCACCTTAGTAGAGCATACCACTTAGCACTATTGTAAGTTAACTCTACTAAAATGAAAGATACTCTTTGTACTTAGAATGCCTCATAGAGACATATATACATAACATGTCCTCCATGGTTTGATTCACCTGTTCTCTATCTACCCATTAGATGCAAGAGGTGGGCAGATGATCTCATACTCAGCTTAGTGTCCAATTTTGTGACCACATTATGCCAAAATTTCCCATGGAACATAGGATCTTGAGCAACTAGTAAGCCATAAAGGCTAAATAGTTTCTCAAAGCAAGCCACCTATCTGATAAATTTTTTTTGTAGGAAGAATTCTCGGCATATTAGTGAGTCAATCACAATCGCCTCAATGGCATTATTCTCCCCAAATTACATGGTAAATCCAACCACAAAATCTATAGAGATACTCTCCCATTTTTTTCGAGGTATTTCCAATGGATACAGCAAGATATATAGAAATATTTTGCAATTTCTTTCGAGGTTTTTTTTATACAACAAGCTATATAGAAATATTGTGCCATTTCTTTCCTGGTAATTTTAATGGATACAAAAGCCACCATATGCCAAATGCTCAAGCCACCACATGCCAAAAGCTCAAACCACCACATGTCAAATGCTTTAGCTTCTTATTGACTTGGCATAGTTGATAATTAAGGACATATTTGTTAGCATTATCCTTCATCTTTAGCCAAAAGAAATGTCTTCTTACTAAATGCTCAATCCTATAAGTACCATAAGATGCCTTGCGTGCCCACCATGGCACTCAACTCCTTGTCATGACATATTAACATCACGTACATAGACCTTTCCTTTCCTTTTGAAAGAGCAATCCATTACTAATAGAAGACTATCTCAATCTAATACTCATTGAGGTCATCCCACCCCAAACTAAAGTCCTCTAAAGAATCTATCTCTTTACATATAAGCCCTTGAAAGAACATAAAGGTCAGATTGAATATCAATAAACAAGGCTAATTCACACACCCAATTTTGCATAAGGTGTCTCTTCCCCCTTCTTATTAGATCATAATTAATGTCATAATGTAGCTCCTACACAAGCTCAGATCAATGAGCCTTTCTACCCTTGAATTCTGGAGAGTTGCAAAAGTGATTAAGAGATGAGGGATCCACATAAACAGAAAAAATATATGAAAACTCCAAGCCTCACAAAAAAAAACTCACAAATAGAGCCCTATAAGCTGACAGTTAGAACGAAGGTAGAGAATATTGAACCAAAATCTAGGAGAACCATAGACGAAACAAGAAAACAACTAAAGATACCTACTATCTCCACTTCACTACTACCAATCCCTAAGGGTAAAATTAAATAGGTATGGGTACCGAAAGTCTTAATTACTCCATTTGTTTCACCCCATACTTCTCCAGAAGCCAAGGTCAAAGAAACCAAAACATGTGTGGATTCCAAAATCTATTATACCAAACCTACAAACATATAACATATGGCAAGCTGATATGGATTGTAAAGGACACGGAGAAACACTAAATAAAGAAATAATCTAATCACCCAAGGATGGATAACCACAGAAGTCTCCCTCAAGGCACAAGGATATTATCAAGGATAAAATCTGATTTGGATGCCAAAGATAAATCCAACACAAGGCGGCCCATCAACAACAAAGATCGGGAACTATAGTGCTTCAAGAATCATTCAAAGCTAACATGCAAACTAGCTGAGCCAAAGTAGAAATGGGTACTTTTTAAAAGGACTAACAAAGGCAAGGGTAAGGTAAAAGAACTATTAGACAAAGGAAGAGAGGGAACAACTCCAAAGATAAATTCTAGCATGAAGGAGATTCCTTTGAGCCCAAAAAAAGTGGCAACACTGGCTAACAAGAAAACCTTGCCACATAGAATGGCCAAAAATACCTTCAAGTATTCAATCCTTACATGGGAGGAAACCTTGTTTGTAAAGAGGATGTTCTCACCCTCACACTGAATCGTAAGAAAAACATTGATTACCCAATAGCAACACCAAGCAAAAAGAAAAGACCAAGGGGCTACCCATCAAATGGGAGATGATGTAATACTATAGATTTAGAGTCTTGGAATCTATTGGCTCACATAGAACTAAGTTGATATGATTGTCAAAAAGGGACCATCTCTTTTCAGATATCCTTGGGAACAAAATTAAAGGGATTATAGTAACTAGAAGTACTACCCTATAGGCAACAAAGTTATTGAGAAGGGACTCAAGAATAAGCATAGTGAAGATCAATCCTATAGGTAAAGATTCAAATTCAAGTGAATCAAAAACGTATAAGTGAGCATGTTAATATATTCCTTGAAGTTTTGACTAAAATGCCTCTGACTCTTGTGAGGTTGATCATGAGATAAAGTGAGGTTGATCATGAGATAAAGTGAACTCCTAGAGCCCAACCCACCACAAAGAGAGATTACAAAATTAATGTAGTAGTTTCGAGAAGCAATTAAATTCAAAGAGAAATTGAGGTAACTTTTGGAGAAAGGATTCATTAAGCCTAGTGTATCTCCTTAAGGTGTACGAGTTATCTTCCAAAAGAAGAAGGTTGGGACTCTCAGATTATGCATTAATTATGGGCTAAATCAACTTACTTTCAAGAATAAATATCCTATTCGCAAAATGGATAAGCTATCAAACCATTTACATGGACACTAGAGTTTAACCACTATAATTTTTATTCCTTGTGGACATATAAAGACCAAGACCAGGTTAGAATACCAAATCTAGTCCATGCTTATTCATGGATCATTTCTTTTGGATTTTAGGTTTGGGTTTCCTTTCTTCCTAGTGCTACGTTTCTAGAGGTATAGGTGAACAATGCCTACACCTACTCAGGATATTATTATTTTAAAAGTGGAGGTATCCTAAACGTTTTGCTTTCCTTTGGAGGAATTACTATCCTCTTTTCTTCTAGCACCGAAAGATGAAGAGGGATTCTTGCAAGGAAGCTCCTTCCCTTCAGCCTCGATAGTGTGTTCATTTGTAGCTACTTCAAATTCATTCCAGAAGTGCATGTTATCTACTTATTTTTCCAGGTCGATACTTTTCTCTTCATTGCACAATTGAGTGCTTGTCAAAATCCTCCTTCGTCTCTCCTGATCCTCCTCTGTTTGTGTAAGACCAATAAGATCTACTTGTAATGGGGCAAAGCTGTTTGGGTTTTTGCATCGATTAGTCATGTTGGTGCATTGTTAATCTTATGGGTGATCCTCTCATTTCTATTGACTTGTTGAAATCCTTCCTTATGATTATCCTATTTTTTACTCTTCTAATGAGAGAGGGGTGAGGGGCATTTTTTGGGTAGTTCCATATATGTAATGACATTTGGGAGATCCTTATAGACTATGGGCTATAGGACATCCAAATTTTCTTACCCAAGGTTAATAACTATAATCAAAGAAAGTTCTATATTTATATGTACTTCCAAATAGACTTGAGGATTCCATCTTGAGTGGTTTAAGTCAACTTGGGGTCTCTGGCAAAAGGAACCTATTAGGAGAAAAAATAACAAAGAGAAAACTGTAACCCTAGTAGAGATGTACAACCCTATCGGTTGCACATCCTCCCAAACTCCTTTTTTGCTAAAGGATACCATTTGGAAAGCCTTTTCCCTTTTGAAGCTTGTTTGAAGGGTATTGTGGGCTTTTTATGCTTTGTCTATTAGCGCAATATATTTAGCATATGATAGTGAAACTGAGGGCCATTTGTCCTAGAAGACACATTGGCCCATTGCTTCTTTCTTGTAGCTCATTTGTGGATATTAATGCAATGTCACTTTATAAAGGTCATATTTATTGAATTATCGAAGTTCACAAGGATCGTGGAGGAGCAGTAGTAAACCTACCATTAAAATTGCTAGCACAAGAGGTTAGGTGGTGTGTCATCATGGAGGAGACTGGAGCAGTAGTGCAGCTCGCTAGAATTTTTGGGAAAGCGGCATAAAAAGCCTCAAATTTGAAGCCTTGGCAATCCTTCCTAAGGAATTTTACATGAGATAAGGGGACATAAAATTTTACCCTTCAATTCCCTTAAAAGTTTACCCTTGGTAGGATAAAAGAAAAACTATATTTTGAAAATCCTTGAGTGCCTTTATTTGATATAAGGAAAGAAATCTTGAGTGATAATTTGAGCCTTCAAAATAGGGAAACAAATTCAAATTTGAGGTCGGCGATGGTGCGGCGAGGCGGCCCAACATCTCAACTATCGGATTTTTAAAAGTAGCCAATTAGACTCACATTGAAAAGGATTTCAGTTGATGGAGGTAAATATTAAAATAGTGTAAAAAATGTTTGCCTTCACTACTTGATTATTTAGTGGTCCAATTAGAAGCCAATGGGAATCAATTTGTACCATCCATGGACCATGATAATTGAATACTTTGTAAGAATTTGAAAAGCTTTCATCAAGGCTAAAACAAAATGGCATTCTAGTGTATTTGTATTGGCTAGAATTAAGAAAAACTGTTTGATATTTTAAGTAGCCCTTATTTTAAAGAATGATTTATCAAATATTTTAGCCTATAAAATCAACATATTGTAAAGATTTTAAAACAAAAACTGGATAGATTTAAGATTTGTCCTGATTTTGATTGATTGAAAACATGTTTTTATTGAGAGCACTAACTTTCATCAAGTAATCAATGTCAAGAGAACTGTATTGTGATCATTGATGTGTAGTGGACTTTCCTAAGCAATTAGCATCAAGAGCACCGTGCATGCCTTAAATTTGAAGCCCAATGGAAGGTTTCATCCAAAAGTTTTTGAAACTTTTCCTATTTACTTTGGTCTTCAAGATGGTGTTTTCCCATTTTATAAAACTTTAACACATTATGCTATCTATGGTAATCATCACGAGTTCATCTAAGAAACGCAACCTAAAATTATATGCTTTGGTCCAAAGAAAATTTGTTTTGGAAAATAATACGATATTTGGTTTCACAATGACAAGGTAAACTTTTTGGCATTAATCTTGACACTGCTATTAAAAGTGCCAATAAAGGTTACCATTGGGGGAGAACAAGGGTACATTTAAACAAATGTTTCTAGTAGTATATAGTGCTACACTTTTAAAATGAATTGCTCGAGTTTAGATAGAAAGGCAATCTTTACATATATATGTTTGTTGTTGTTGTTATTATTGTGTATGTGTATGTGTGTGTCTGTATGTGTGTGTGTGTGTGTGTGTGCATGTGTGTATCAAGAGATAATATCTACATATACAAACACTATTAATACCTATGTAGACACATTTCACTTACCCTTTTATCCACATACTTTGGGGGCCAAAGTAAACTAATATTCTCATCATTCAAAAGGTTAAAGTACAAAGATTAAAAGATAGAGTTCAGCAAGAAATGTCAACAAGTATAAGCTTGCATAGCCTTTCGATGTAGGACTTTGGATCTCACATGAAACTTCATTACTTCTCTAACAATGTAGTACACTTATCCACTAGATCTCACATGGATGTTCATTATGTCTCCAACGGTGTACTACACTTATGTCCAATGGATCTCACATGGAACTCACATGGATGTTCATTATTTCTTCAATAGCAATGTACTACTATCCAATGGATCTCACATGGAACTACATTATTTCTCCAAAAATTTACTACACTTGTTTCTAATGGATGTTAAATGGATGTTCATTACGTCTCCAATAGAGTACTACACTTATGTCTAATGGATCTCACATGGAACTCATATGGATGTTTATTATATCTCCAACAGCATACTATAGTTATGTCCCCAATGGATCTCACATGGATGTTCAATGGAACTCACACGGATGTTCATTATGTCTCCAACAATGTACTAAACTCATTATATCTCCAACACAGACACAATGGATCTCACATGGATGTTCAATGGAACTCACACGGATGTTCATTATGTCTCCAACAGTGTACTAAACTCATTATATCTCCAACACAGACACACACATGAGAGTTTCTCATTTGCTCATTTGTTCCCCCTAGCACACATAGACACACTTAGACACGTGTGCATGCACAAACACGCACATATAATATTATATTATGTGCACATGTGTGAGAGAGAGCACACACACACACACAAACACACACACACACACACACACACACACACACACACACACACATTTATAGGTATGTATATATAAATAGATCTATATGTATGCCAACATAAACACATGCATGTGCATGCACACAACACATCACACACACATACTGTAGAAGATGATTTTGTGAATCTCTCTCTCTCTCTCTCTCTCTCTCTCTCTCTCTCTCTCTCTCTGTGTGTATCAGTGCACTCTAGATTGAGTTGGGTTCACCATTCAGTACGGTTTGTTGAGTGCATTTTGTATGTTTTGGCTTGGGATCTCCCTCTCCCATTCTGTATTCTCCTTCTCTTGAGTAACTAGAATTCATAAAATGATAGTTTTGCATAGGGGTTATCACCCCAAATCTTTGTGTGAATTAGTGGCAAAACCCATTAGGTGATGTAGAGAGAGAAGGAATATTTGTACTATAGTTTGATGAGGTTATTTTGAATCTTCATTTCCCAATGCTGACTTTTTACTAGGTATTTGCATGGTAAGGGTGCTAACCTTATTTCACTCGGATGCACGTGCCTTTCTTCACACTGTCTAATGAGTCAATGACCCTTAGCTATAAAAAGGAATTTCATTACAAGATTCTTATGAGGAAATGCCACAGTGCATGAAGTCGGGCACCTAGCTCTAATAATGTAATCCGATTAAGAATTGGATACTTGTAAGTACACATTTGATTGTGTGCCATACTCTTGTGCTGGGAGATGGGCAGCTGGTCGGGTACAGTCTTCGCTCACTGTGTCGAGTGTCGGCCATTGGGGGGGTTACTGTAGGGGTTGCTACAGGTAGTACGAGTGCAAGGAAAGAGAGCAAAGCGGGGTACAAAGGATGATGTATGGTGAACTTACAGTGGTCTGTGGCTACATGAGTCTAGAGAAAGGGGTGGTGCTTGTACCCAAGCCAAAGGTGGGGTACGCACGTACATTCCGAGTCACAGGTCTCATGGGTGTCCATGTGGCCAGTGGGACCATACGCTAGGGTGCCCGGCCTTTGATCCTTACACAGCCGTTGTATGGGTACTCAAGTATGTGTACGGTGTCTTTTTGGGGCAGGGACTCCTTTATGGGGCGTTGGCCTCAATATGCATGCCAGCACGCGCGATCGGCTGCGAAATTTTTTTTTAGTGAAATTGTCAGGTGTGTTTTCCTGCTCCTATAGGGGTGCAGTCCGTCAATCCGAGACCTGGACATGCATTTATTAAGGTCGAAAGTTTATCGTACTTTAACTAAAAATTTATGTAGAGGCTTATTCTGGTGTCCATTTTAAATGCCTAAAATCCTATATTAGGCTAAAAGCATGTGTAGATTCCAAATTTGGACTCAAATTTTTAAAATTCCAAGTGGAAATATCTCAATTATTAAAATTGATAATTTTTATCTTATAAAAAGGACCATAAATTCATCTATTAAATAGACATATATATTATTATTGAAGATGGGCATGTTACATAGAATATCTTTAATTTCAAAGTATCCTAGATCATCTATTGGATCTTTGATTTGTTTTGTGCCTCTTGCCCCTATATGGGCTTATGTGTGATGCTTTTTGGGAGCGCCTTGACATTTGATTCATGCTAAATGGGGCTTGTCCTGGTGCATTGATTTCTCTTGGTTACCAAGCTATTGATGATTTTTGTACTAATGTTGTCAATTGATATTACGTAGCATCAAGTATCTTGGTTGGCACATGTGGTGTTCACTCTTTAATGGGATTCTAATCATTAATGAGTCCAACATAGAAATCAAGTGGGTTAGGAGGCTCAATAATGATTAGCTCTGTCTTGGAAACTAGCCTCATAAGAGTTGTTTTCCTGGTGGGGTTGGTTAAGGAAATAACACTAGCAATGGAATCTTTGTGTCCCTATAAGGATTCCTAAAGATGATTGAGATCTGGTAAGTGTAAGCTACATCAACACCATTGGGAGCTAGCTCTAGTAAGGCTTCAGGCTAAGGATCAGGCACTTTTAGCAATGTTGGAATTCCTAGCATTCTCATGATTCTCTAGGCATGGTAGTGGTTGGTTGATTCATGATTAAATCCATATTGCCTACAATACCCCCACACAATGATTTGCTCTAGCTCTTAGAAATTGGAAATTCATGAGCTGTGTGGTTATACTTCTACAAACATCACACCATGCCATTTCACGTAAAGGAGCTATATGACTCGGATGTTCCATCTCTCTTACAGCAACTTTGAATACTCCTCTGAAGTTATAGGGATCTGTATCAGATACCTAATGGTTAATTTGAACACTCAATTGCACCACCCTGGTTGTAACCCTATCCTCTTGTGTGTAAAGTAAGGCAACATTATAACCTAGAGGGCAAGTTGAGATGGACCACTCCAAGTGTAGTAGATAATAGATTATAAGAATTAATGGCAATAAAATAACATTTAGCTCACTAAGAAATGTTGTGAACTACTAAAACTAGCACTGGTCTAAACAAAGGAGCTCCAAAGCTCTTTACAGGAAACTAGTAAAAAGCAAGGGGTACACTACATACATATGCTCACCAAGATCCTAATCAAGAACAAAAAACTACCATATTTTGGCTTGATTTCTCCTTAGTTGAATAGTGGTAGGACACCTACTACTTACTATTCATGTTTTTGGAAAGGATTAATGTAATCTCTCAACTGATTTATGTTCAAGTTTCTTGAATTGATAAATTAAGTTATAGAGTTATGCTTAACACATGTCTTGGAAAATCCTATTATAAATGCTAGCCCCATGTCTTCCATGGTTCCTCTTGGTGAATCTTCTAGTATTTGGAGCCATAAAAAACCATTGTTTTCTAGAGTTAGGACAGAAGCGTATACATTAGGGGGCATTTGAGCATAAAAAGGGCCCTGTACGAATCCCTAATTTTAAGGAATTAAGACTAATTTTATTGAGGAGACAAAACTCACAATGATGCCTACCTTTGGGCCTAAAAGTAGGGGATCTCTCTAAATCTTGAACTAGGATTCTCTCTAGGACTCTCTTCCCAGCTATTAAAACCCCCTACTAAGATAACTGATACCCACACTTTCACTCTTATTTACTCCATTTTAATAGTCATATTTGACATTCCCCCCCCACATTTTGTTTCTTTTAATCATTACTATTATTAATCACGTTTCCTACCAACCTCTGCAATAAGATTCTCTCTCTCTCTCTCCCTTTTTTCCAAGCTATCGTCTCCTATTGCAAATACAATAGGACAGCCCTGAGTCTATCTCCCTCTCTCTCTTTATCTCTCTCCCTCTTCACAATAGAATAGCCCTATTGTGAATACAATAGGACAGCCTTGATTCACTTCAAATTAGTCTCTTCCATTTTGGTTATGACAGAAATTCCCGATTCAACAAGAGTGCAGAAGGTGGACTTGCATATTGGCATATTAAATGAATAGGCACCAATCAAGAAAGAGCATCTGAATGCACATGAGAAGCAAGAAGACAACAGGTTCGGACTAATGTGGATCTTTGGATTGATGGATATTTATATCCTAATGATCCTTCTTTGCATTGTCCTCCACCCTTCACTGATCTCCCTTCATTTATTCAGTTTGTTGGTGGAGAGGGTGAGAATGGACTGCTTGGATATTGTAGAAGGTTAAGCATGAGTGATGCATGGAGAGTCCAATTCCTCAACTCACAAACACAAAGCTTACAAAGTACTTTGAGTAGTACACAACATGCACTACAAGATGCACAAAATAATATTGTAGAGATAGAGAAAAGAGACAAAGAGAAAGAGGCTCGCCGTTATGAAGCTATGAGATACAATCTCTCACATGAAGAGCACCCCCATGGGAGCAAGAGAGCAAAATAGGACAATCAATAACATTAAAAAACTTATAGTTGGTGGTGGTGCCCGCAAGAAGCGAAGAATCCATGCAGCAAGTTTTTTTTTTATTAAGGAATTTTTGGTTGTTGTGGTTGTTATAAGCCATAGATTAAGTTTTTTTTGGTAATATTTATTGGTTTGTAATAGGAACTTTTTGAAAGAAGCATGTGGTGATAATGGTCCTCAATATTTTGGAGACCCATTATTCTTTCTATTATTGGAGACCCATTTCACAAGAAGATACGACAGGTACTTGCAAATGAGATAATGGATGGCATTACCAATATTCTAAGCATTGAGGAGGTTCGGAATGAATGCGATGAGGTGGGCATTAGCACAAAAGGATATCAAGCCGCCCTCCTCCATCAATTGCTAAAAGATACACTCCGCAAACAAGGCATCACATGGAATATTTTTCTTGTCCCCAAAGAGATAAGATTAGCAAAGAGGACATGCAATGATGATGTGCAACACAAAATTGGAGAGTACTATTGCATCAATGATACATTAACCATTGGAGCTTGGGGGGGAAAATGAAGCAGAAATGGTAAGATTATGTATCCCTACAATGATCTACAACGTCTTCAGAGGGCTATGATCTTATTCTATGGATTGCCTAAACAATGTAAGTAATTTTTTACATTCTTTTGTGAACTAAAAAAAATCTTTCAAGTACTAAAACTTATCTACTTTTGTTTGTCATGCAAGGTGACAAGGTAAGTTTTGTGTTGAAAGTGGATGAGTGTCAGATTGTAAAAGGTAGGAGGTTAGAATGAATGAGTATCACACTTATGAATAAGGCAATGGCATATGCAAAGAGTGAGATCAATATAACTGAGGAGACTGAGTTACCTTTTCGAGGTTCTAATGAAATCCCAGACAATCAAACGAGCAATAGGGAGAGGGTTTGCAAGTTAAGTTTTCCCTCTTTTAGTGTCCAATATGAGAGAGAGATATGGTGGCTTGGGGCATTTGAAGTACCAAAGGAGACACATGAAGTGCTGGCTTGGATGTTTGATAGGATACCATAGATTATCAATGTCATTAAAGCATAGATTCAAGGGGAAAAATTAGAAGTGGAGGGTAAGGGCACTTTTACAATAGACTCGCATTTAGGAGGTGACTTAAAGACAATAAAGTGCCTTTTTGGGTGTCCACAAGGTGCTAACACCCCAAATCCTTGTCCATGGTGCATGATAATGGTGAGAGAAAAGAAACAGAAGGCAGGAAGGAAGAGGAAGCTAGAGAATCAAGATGATGAGAATGACATAGTGGATGATAATGCTGGCAATTGGGTTGGTGGTGTCTTGTCTGCCTAACATGCTAGACCTAAGCCAAACAGGCATTTGAGAGACCCCAAATGGAATCCTATAACTCCATTCGAACTCAAGAATGTCCACTTTTGTACTTTGCATGCATTCACATGTGTGTTTGATTGTCTACTCAAGTGTCAGGTTGATTATGCATTTACTAGGAAAGACAACATGAAGCTCTTTAAAAAGTAGAGGAACTACTGAACTAAATTGGATGCCACGGGGCAATGTGTAGATTACTGTTAACAAGAAGACCTCTGGCATTAATCATGAAGTGTCCCAACAAGTGTCAATGAGTGAATATAAGGCAAGACATTTTCTAGAGCCTGGCTAGAAAAAGTAAAGAACTCAAAGTCTTGGGACTTGTGGAAGGATTTGTGTAAATGCACAACGTTTGACTACACCAATCCAAGCCTTGTAGTTCTACGTGAGAAAGTTTGGTCAGACTCCAATAAGATGGTTAAATTAATGAGCAAAAGCAAGACGACTGTAGAGGAGTGGCCAAAATTTTCAAGAAGAGCTTCAAAATTTTACAAAAGCCATGGTCGATACATGGGATGATACCAACATTACGCATTACATGGTAAACGAGTTTCTTTCTACTCATCAATTTGAAATGATTATATGGTATAAAGTATAGCTTTTGAATTGGTCGTTTTTTCTTTTGCAACACATTTTGTATGCACATGGTGCATACTTCATGAATGAATATGGTTGTTTTCACATGTGGAGCACCCAAGAAATGGAAAAATCTCACTACCGAGCTAGAGGAGTATATTTCAAAAACACCCGATATGGAGGAGGAAAGAATCGTACAAATTACCTCAAAGAAATGTTTAATTGGTTTTATAGATATACTTTTGGGCAAAAACTATCAATGGAAAAGGCTCGTATGAGTGACATTACAACATTTCGGAGGTCATTTAGAGGGCCTTTTAGAAGAGAGAGAAAATAGCTACCAACCAATGAGCAAGCAGGCAAGGTAACGTTGAAAATTAACTATATTCATTTAAAAAATATTTAAAAGTTTTTATGTATATTCTAAAAACAATCGTATTCATCTTAAATAAATAACTTTTTTGGAGAATCTGACAGAAATTGCAATGAAGACGCTTGCCCAAGTACAGATGGAGAATTTTTCATCCTCGATATCTTGTCTTTTCTTGTCGAGGAGGAGGGAAATTTTAAAGTGAACTACCTTCGTATTATGTATTCTTCTTCTTGTTTTACTCTCCTCATTCTCCTAGCTACTTACTGCTTTCCTTCATCCTTCTACTCTAATCTTTTAGTTGTGTTATATTTTTTAAACAATGGCTACATAACATCGGTTCATATCATGTTGGTCATACCTTGCATCAGAGGACATTGACAAAACACTTCAAAGGCCAAGGAGACCTAGATCATCAGTGTTTTTTGTACTTATCTCCAACATGTTGAAATTAGGACATTGTAATGAGCTATGGTGGATAAAACACTAGAATCAACATCATTAACAAAGTGATTAGTAAATAATTAAGATGTAATTAGTGGGTAATTAACAAATAGATTAATGTAGGCATCAAGCATCAAATCCCACTAATTTCTCCATGATTCACTCTATCTCTTTTCCCTGATTCTCTCCACCTCTTCACTTTTCCCAGAATATCTCCACACTTCCCAGAATATCTCCACACTTCCTAAATCTTCTCATGCTACCCTTTATTCTCTCCCAATAGATTCTTCTCACATTTTCACAGGATCTTTCACATTTACACATCCTCTTTTACAGCCTCTAACCAAGGGCTTGTTCCTGCACACACCCTATTCACTTGTATTTTCAACACCTCCCCTCAAGTGAATAATCCTAGTACACCTAGACCCTATACCAAGTTTGCCTCCCCTTACTTAATAGTCCGCAACTAGTGCCTACACCTCCCCTCAAGTTATCTTAGCACACTTGGACCCTGTATCAAGTTTCTTTCTTACTTGACAGCCCACGACCAGTGCCTCAAGTCCCTAAACTCCATAGTCCTTGACACTGTCTCTCTCTATGTGTCCAAGGCTACTATAAGTGCCCGCAATCTTGACTAAAATGCTCACACATACATCTACCACGTGGCCTACATCATCGGTGGCTCAGAGAGGTGGTTTTACTTTGTTGGGGCAGGTTACATTGGGTTGTGGGGTCTCTCTCTCTCTCTCTCTCTCTCTCAGAAAAGATGATCCGACTCCACTTCCTTTGGAGCCTCCATGAAGTTTTCCGATGCCCTTCCTTCTCCACCATTGGGTTTGCTATAGCAGTCTCTCGCCATGTGTCCTGGCTTTCCACATTTGTGGCAAGTGAAGGTCCTTCCTCCTACTCTGCCTCTTCCTCGTCCTCGCGTCCTTGAGATAATCCTTCTCGGGTGAAGAATGCTTTTTCTTCTCCTGCTGTTGAGTCTAGCCATTTATTCTCTTTGCCTCTACTCTCTTGCTCTAGTAGAGCTGCTTCTATCTCGTGTAGCTTCAATTGAGGTACATTCTTTAGTGTTGCTACAATGTTTTCATAATCACCTTTGTCCACACTCTTCAAAAGCACTACTAGTGCCTCATCATCCTTCTACCTTTTTGCCAATAGCTGCCAGCTATTGCTTAATGCTTTTATATTTGTTCAAGTGTGTGATTAAAGGTTCACTTTCCTTCATGTCCAATTTGTAGAATTTCATTAACAGATTTATCTTTGAATTTTTTGCTTGTGTGCCAAATAATTTATTGAGTTCATCCCATGCATCTTTTGCCCATTGTATCCCTGTGATGTGATGAATGATTTCATCATTTAAACTGAGTGCAATAAGTTCCAATGCTTTTTCATTCCTACTCTTCCACTCATTTTATCTCCTCTCTGGGCATTCATCTCTTCCCTCAACTAACCCCCATAGATTTTTCCTCATGAGCAAATACATGGTTTTTGTCTGCCGTGTGTAAAACTGCTCCCCATTAAATTTGGCTATTTCCTGTGCTGTACTCATGGTGATGTGAAGGGGGTCTTACCTCTTGATCCAATTTCAAGATTCAAGGGCAATGTCTACCCTTTTACAACTCAATCTGGTAATTAATAGATGATTACAACAAATTTATCAGTATAAAATCACCAAAAATTACATTAAATCAAGGGGGGTAACCAATTTGTACGAAATGGTTGGAGTATCAAACCAACTCGGAATTGCAATCTGAAGTTATAGAGATCTATATCAGATACCTAATGGTTAATTTGAACCCTCAATTGCACCAAAATACAGTGATTAGTACTTATTAATCACTGATTAGCAAATTAATCCACTGTTTTGTGTGCAAAAAATAGAGTATGCGGGGAGTCCAGATCTGGTGCCTTAGACTTCAAATGAGCTCAAATGCTTTCAGAGGCATCAATAGTAATGAGTCTAGTAGAGTATTAAGCCAAGAAACACAAGATTTGACCAAATATTGAAAGCTTAATCTTTGCTTTACCAAAGTCACTTGCAGATTTGTTGAAGAGCTTGGATCTCACTGTAGACTTGATGAAACTGAATTCTGTCTTCATTAGCTTGTAGAGCATGCTTGAAAACACCTTGGGCTAAGAGTAATTAGAGGCATTTGAACTGAGCAAGAAGAAATGTCAAATCTCCTTCAGAAAAACGATGCCTGGTAAAACGACGATTTCGGCTGCATCCGTCGACGGTTTGCTGCGTGGAGTTAATGGGCTTGAAGAGCATTGAGGTGGCTACCATGTGCTAGAAGGGTTTGACCTAATTGTGAGTGTGCAAGGTGAATGGACTCCTCCACTTGCTGGGGGTACAGAGGTGAGTTGACAACTAACTAAAATTTTGATTATTTTCTAATTATCTATACTAATCCTAATTAATTAGATAATGGTCTCATAAACCTGATGGATTCTAGGCATGGCTCTGATACCATGTTGAAATTAGGGCATTGTGATGAGATATGGTGGATCAAACACTAGAATCAACATCATTAACAAAGTGATTAGCAAATAATCAAGACGTAATTAGTGGGTAATTAACAAATAGATTAATGTAGGCATGGATACTCAAAAACCAGCAAATTCTCATTGGGGCAATGCCTCAATTTATAGAGTTTACATCAAGCATCAAATCCAACTGATTTCTCCATGATTCACTCCACTCTTTTCCCTGATTCTCTCCACCTCTTCACTTTTCCCAGAATATCTCCACACTTCCTAGAATATCTCCACACTTCCTAAATCTTCTCATGCTACCCTTTATTCTCTCCCAGTACATTCTTCTCACCTTTTCACCCCACAGGTTCTTTCACATTTACACATCCTCTTTTACAACCTCTAACCAAGGGCTTGTTCTTGCACACACCCTATTCACTTGTATTTTCAACACAACAGAGTGAATGAACAAAACCAATAGACACAAGTTCAAATAACCAAGGGAACCTGGGTGCTTATGCAACCAAGAAGGCAAAAACATACAAGTAGGAAGAACATTTTCATAACGTCATGGAAGGGTAGAATCAAAGACTTCAAGATAGAGAGTGGAAGGACAACTATAAAGGAGGTGCTTGTGCAACATGTCTACATGCACAACGAGCTTGTACTACTTAGCAAAGAGGATCAATCATCTTTGCAACCACATAAAATAAATAGTAATCCTATGAACCTGAAAGCAATTCATTATTGTTATCAGTATTAAAACCATGAACTATTGAATTATTGTTCTCATTCTCGGGTTCAATTGTTTGTGTAATGTAGATGTGTATCCCTCATCATATGAAGAGTGGCAAGTGCATCATTGGGATCATGACTATGGTACATGCACACATTGGGCAGCTGCAGTATGAGGGGAGGAGTAAAAGAAGCCTTGTAGATGCATGCATTTTTTTAAATGACCACTTTTACTATTTGCTGGACAAAGACAATACCCATGGATGCTTGGAAAAGCTACCTCTCCAAGAAGATTAGAACCACATAGATTGGCCAATTCCTGACTCATGCATTATAGAATCTGTTAAGAGTAAGCTTTACAAAGACGTGCAACAATCACTACGAGGGAGTAGCCCCACATGGATAGTGAAAATTGTGCTCTACCTATCAATAACTTTTTTTATGGAGCTTTTTAATGTCTGTCAGGTTGAAATTGCAAAGACTATGCTCATTTGCAAAAATCTAGATTCTACATTCTTGGCAACTTTACTTGATAAGAGCTAGTATAGGAAAGTGCATGAAGAGATCCATTGCCAGATCACATCAGAGACAGTGAATGTTAAGTACATGGTAGCAACACAAACATTCATCATGTCATATTGGTACAAATGGTCTTGTTACATCAAAGGGGAGCTAGTTTCAATGGATCAGGAAGTGGCCAGCTTAGAGGGCAACAACGTGGTAGATATTAAAGTATATGATGTAGACACAACCTTGCTCATAGTCATTTCAATTAGCGGAAGCTATGCAGTCTACAACATTTGAGGAAAGATATTATAGACGAATGCATACATGAGATGCCATCAGAGTTTTCTTTCACAATGGAAGAAAGGTGCTGCAGAGAAGAGAAATTATCATTCCTATGTAACTTCAATTACCCATGTACTTTTGATCCAAGACAATGTACTTCTTTATATTATTAACACTTTTGATTGCAAGACAATGTACATCTTTTTTATATTATCAGTACTTCTTTTTTATATTAGCAATGAAAGAAAGCTTACAATGTATACGAGTCATCAGTTTGATTTATAAGAAATTACTTTAATTAAATGGATTATTTTTTACATATTCTGAAATTGTGCCAGATAAATCGTACAAGCCTTCTAAATAAGGAATTAGTGCCTGTTCCAAAAACCTATCATCTACATCTCCCTTAAAAGGTGGGGATGATATACAAGTGTGCTCTGGATTAAATATCCCCTTCTCAGGGGTATCATCTATTAACAAAGTATTATGTATCATCTATTAACAAAGTATTATGTATGTCAAGAGGTAGATGGATAGGCAAAGGGCTTAGTGTACAGTGGCACTCCCTCTTTGCTTGGATTAAACATACTGGGATGCACTTCACAAGCCCTTTGATCGTAGATAAAATAAAAGTCACTTGGCTAAAAACTTGTTTTTATGCAAAGCACTCTAATCATAGATTCCAAGTTCTGTGGAGCCATTGAGGACCAAATGGCAGCCCGAAAAAAATAGAGCACAAACTTGACAAAATCTGCCTCTCCTAGCCTCAGCATCATGTGCATATACCCTATACGAAATGTTATCACCCCACTAATATTGAAAGGAACATACTTCCTTTTGAGAAGCAAACCATTTACGTCTAGAATGATCAGTCTCTGAATTCAAAAAACATTTCAATTATTTTGATAAATGTTACAAACCTTCACTACTTATAAATATAGTGGACATGTATTTAAAGAATGTTACAAATAAATTGTCTGCTGGCTCACATCAATCTTTTGAGGTGTATGTTCCACATCTCCATCTGTGTCCTTGAGCTCAACTCCCTCCTCCTCTTCCAGCTCCTTGTTCTGGTCTTTCACAACATTCTCATCCTTCTTCTCCTCCTCACCCAATTCTCCTCCTCACACTTCTCTTCCCTACCCTCCTCAACCTTCTCATCTTTCTTCTCATCCTCATCCATCCTCTCCTCCTCAACCTTCTCTTACCTACCCTCCTCAACCTTCTATCCTTTCCCCCTGCCTCCTCATCCATCTTCTCCTCCTCACCCTTCCCTTCTCTGCCCTCCTCATCCTTCCCCACTTTTCCTTCATAATCCTTCTTCTTCTCCTCATCCATCTTCTCCTTCTCACCCTTCTCTTCCTTGCCCTCCTCAACCTCTTGTCCTTTTCCCTCCTTCTCCTCACCCTTCTCTTCTCTGCCCTCCTCCTCCTTCTCTCCTTTTCCCTCCTCACCGTTCTTCTCTTGCTCAACGCTCTTCTCTGCCTTTCCCAGGATGGCCTCTGGCTGAACAGGCCCATTGACAAGAACCTCAACCTCATCTGGTAAAGTAGGTGTGTTCTCTAGGGTCTTCTCCTCGGCACATCTTAAGATCATCCGCATCATCGCGTCACTCTATAGCGCTCCACAAAGAGGTTGTCGTATCTTTCAATAGTTGACTGCAATGAAAGGGAAAAAATCATCAAGTTTAGTAGAGCATAAATTTATGATTGCTGAGGTAGAAATGATCAAGTTTTATTACCTTGGTCCATGTAGGGTTAAGTTGAAACAGGCTGTCTAGTATGTACTCTACATATATAATAGTTCTCCAGTCACACGAATAGCCATCTGTTTGATATGGCACATATATTTCCTTGATTCCAGAGTCAAAAATGCATTCAACAAGGCAGATAGAGCCAATGGATGCAAGCATTCTCTTAATACAACTGTCAAGGCATACAAATTTAATAAGACACCAAAAATTACAGAAGGACTTGGTAATTTAGAGTAATATAAAAGAGCAAGGCTTATAGTCTCAATTCACGGTGTGTGCTTGGTATGGAATTCATAGTCCAGACAATCTTCTTGTCTAGCTCCAAATAGACAAGGCTCTAATGATTGCTGAAACATTAAAAACTAGAGTTCAAAACAAGACATTTAATCAATCTAAATTTTAAATAAAATAAAAAAATATGTATAT